>NW_022989821.1:0-327798 GCF_902827175.1 Gymnodraco acuticeps | reverse complement strand
AAAAAAAATAGTCTGCCGTGGTTTCGTTCCATTTCAAAGAGCTTGACGCTCGGCGTAACCTTGGCGCACTGCCACTCCAACATCCAATCCCAGAGCTTGAAGATTAATCACAGGGTTTGTCGCAAAGCGGACAGGCGTCGTCACAAACAATAGCTGGGATTGTGAGTAGTGTAGTCTCTTTGGCGCTCCACATTTCAGAGAAAACAAGTTGTTTCTCAGAATTGAAGGGGAAAAACACAAAAACGTATTATGTTAAGTTGTGTCATGTTTGTGATTGTCATGTTCATGTTAGTTTAGTTTATGTTCCACTTCCTGTTTTATTTTGTACTCACCTTGTCTCATTCCAGGTCCCTTTACTTCCTGCCTTGGTTCTTTTTCCCGCCATCGTCAGTGCCTGCCCCGCCCCTGATTGTTTCCACCTGTGCCCACTTACCTCATGTATATATTGTCCTGTCTGCCCTTGTTAGTTGTCGGTTCGTCTTGTTGGTTGTCCCAAGAAGCCAGATTCAAGCCATTGCTTAAAGAGATTCAGTGTTTTGCCTTTTTCCCTCCATGTGAGCGCTTTACTTTTGTCAGTTTGTTATTTCCTCTAAAAGAGTGATTTTGTTTTTTGCAAGTAAAGATTATTTTTCCTCAAACCTTTTTTGTCTCTGGGTTGTGCATTTGAGTCCTCGAAACTATTGAGTCAAGGTTCCTAACAAAGTCAGGCTATTAAAGTTATCAAAACTCCATTGTCTCACTGAAACAGGCTTACAATCACTAACTTGCCAATTAGAATTGGATTATCAAAGAACATCTATTCAGAAAAATAACTTAATTTGTTACCAGTTTTAAGTGTAAGTGCACGCATTAAGTGTAACTGAAAGTATCTTAGTAACACAAAAACTGCAAAAAATCAGTAAAGTTATCAAAAGACTGCAATATTTCACTGAAAAAAGTGTTAAAAATCACAAAAAATAGCCATTTAGAGGGTATGTGTGTGTGTGTGTGTGTGTGTGCTGTGGTGTGTGTGTGTGTGTGTGTGTGTGTGTGTGTGTGGTGTGTGTGTGTGTGTGTGTGTGTGTGTGTGTGTGTGTGTGTGTGTGTGTGTGTGTGTGTGTGTGTGTGTCGTGTGTGTGTGTGTGTGTGTGTGTGTGTGTGTGGTGTGTGTGTGTGTGTGTGTGTGTGTGTGTGTGTGTGTGTGTGTGTGTGTGTGTGTGTCCTTGAGGTAGGGAGGGGCAGTTCCATGGATACACTGGTGAGTGAGGAGGGAGACCTTGTATTCAATCCTCAGTTCCACGGGGAGATGGGGTGGTATGATAATATTTGCGCACCCTCATCAGGATCCTAGCAGTGCTGTTCTGGATGTACTAGAGCGCATGCATGCTTTTTTTACGGATCCCGATGAGGAGTGCATTGCAGTAGTCCAGCCTGGAGGAGACAGAGGCGTGGACAAGCTTTTCGGCGTCAGACAGTCAGTGTGGATACTATATATATATAGTTGGTTGAAATTGCACCTATAACCTCAGGCTGTTTATCATCTGTTTTGCAAAGGCATTTATTTTGACCATTTTCAGAATGTTAATGCATTTCTCTACGCTAAAATAACATTTGGAGGTGTTGTTATTTATCATGCAATGGTTTTACTCGTCCACGCCACCTGAGATAAAATCGGGATGAATGTGGCTCGTGAACAAAAAGTGTTTAACAATGCTGCTCTCTGCTTGTACATTCCACCATTATTAAATAAAAAATGTCTGCTAAAAAAAAGGAGATACACACCACTTTAAAAAATAGACCCATTTAGGTGGTAGGTGCAGAAAATGATTCGTCAAAAACAGAGTACAGGAAGCAGTCTGCAAGGCCAAAACTATGCAAGATGTGACTCACTTATTAACTGAATACTGAGATAGTAATCTTGAGATGTAGATTTATCTGGAGCTTCTGGTAAAATCTCGTCCAATTATCTATGAGGGAATCAGTATTGCAACGTTGGCAGATGCAATGATTTTTTGCATTTGAGATTGTGGTTGTCATGCCTTTGTTTATTTAATATTGCATTGTGTTTATTTGTATACCTATTTCTGATTAGTATTGTTCTGTTTTAAGCAGTGCTGAATATCTCACAGAAGCAAAGTCTGAATCTTCCTCTCAGAGGGCTGGCATTTTATAAACTTGTGTTGTGCACATACAGTCTTTGAAACTATAAATGATATTATTGTCCAAATGAAACATGTTTCTCAGAAACTGTAAAAATGTCATGATAAGTCTATGGTTCCCTTTCACAGAGCAATACATAAAGGTCAAGTCTTCCCTGTTGCACATAATTATTTTGTAACATATGTTTTTTTTTTTTCATGGATGTGTCTCGTTCTGTTATTTCATGCAAATGAGTATTTCCTTCACTCGCAAAAGTTTGTCCACAATGTCTTTTACTTATAAGTAAATCTTGCAGGCGTGAATCGTATAATCCTTGCTAACATCTTGTATTTCTTACCCCAAATACATCCTATTCATAGACCCTTTCATAGCAGACATTCAGCAAGTTATTGCAGAACACATAAATGACAGTTCCAGCTATTATTGCAATGCAGCAATTAGTAATACTTTGAGTGACACCTTTGTTTGAAAGGCTAGCTAGAAGTTAATATATATCATTATTTAAAAAATGAAAATGTTTTTAAGAGTTGAGTCAGACATTTTAGTGCAATCTCTTTGTGTGTGTATGTGCAGCAGCGTGGCTCGGACCCTCCAGCCCAGTCAAACAGAGACAAAGACACAAAGAGAGGGAGGAACGGAGAGCGGGGCTCAGAGAAGACAAATGTGACCTGGAAGAGATGACGAGAAGAATGTCGTCCTGACAGAAGAGCACCTTTGCAAGATAAAGACTCTAAATCAAAGCGAGAAATACCTGAAAATCAGCCCTCAGTGAAAGTAAAAATAGTTTCTGGTGTCATGTTTAGCTGTAATGAGTGGGTGGGACTGACAGGAAGATTTCTCACTGAGGCCTCCTACTGTTCAATATTTACACTGCCATTATCTCAGCAGTAGGTTCAGCACTTATTCTGTATAATTAAAGCATTTTATGAGCCCCCCTTAAATAATGGGAATTATTGAAATGCTTGACATTATAATTATAACCCTAACACTTTTGAAAAAGGAAGGGGGCTATCAAATGACTGGGGAGAGAAATGTGCTACCTCACTGTTCAACCCATACCATGAATATGTTCCTTATAACAGCTTTTAAACCCTCTACTGTATATCAAAGCGATATAGCACCATCAAACTGTCTTGATTGGTACTAAATCTAATACATTAACCTGTACCTAACACATACTTGAGTGTTTTATATTAACAGAGTTATACATATTTCAAGACGTGAAGTGTAATAACTGCAGTTTGCCTCCCTGTCAGAATGACAAAGTTCCTCAGAGAAGCACAAGCCCATGTTTCTCACTAAATTGTAAGTACAACTTATTAAAAAGATCAGTTCAATGCAACTAATGTCGTCTCAGTGTTATTGCATGATGTTCAAATTGGTTTGCCATGAATTTAGTGATGGATTGTAAACATTTTAAATGTAGCATTTAAGTGTTTCTCAGTTAAAATGTTGTTGTTTTAAAAAATCAGACACTGATGGTGCAGCACTGTACTGTACCTCTTTATATAGAAATGTTTTCCTTGACAAATTGTTTTTGAGCTGATCAGGGGGTACTTGGCTGAATTTTTTTTCAAAGGGGGTACATTATTGAAAAATAAATATGTTCCTTCTAACAGCTTTTAAACCCTCTACTGTATATCAAAGCGATAAAGCACCATCAAACTGTCTTAAATCGTATTAAATAAAATACATAAACCTGTACCTAACACATACTTGAGCGTAACAGTGATTGGTGTATGTGTTCACATTATAGACATGAACAGACAAGTGAATAGCAAGTTATTTTATTTAGTTTTCAACATTCTGGCACATGTGTGTTAAGAGTCTTGATTGGCACCAGAGAGAAGACAGAACAATAAAAAAAGGGCTGTGAACCAGTGGGAGAAGTGAAGAAAACAAACTGGTAATTTCTTTAGGGATTGGCTGCCAGGACCTCTTCAAATCAGTAGTGGAACTCACACAGTTTGATGTACACCCCGGGGTAGTTTGGCTCGGCACATGCATGACCCCATGACACCAGGCCGTGCACCTCTCCGTCACACACCAGAGTGCTGCTAGAGTCACCCTCTTGCTGCTGTTGCAGCTGTTGCAGCTGTCGCAGCTGTGGCCGCTGTTGCCGCTGTCGCAGCTGTGGCCGCTGTTGCCGCTGTCGCAGCTGTCGCAGCTGTGGCCGCTGTCGCAGCTGTGGCCGCTGTTGCCGCTGTGGCCGCTGTGGCCGCTGTCGCAGCTGTTGCCGCTGTTGCCGCTGTCGCAGCTGTTGCCGCTGTTGCCGCTGTCGCCGCTGTCGCAGCTGTCGCCGCTGTCGCAGCTGTGGCCGCTGTCGCCGCTGTTGCCGCTGTTGCCGCTGTTGCAGCTGTTGCAGCTGTGGCCGCTGTTGCCGCTGTGGCCGCTGTTGCAGCTGTTGCCGCTGTTGCAGCTGTTGCAGCTGTTGCTGCTGTTGCAGCTGTTGCCGCTGTGGCAGCAAAAATAAATGCAGGTGTTGCAGCTGTTGCCGCTGTTGCAGGTGTTGCAGCAGTTGCAGCAAAAATCAATGCAGGTGTTGCCGCTGTTGCCGCTGTTGCCGCTGTTGCAGCTGTTGCAGCTGTGGCCGCTGTTGCAGCTGTCGCCGCTGTTGCCGCTGTCGCCGCTGTTGCCGCTGTTGCAGCTGTGGCCGCTGTTGCCGCTGTTGCAGCTGTCGCCGCTGTCGCCGCTGTTGCAGCTGTGGCCGCTGTTGCCGCTGTTGCAGGTGTTGCAGCAAAAATCAATGCAGGTGTTGCAGCTGTGGCCGCTGTTGCCGCTGTTGCAGCTGTGGCCGCTGTTGCCGCTGTCGCCGCTGTCGCCGCTGTCGCCGCTGTTGCCGCTGTCGCCGCTGTTGCCGCTGTTGCAGCTGTTGCCGCTGTTGCAGCTGTGGCCGCTGTTGCCGCTGTTGCAGCTGTGGCCGCTGTTGCCGCTGTCGCCGCTGTTGCCGCTGTTGCAGCTGTGGCCGCTGTTGCCGCTGTTGCAGCTGTTGCCGCTGTTGCAGGTGTTGCAGCAAAAATCAATGCAGGTGTTGCAGCTGTTGCCGCTGTTGCCGCTGTTGCAGGTGTTGCAGCAAAAATCAATGCAGGTGTTGCAGCTGTTGCAGCTGTTGCCGCTGTCGCCGCTGTCGCCGCTGTCGCCGCTGTCGCCGCTGTTGCCGCTGTTGCAGCTGTTGCCGCTGTTGCAGCTGTGGCCGCTGTTGCCGCTGTGGCCGCTGTTGCCGCTGTGGCCGCTGTTGCCGCTGTTGCAGCTGTGGCCGCTGTTGCCGCTGTTGCAGCTGTTGCAGCTGTTGCCGCTGTTGCAGCAAAAATCAATGCAGGTGTTGCAGCTGTTGCAGGTGTTGCAGCTGTTGCAGCTGTTGCAGCTGTTGCAGCTGTTGCAGCTGGTGCAGCTGTTACAGCTGTCTCACACACACACAGACACACAGACACACAGACACACACACAAACACACACACACACACACACACACACACACACACACACACACACACACACACACACACACACACACACACACAAACAGAGAAAGAGATACATTTGTGTTTGAAAGTTATCTTCAACCACAACCATTCATCTTTTTTCTTTAATATATTACACTACAGTATGTTTTCTATGTACTGTTTACTGTTTGTGTGTGTATCTTTGGGAATGTGTGTATTATAGTGTTAATTGCGTTGACTAAAACTATGACGAAATATGTTCGACAACGACCTTTTTTTCCATGACTAAGACAAGACGATGACGAGACGGCACCGACGTCAGTAAATAATAACTGTAACGAAATCAACATGCAATATCGTTGACGCAAAGTGACGAGACGAAAATGTAGTTTACTAAATAATAACTTTGACAAAATCTCTCTTTACTTTCGTTGACGAAAAAGGAGGAGACGAAATATTATCAAAGATAACATTACATCTGATAGTCAGTTTTTCTCCCAGCAGTTAAATTGCCGATGCTGCGTCTGGTCAGCAGTTGTGTGTAGTGATGGGAATTCCGTCTCTTTTTAGTGAGCCGGATCATTTGGCTCGGCTCACCAAGAAGAGCCGGCTCTTTCAGCTACCAAACGGCTGTTCATTTGACCACATATATACCTTTTATAATTTAATCAAATGTAGCCCTGTTTTGACAAATGATTTATATGTGAACACATATATCACTTAAATTATTCAATACATTCTTTGTAATAAAGTATTCAAAACTAAAAATTACATTTTTAATATAAATGATTTGCTGTGGCCAATTGTTTTCACTGCATTTACAGACCCTTGTAACTCTCTGATACCACCGAATGAATGCACAGACTAGCTTGTAGAACCACGCTAAACAAAGCAGATAGCAACACCTATAAAAACTTTAGCATAGACATTTTAAAATAGGACAGCTACTGTATCGACATTTTAAAATTGTATTTAAAGAAAAAGCCAGCAGGGATCTATTTCAGTATTAACCAAAAAGTCAGCAACAGCTGAAGATAAAGATAATCATAAATAAAAATAACATAGTGAAAATAAATATATTGCAATGCTCAAAACAGCAGCATCCAACCGTCTCTAATCCATGGATATGACATCTCACTGCATGCATGCAGAACCCGTAGCACGGAGATCATTATATCATGCTGTCTAATATCCCCCCCCGTCCCCGTCAGCGCAAGTGAGTGACGAGTTGTGTACAGACCCGACGGGTAATAATGGATTATGACGGAAATGTTACGATCCTGTCCGTCAAAATGAATGAAAATGAAAAAGTCTAACGCCACCACTGCTTGGGAGAAAGAAACGAGGCGATATTTGGGCCCATTTTTGCTACAATGAGGCGGAGAAAAAAAGTGAATGCATTGTTTTATCAGAAGGGAAACAATGTGGCCATAACACAGCTGGTGAAAACACCACAAACCTGACCAGATAATCTCTGCAAAGCTGCATGCTTAATCATTCAACCTGTGTTTTTCATCAAATAAGGATAAGATATAATCTTATTGGGAAATACATTTGACTAAAATGACAAATTGTTGGTTTTGGCTAGACAAGTTTGACTGAAGTTTTTTATATAATCTGATAACTAAAAAAGACTCAAATGTCAACAGTTTTCATTAACAAAAAGTAGACTAAAATGCTCAGACTTTTAGTAGACTAAATCTTGACTAAAATAGTTACTGTTTTCTTTGACTAAAATAAGACTAAAATGCTGAGAATTTTAGTCGACTAAATCTTGACTAAATAAAAACAGGATGAAGGTGACTAAATATGACTAAAACTAACAAGGACATTTGATACGGGACTAAGAGTAAGACTAAATAAAGAAATAGCTGACAAAATTAACACTATTGTATTACTGTGTATTTACCAGCAGCTCCGATCAGCAGCAGCAGAGCCAGGAGTTTCATGGTGTCAGGTGAATGTTCAGAAGACTCCTGGACACACACCTCGGCTCAAATTTATAGCCCAGCAGCCCCACAGTGCTCGTCCCCCTCACCTGACCGCCCCCCGCCTCTTCCTCTCCTCTCCCCCCTATTTCTCTTGACCCAATCTGTGTCCTCACAGTCTTGGCACTCAGTTTCAAACCAATGTACTTTCTTATCACACTCCTCGTTTTGTGTTTGCCCACTTCGGCCCAATCGTAGCGCAACACCCCGTGGTTATGTCATCTATGCACCTTATTTAAAATGTGGACCAAGGTGTTACGGCTGGAGGGCAAGGTACGCAGGACCCAAATGCAGAAAATAGGTTTGAAAGCAGGAATCCTTTATTTCCAGAACTAGGCCAGGCAAAAAAAGTCAAAACTAGGTAAGGCAAAACATAAAGTCACTCAGAACATAAACCCTTCCAACAACGTTAAGAATCTCACCATGACAGACAGAAAAACCAGAACTTAAATGCACACAAGACTAATCACATGAACAAGACACAGGTGAGGAGGGAGGAGAAAACGCAGGGGCACAAGGTGAACACTATCGGGTAGTCAGCCTGAGATCGAATGCTGTGGTTTTATTAAATGTGCCAACTGCTAGGACTGTCTTAGGGAAGACAGCTTTTAGATGCGCAGCTCCTCTGTCTTGGAATAGTCTGCAAATCAAATGGAAACTGAACAATCTGGTGCCACTAAATGTTTTTAAAGCTTGGTTGGATGCTAGTCAATTGGAAGCTATTGGTACCTGTTTATGTGGATAATTATGTAAATGATGCTGTATGATGTCCTTTTGTTGTTCTATTTATGTTTTTATGTTTCATGTGGAACTACTTGAGCAGGTCTCCCTTGAAAAAGAGATCAATGATCTCAATGGGATTTAGCTGTATAATTAAAGGTTTGAAAATGAAAATGAATCAAGCAGGATGGAACACAGAGACAGGAAGCAACAGACAAGATGGGGGGTGAACACTTTTCAAAATAAAACAGGAAACAAGAGACAGATCTAGACAGGACAAAATCAAACAGCTCCGGAGGATGGGCAGGAAGGCGGCGTAGGGCGCGATGATGCCCCTACGGGGTCAGCTGGATCGCAGGAGCTGGTGGGACCCCCGGCGGAGCAGGAACCGGAGCCGGCGGGACAAGTGTAGACGGGAACCCGGACGGAACATGGGCCGGTATCAGCGGGACCCCCAACAGGACAGGTATCGGCGGGACCCCCAACGGAACAGGACAAGGAGTTGGCAAAACTTGGCAGGATCCCCGGCAGAACAGTAGTCGGCGGGACCCCCAATTGGACAGGACATCGTGTTGGCAGCACCCCCATTGGAACCCCCAAGTTTAAGTTTAAGCAGACCACCATGCTTAGCTACTGCCGCTAAAGATTATAAAACCTTTATGAAATAAAAAATGAAGAAAAACAACTTGATAAAATATTATTATTATGGCCTTCCATAGCTTTAAATCATAATATAACCAAAGCCTTTAATAAACCATTGAGTATTGATTGAACAGTAGTTTCTTAACTGCTGTTACTTCATCTACCTCGGATGCAACAGACCACCATAGCTACTGGCGCAAAAACCTATACAACCTTTATGAAATAAAACATGTACCAAGAGGAAAAAAGATAACAGTAAGCAATCATCTAATGCTTAAGACTGCCTCATAAGAAGGCATTTGAGAGCAAACGTGATGTATACAGTTTGCTTGAGGACTAACAGAATATTGTAGCTCACCCTATGATGAGAGGAAACATTAAAGCACATTTCCCTACCGTTCAAAAGGATTCGCCAAGGTTTTATAATGGCTGCTGGATCCTTTCCCTCAGTTAGGAACCATCCTAAAATGTGAGTGAAGCCATTATAATGTTGGCAATGCACTTGATGGCTACATACTGCATGAAATGACTATATAGTATACAAAATCCAAAGCCAAACATGTCCTAGCTAGTTATGGTTACTGTAGTATTATAGCACTTATGGCAGATTATTTAAAACTAATAGATGGTGATGTTGGCCATTTAAGATAAACATATTTACAGAAAACATGTAATTTGATAAATCAAGCTGGAAAAGAGTGATGCTATATACAGTACAATCAATAATGCATGTTTCTGATAGTCTGGAGTCACTAATACATCGGTGCATTTTAACACATGATATAAGGCTGAATTGGGGTGTTTTTTGTGTCCCTCCTAATCATTTGTCTCGCTCTTATCTGCAGTGTTCAACCCATTTTACCTCCAGTGGGTAGAAGTTCCCATCCTTTCTCACAAGGACTGCGATGGCTCCTACCCCGGCATGATCACTGACCGCATGGTGTGCGCTGGATATCTGGAGGGAGGAAAGGATGCTTGTCAGGTATTTTCAAACAATTACACAGCACATACAATGAGGTTATATTGAATGAGGTGGAGGGAATAAAGTGATGTCTCTCTCCTGCTCAGGGTGACTCTGGTGGTCCTCTGGTGTATAACGGAGATCTGCAGGGTGTCGTGTCCTGGGGCCAGGGCTAAGCTCAACCCAACTACCCGGGCGTTTCAGGGGTGACATTTCCATAAAAATATATATATAAACCACAGTCAAACAGCTAATATCAATAAACAGAAACTTTTCACAACATTGCATTGGCTTGAGGGCAAATGAAGTGGCAACCCTTGGTTTTGAAAAGATAAGCTAACAAAAGTCTATTAAATGTTCATTATCTCAATTTGTTTTAAAGATTTTCCTAACGAGTTTGTAGTTTCAAAACACTTGTTTAATGTACAGCAAGATGTTCCTTTAGTTATCTATGGTCCCATTTACAGTACATAGACAATAAAGCACGTGCATGGCTTCCTCTCCTTAGACCTTAATCCCTTTTACAGTGTTTTATTTAGTTAATTACTGTGTATTGTAAATGTCTTGTTTCAGTGTTAGCTTCAGCCTCTCGTGTCATATCTGCTTCCAAAAAAAATTAATGTCAATAGTCCAAATGCCAAAGTCAAGGCTTATTCTGCAATCCACTGACTTCACAGAGATAATGTCCAATTCTTATCTAAAGTGTATTGTGCTTTTCCTTAAACACACGTTGCCAAACAATCTCTCAATAAGATTTCCATCAAAATAAGACACACAAACTGTAGCTTTTACCAGTTAACCTCTGCATAGATACGGGCTATCTGAGAACAATTGTCAACTACAAACATTGACATTAGTTCAAAGACCACTGTTTTGGTCCAAATTAGATTATGTACCTGATAAGAGAGTGATTTGTGTCCCCCATTAACCTTAGTCCCACCTCCAAATCCCTTTGATGTGGCACCTGTCACTCTGACATCTCTGACCTTTGACCCTCTTATCTTTTATGACTTGTTTGTTTATTGTTTTATTGCCCCCTCATAAAGGATGTTGCTCAATAGGGGGTGATCAGACTTTATTGCCCCTTTGATGTGAAACCTGTCATAGTGTCCTTAGTAGGTCATTATAGTCAACGATGAAACCATTATAGTTAATGATGATAGTATGACTTGTTTAGCTGTTTATTGTTTTATTGCCCTCCTCATAAAGGACGTTGCTCAATAGGGGGTGATGAGACTATTGCCCCTTTGATGTGACACCTGTTGTAGTATCCCCCTAGTAAGCCATTATAGTCAATGATGATAATATGACTTGTTTCGGTCACCTGTTGTGGATGTAATGCCTTCTATAAGGACGTTGCTCAATAGGGGGTGATAAGACTATTGCCCCTTTGATGTGACACCTGTTGTAGTATCCCCCTAGTAAGCCATTATAGTCAATGATGATAGTATGACTTCTTTTGGTCACCTGTTGTGGTTGTAATGCCCTCTATAAGGTAATGTTCTTTAATAGTGGGTTAATATTACTTATTTACTCTTTTGTGGTAATATAAGGTTATATGACATAGTATGTCTTTTGAAGTTGTATAGTTAGGTAATAATACTTGGACCTTGTTTGTGTTAATATGGGGTTCAAAGGGTAATCTTTGCGAGTTTATTTTAAACAAATAATTTCCCTTCTCCCCCCTTTTTTTTCTTCCTCCACCCATGTTGTCCCTCCCACCCTGCTGCACCTATGTCTGAGCCCTAAACTCTCACACACCTCCTCACACCCCCCCTCCCACCCTGCTGCACCTATGAACACAGAGGGGGGGGGCTTTGAGTTTTTACCTGTGATTATGTCTCTGAAAGGTGTCCACAGTGTTGTTTTTATAAAAAATAAGTCTTCTTTCCAGATAATCTAATTCCTTTTTCCAGTAAGGATACGAATAATTGACAGAGAGGCTGTAAAAATCCTCGTACTAGCGAAAGCCCTTTACTTAAATGTAACAACTCACCCTATACTCTTAACAAACGTTTTTGAGATAACAGGGTCTCCACTATTAGACCTCAGGGTTGCTCACACACAAGACTAGTGCTTGTTTTAAGTTTGGCTTAGAACATATATTACTTTACAATAGCATCTAAAGCAGGCAGTTATAGGGGCCAGAGGAAGTATTTTCTCTCTATAAAACTGATAAGATTATATTCTGTAGCTATGAAGTGTAAAGTGAAAGTTCCCCTTAAAAACTCCAGCAGACAAACAGAGGAAGAATCTATTTTGTGCAGACCTGAACATGACAGAGAACAATAAGGAGGGGGGTTCATTTCTTTACAAGTCCCAGTTTACCCCTTTACTCTTATCAATGTTTTTGAGATAACTATGAGGGGCCGTGTATGCCAAAATTCAAACTAACCTCGCGCACACACTACTGAAAACATCTGGCCTTGCACACACACTACTGAAATACTCTCACATTCACTACTGAACACCTCACACACACACAACTGAAAATTAACCTCACACACACACACACACACACACACACACACACACTCCACAAAACATTTTACTGAAAGATTATCAGTAGGGAATGTGCATGTGTTTCACCTATGTGTGTGAGGGGGATTCTTGCTGTAACGGAAGTCATTGTAATGAAACGGAAGTAACAAAGACCAAAGCTGCAGTAGGTGGCGATAATTCTCGTCTACTCTATTTGGAAGTCGCCATTAAAGAAGAAGAATGAAACAGAGGGTCCATTTCAGCATGGATTTATAGAGAAACAGCACCGCAGCCGTAGGCTGGACCCTGAACCGAGCAGTCTACAAAATGAGACGGTCTGTTCTATGGAGGTGTTCTTGTTTACATCACCTGGCGCAGCTCGAGAGGTGGCCTAGCAACCCGCTAGCAACATGCACAGCTGCAATAAGCTAACAAGCTAATTAAACCGAAATCGAGCCAGAACCTTTTCTTTTTTGTTTTACCATTTATTGAAGTGATTGACATTTCAGGCTGAGAGGACAATGGCCAGTTAAATATGGTTGATTAAGCTTAAGCATATCCCTTTTACAGTTTTTTATTTAGTTAATTAAGGTGTATTGTAAAATGTCTTGTTTCAGTGTTGGGTTATACTTAGCTTCAGCCTCTCGTGTCATATCTGCTTCCAAAAAAACGACTTGTCAATAGTCCAAATGCCAAACTCAAGGCTTATTCTGCAATCCACTGACTTCACAGAGATAATGTCCAATGCTTATCTAAAGTGTATTGTGCTTTTCCTTAAACACACATTGCCAAACAATCTCTCAATAAGATTTCCATCAAAATAAGACACACAAACTGTAGCTTTTACCAGTTAACCTCTGCATAGATACGGGCTATCTGAGAAGTCTTGTCAACTACAAACATTGACATTAGTTGAAAGACCACTGTTTTGTTCAAAATTAGATTAAGTACCTGATAAGAGAGACCCCCATAAACCTTAGTCTCACCTCCAAATCCCTTTGATGTGGCACCTGTCACTCTGACATCTCTGACCTTTGACCCTCTTATCTTTTATGACTTGTTTGTTTATTGTTTTATTGCCCCCTCATAAAGGATGTTGCTCAATAGTGGGGTGATAAGACTATTGCCCCTTTGATGTGAAACCTGTCATAGTGTCCTTAGTAGGTCATTATAGTCAACGATGAAACCATTATAGTCAATGATAATAGTATGACTTGTTTAGCTGTTTATTGTTTTATTGCCCTCCTCATAAAGGACGTTGCTCAATAGGGGGTGATAAGACTATTGCCCCTTTGATGTGACACCTGTTGTAGTATCCCCCTAGTAAGCCATTATAGTCAATGATGATAGTATGACTTATTTTGGTCACCTGTTGTGGTTGTAATCATAGATATATATATAAACACTAGATGGCTCATGGGAGATTTTCCAGCGTAGCTGACCGGCCGCCATCTTGCTACAGTCAACAGTTACTCTGATTCACGTTATGGTAGCTGTTGTAAGGTGAGTGATCTGCACAAAAATACTCTTAACTCGCTGAAATCTTGACTGATTTACAAACGGTTTGGTTTATTATAAACATTATTAGCATGGCTATGATACAGGATGCTTGGACATGTTGAAATTGCAGCTTTTCTTTGTGTATGTGGTTGTATTTATTAGCTGGCTAATAACAAGAGGCTGTGAGTGAGACCTAGTATTACAAAGTTGACCCAGCAACTTTACACCAGTGGGAGAGGCATAACTGCTCTTTCTTTTCAACATAACTTAAGTTACACATGATTTATTCCAAGTGGTTTGGCTTGTTAAAAACATCTTACATTATGATACAGGAATTTTCTGACTTTGTGTTTACAGAAGTACCTGACTATGCCGGACTTTTGTGCAGCCTACGGATGCTCCAATCGCCGCTGTCTGCAAACAAGAACCCGTGGGATCACCACATATGTTTATGTTTGCTCAGTCTAATAAACCCATAACATGGTTGTGAAAGAATACCAAAGCTGAGGCTGGACGATGATTGATTGTTGGTGTGCCATGTGTCACCGTGTGTCTTATTGGTTTTGTGTTATACTGTATTTTATTGTGTGCAGCTGGTCCTTATCTCCAAGACACATTTAAAACAAATAACCTTGAAGCCCCATCTCTCCCCACCTGCTCCTGCTTCCTACATCCCCTCCACACCACACCAAGTTGTTCTTCTTAATAATAATAATACATTTCTGTTGGGGGGCCGCCTTTCATAACACTCAAGGACACCTTACAGGGGCATAGGGGCAATATAGGGAACAATTTAAAACAGTGGATTTTGTGATATATCAGCCGGGGTGAGACAAGACAAACCACAAATGGACTACAGAAGGACACAAAAGGACACATGGTACAGTTTATATTATTCTTGGTCTTTTTTCAATAACATATTTCAAAGGTTCTGGATTTGTTTACAAATCTAGAAACTAAATACAAAACTAGGATGATATGAAGATCTCATGTCAAAAATAATTGTGATAAATTAGACAGAACTGTCTGTGAGCACATTTTATGTTGGTTTGGTTCTTCTGATAAAGGTGTGAATATCTAAATGATATACCAACATATGCTATTGTCATTAGTTGTGTCCCTGTTCTTCAAGCTAAGGCATTGCTAAATTAACAACTCTTGGCTTACAGAGTGGTAACAGGAGACCGATTTTTATATATAAAATATAAATGTATTTTAATTTTATAATTTATTTATAATTTATTTTAAATATTAACAATATAATAAAATAAATGGAAATATATACACCGGCAAATATTTAATATAAATACTTTGTGTGTGTGTGTGTATTGCTATTGCTTTATCTGATTAATGTTATTTTCATATGAAAGTCCATGATTATAAGTATGCAGTATCATAACTACATCTTTGATGTTTATAAAAAAAAAAACCGTTTGAAAATTGGTTGAAAATTGAGCAAGCTATGGTTATTTAAATAGTAAACCATAATGTTATGAATGAGAGTACTGCCTGTAGCAAGATGGCGGCCAAGTGGCAACGTCGGTCTCCATTGGCCAGCAGCGCGGGTGAGTCATCTAGTGTTTATATATATATATATCTATGGCTGTAATGCCTTCTATAAGGACGTTGCTCAATAGGGGGTGATAAGACTATTGCCCCTTTGATGTGACACCTGTTGTAGTATCCCCCTAGTAAGCCATTATAGTCAATGATGATAGTATGAATTGTTTAGGTCACCTGTTGTGGTTGTAATGCCCTCTATAAGGTAATGTTCTTTAATAGTGGGTTAATATTACTTATTTACTCTTTTGTGGTAATATAAGGTCATATGACATAGTATGTCTTTTGAAGTTGTATAGTTAGGTAATAATACTTTGACCTTGTTTGTGTCAATTTGGGATTCAAAGGGTAATCTTTGCTAGTTTATTTTAAACAAATCGTTTCCCTTCTCCCCCTTTTTTTTTCTTCCTCCACCCATGCTGTCCCTCCCACCCTGCTGCACCTATGTCTGAGCCCTAAACGCTCACACACCTCCTCACACACCCCCCTCCCACCCTGCTGCACCTACGTTAGAGCCCTAAACCCTCACACACACCCCTCACACCCCCCCTCCCACCCTGCTGCACCTATGAACACAGAGGGGGGGGGGGCTTTGAGTTTTTACCTGTCTTTCCAGATAATCTAATTCCTTTCTCGCAGTAAGGATAAGAATAATTGACAGAGAGAATGTAAAAATCCCCGTGCTAGCGAAAGCCCTTTACTTAAATGTAATCTCAAAAAACGTTTTTGAGATAACAGGGTCTCCACTATTAGACCTCAGGGTTGCTCACACACAAGACTAGTGCTTGTTTTAAGTTTAGCTCAGAAAATATATTACTTTACAATAGCATCTAAAGCAGGCAGTTATAGGGGCTAGAGGAAGTATTTTCTCTCTATAAAACTGATAAGATTATATTCTGTAGCAATGAAGTGTAAAGCGAAGGTTCCCCTTAAAAACTCCAGCAGACAGACAGAGGAAGAATCTATTTTGTGCAGACCTGAACATGACAGAGAACGATAAGGAGGGGGGTTCATTTCTTTACAAGTCCCAGTGAGGGGGGTTCATTTCTTTACAAGTCCCAGTTTACCCCTTTACTCTTATCAATGTTTTTGAGATAACTATGAGGGGCCGTGTACGCCAAAATTCAAACTAACCTCGCGCACACACTACTGAAAACATCTGGCCTTGCACACACACACAACTGAAATACTCTCACATTCACTACTGAACACCTCACACACACACAAAACTGAAAGTTAAACCTCACACACATACTACTGCAAATGAACCTCACACACACACTATTGAAATCTTCTTACATTCACTACTGAACACCTCACACACCAACACGTTCTCACTCCCATTACGTACAGGGTACCCCTTGACCGTCAGGCTTCTACGGGCAGGGCGTCCCATAGACCTTCATTGCGGACAGCGGACCCCTTGACCGTTAGGCTTCTACGGGCAGGGCATCCCATAGACCTTCATAGACCACGTGATCAACAACAATGGCGGACCTCCGTGTTATTCTCGGTGGAAAATGCCTATTTTAAGGTTCATTTGGCCATTAAAATGCGTTTTGATGTCATTTTATGCGATTAATGAGTTTTTATTTCTGATTATGTGTGCAGTACATGTACATGATGTTTAGTTTGCTAGTTATGACGAAGATTACTTCATGAATGTGTACACATTCATGGTTGCTAACGTTTTTTTGGTGGAAATATGTTTTTTCAGAGCAAAGTCACCCTCTGTACTTGGACTTATTGGGAGAATCTAAAGGCAAGAACTCCCAAATATTCATTTAGGTCTTTATTTTAGACCTTTAGTGTTGCCGTCTGTGAGGAAAATAAATGGGGCTCAGAGCCTCGTATTTTTTAAATATTTGTTTCCTTCTAATTTGTTATTCTTTTCAAAATAACACACTGTTATTTATTCACCAATAACACACAATTATCCTTGCTTTTATTTATTGGTTTAATTCCATAATCTCTGGCTTTTTTGGCGTTCGTCAGGAACTGAATTTCAAAATAAAAATAACAGGAAACAGACGGAGGCCTATTAGGGACATTTCGAGCATCATTGCGATTGTCAACATTTTTTAGTTTAGGATGGCCGAAGACACTACACTACCCATAATCCCCAGCTATCGTTTAGGACTACAGTCCCTGTGATTAATCTTCAAGGTCTGGGATTGGATGTTGGAGTGGCAGTGCGCCAAGGTTACGCCGAGCGTCAAACAGCTGTTTGAAATGGAATGAAACCACGCCAGACTATCCAAAACTGGAATCGAACGCCCCCCCAGAACTATACACTACACTATTGTGTTTCGCAAAATGTTCTATGGGACGTCTCTACTGAACGTTTTCGTTTTTCCTACAATTAGAAGTTGCCAGTATTAAACACATTGGTGTTATCAAATGTAAAACATATAATTAATAAATGGGTGAAAATCGCTGTCCATAATGCGCAGCATTAATATATAGCATTAATATATACCCACATGACAGCTCATTGATACTTTGTAATTCTACTCCACTACAATTCAGAGGTTAACCTGGTATTTTTACTCCACTACACTTATTTGAGTTACTTTGCAGATTCTGATTAATGATGTGAAATATAAACAAACCTTAAATCAGACTTTAGTTACACCTGAGTAAAATGCAGGTAAGGTGATTGTCAAGTGCCAACAATCAGGAGAGATATTTGATAGTTGGTGCTTGAGAAGACTAAACATGTATCTGCAATTGACATGAATGGAAACGAGTAATAAAGTATTTTAATTACTCGTTATTCTCTACTAATAGTTAATTAAAGACTGTATATTATGGCTATTTTGCACATCCCTTTCAAGATTTCAAGATTTTCAAAGGTTTATTGACATATCATATACACAACTACGGTGTAGTTATGCAATGAATGAAAAACTTGGGTCACAGGTTCCTCAACAGTGCATTACAAGACATCTATCAATATGTGTGTACCTCCACCATTAAACTGTCATATTCTGCACAGTTCTTATTCTATCTATCTACATAAGAGTATAATCCATATGTATAATATCAATTAAAATAAGTGCTTCAACATAGTTAACTAATCTTCGTCATAACTAGCAAACTAAACATCATGTACATCTACTGCACAAATAATCAGAAATACCAACTCATATTAATCGCATAAAATGACGCATTTTAAACACAAAGGTCGGCCATTGTTGTTGATCACGTGGTCTATGAAGGTCTATGGGACGCCCTGCCCGTAGAAGCCTGACGGTCAAGGGTCCGCTGTCCGCAATGAAGGTCTATGGGACGCCCTGCCCGTAGAAGCCTGACGGTCAAGGGGTACCCTGTACGTAATATAGCGACGGGGAGGGGCCCTGACCGTCCGTCAATATGTGACGGGATGGGAATGAGAACGTGTTGGTTTCACCTATATGTCAGAGCCAATAGAAGAGTTACGACATCTCCGTTCACTCCAATGGACCACTTTTTTTACAGCAATGGTGGATCGTGGAGCCTCTCAATCGTTCCCCGGAAGTTAGCGCCAAGGCTAGCAGAGCTGTAGAGTTGCAGCATAATAGACCGTTGGTGACGGACTTTTAAAGGTAAGAAGAAGTTTAAAGATTTATATTGCGGATATTATCAGTACATCTGATTCAAATTAACATGTGTATTAAAGGATGTCAGTGGATTATCCCTAAATTAGTAGATTTAGGGAACGTTTACAGATAACAGATTAAGCTAGGATACCGAAGCAAGTTAGCAACACACGTTGAACAGCCTTTTAATTGTAAATTCCGTTCTCTTAATGTCATTTGGTCCAACGTTGTTGAATTAGAGAAGAGGGGCTTCTGAACGGGATTGTATGTGGGGGTGGAGGGAGTTCAATATTAGATAAATATAACTTTGGTGCGTGTAAGAGTGAGTGTTTTTAGCAGAGCCATATTGTGTCCTTGTTATTATGTTGATTATTACCTGTCTGTATAATGTTGCAGCTCAGCTGATTTTGGATTGATGGCAAAGGGAGAGGGACTTAAGTGAGAGTGAAAACACAAGGTAAGTTTAATACTACTGTTTTATATAAGTAAGCATACTAAACATGTATTATATCACTGTATTATATAAGTAATCTTGTTAGTAACCTACTGTATGGCAGGTGGAGGGGCAGTGATGTTACAGGTGGAGGATCAAAACTGAAAACTCACAAGACAGAGAAATCAAAGTTTGTTCTCCAGAGAAGAGGTTGATTTCACTTCAATTTTTTATTTCATATTTTCTAAAGATGTGGAAATGGCAAAAAAAACTACTTGAGAGCTGTAACCAAGACAACTGTAACAACATGAGTAGAGAGCCACCAAGGTTTTTCAAGTCCCTCTCTTACTCCATTTTGCCAACCCAAACTTCCAGGTACATTACGGGACACCTTGCTTGTTTTTGTTGTTTGCGCTCCTCTGGCTGGGTAATGGCAGGTGGAGGGCAGTGATGTTGGCAGGTGGAAGGGCAGTGATGTTACGGGTGGAGGGGCAGTGATGTTAGCTGGGTGCTGGCAGGTGGAAGAGCAATGTTTTCTTATATTTCTTGTCCCTAATTTTCATTGTTGTCTTGAGAGCTGCATTTTCCTTCCTGATTTTTCTTAGTGCAGCCTTTGCTTTTTGGTGATTCCTTCTTGGCTCTTTAATTTTCTCTTTAATTGTTTTAATTAGGGATGCACGATAATTATCGGTCCGATATTAGGAATTATGACGTCATCCCGATAAACCCGATATCAGTATTAATAGCCCCGATAATATACAATATATTTTTTGGGTAAAAAAAAAGAAAAAAATACTGCGGTGTGGGTGGATTGGGATGAGGGGCGCTTGTTTTTCACTCGGCTCCTCCCGTTTTGCCAGTACTGTGGTATTAGTGGTTTAGGAAGAGGGGAGTTCTTCACAAATCCAGCGCTCCCTAACTCATGCCTGGCTGTGACGTAAATGGTGTGCGGCCGTGAAGCCAGGACAGTAAACAAACATGTCGTCGGTGGTATGGGCGTTGGAGCTATGTGCAACTCAAGGCATATGCTCGAACCAGAGCTGCCTGGACGCTGCAATCATGTTGCGCACTATCCGTGCTGAGTGTGCTGACTTTTCGTACAATGTCCCATTGTCTGGCTTCCTGCATAAAGTCAAGTGCTCAGCGCAGTTGTGGCGAAATGTCGCTCCTCTGTTTTCATTTAAACAGCTCCTTATATCCGTTAGCGCAGCTAGCTAGCACCAGATGCTAACAACAACAATGCACGTAAGGTCTCTCTCTCGCTCGCTCGAGCCACACATACACACACCCTCCCGGTCCTCCAGATGGCCAGTCGGTGCCTGCCGGTGAGCGTGGAAGTGTGGTCTGCCACAAGTGGGCGGCAGGAGCGGAGCAGTCAGCATCAGCTTGTAGATGGTATTTTAAACTCGATGCGCTCTGAAACTACGGGGCGGCCAAGGAAAAAAAATACACATGCGCTAATCGCGTTAAAATAATTAGTGGCGTAAACATTTTTTTGTTATCGGTATCGGTCTTGAGAAGCAGGAAGTTATCGGTATCGGTATCGGTTTAAAAAAAACAATATCGTGGAACCCTAGTTTTAATAGATCTGTTTGACTGGCTGCTGGTTCCCTCGTATGCTGACTGGCTCCCTCGTATGCTGACTGGCTGCTGGTTCCCTCGTATGCTGCCTGACTGGCTGCTGGTTCCCTCGTATGCTGACTGGCTGCTGGCTGAGTGGGTGGTGTCCGCCCTCCCTGTCTCTCCTCACTAGCCATGTCCTCTCTTTCTTCACCCTCACTTTCCTTTCTCTCAGTCTCCTCATCCCTTTTTCCCTCAATCTTTGAGACTAATGTAAGTAGAAGACATGGCACTGTACATTTTCGAACATTTTAAATATTATACCACTTAAAAATAAGAAATATTACTTTTGTTACTAAGAGTTCATACTTATTATACCTGTGTCACCTTTCACACTATAGCTGTGATCATGAGCTATGGGCTTTGTAGATACAGGTCCCGGGGTGAATCGTGGTGCAGGGGCCCTTCTCTTTTTGACCACAGGGCGATGCACGAAGATGGTGGGTGTGAAGTAAAAACTTATTTGCAGCAATGTTGAGCCAATCATCAAATGAGGGAAACTGGATTCGCCTGTCAATACACTAATATTTATTGAGAGACAAACGGCCGGAGAGATCACAGTATACTACAGTTCTCATGTAAGATACCAGCCAACTCTGAAGACAAAAGCGCCAAGAACACATCTATACCTCAGAAGAGGAGGGCCCTAAAACACGCGGGTTTTCCTTTAATGCATGCCAGATGTCGAGACAAAGACTCGTTGCATTGTAAACCCACATGAGCCAAGCTTCTCCCCCCACAAGACATCAGATGACCTCTTGACCTGTGTCTTCCTGAGAAGCTATGGATCACATTACAGGCAGGAATACACTTTAACCATTAAACAGATTCCCGAGGACAAGTCACTAAACTCTATATACTTTAACAAGACTAAAATATTCCTTTACAGATCCACCCTTTTATCAATTTATGATAATCAATTAACATTAGTCTAAAGAATATTTCAGTCAATACTTAAGTCAATAAGCGTCTTCAGAGTTGTGTGGGCTCACTCACATTAATTACATCAAAAGTAGAACAAGATTGAAAACACTTCAATCACCATGATTGAACACAGTCAATCATAATAAAAATAATCTCTCTTCAGTGCTTGGCATCATTTGTCAAAAAGCACAATAATAAACACGTGAAATACAACAATATTATAGCAAAATATATGTTTCAAAAATAAGATCTTTTATCATTTATCACTTAGTTAATCTCATTCATCAAACACAAATTCTAAATCAGTTTACATCTCAAAGATCTACTTCAAGGCAATTACTTATTAAAACACAATTAGAATTTAGGATTTATAATAAATCCAATTGAGGTATAAATCAGAATCATGAGAGATCCAGCTAAGGTTCCTAGTTAAGGTATAAATTCACAGTGATGAATCGATCAATCTGTAATCAGATTAAACAGATAATCTGTAAAGTTACAGTGTCCTCAATCTTTAACATTACTTTACGTTTACTTCATTACGCTTTATTCAAGAGTAAGGCATGATATTTAATTAATTACATTACTTCAACTATCAATCATTATGTCATTTCAAAATCTGAAGGGAAAACTAAACAATTCTCAAGATGTTTAACAATCTGAAAAGGAAGAATCAAACATTTTATTGTATAACAACCTGAAAAAGACAAATCAAAACATCTGTTCTTTATTCAGAGCATCAACTGTAATCAATATCAAAACATCTGTTCTTTATTCAGAGTATCAACTGTAATCAATATCAAAACATCTGTTTTACCTGGTAATGATTAAGGATAGTAACATTGTCTGTAATCAATATTATAAATATCTTATTGTTCAATACCTTATAAATCTGAAAATATCAATTAATTAATTAGTTTAGTGTGAAAGTGTAATCTGATCTGACAAAATATATTTATCACCACTATTTAACACATATCTGTTCATTGGGAATACAAAAACAATCATTAATTGTACATCTGTAATCATCTGGTCATTCAATTCAAATGTTATCTTTGTATCAGAGCTAGAAGAACATGTTTTCCTCCTCTCTTTATGACACAGAATGTCTGGTGTGTAAAGGCATCCTGATACTGTAGATTAGCACTGAGGTGCTGATTGGCTCAAAACTCTTCTTCATCAGTGCGCCATAACTAAATTATCTGTAGATTAGCACTGAGGTGCTGATTGGCTCAAAACTCTTCTTCATCAGAGCGCCATATCTCAATCCCCCCCCAATTGCTCTGCTTTTGTGGCTCAATTCAGTGAGCGCTGTATGATCTCCCAGTGAAACAGAGGCTCATCTGCCTGCATTCCTTCTGCTATCTGCTTGAGAGCAGTGCAACTGCCTATTCCAAGTGGCACATCCAGATGCCCCCCCCCCGTGATGGGAGAGGTTATGAAAACATCTGCTCCTCCAAGAAACATGGAACCTTGTATGAAGCCTCTGAAGCCATCGCTCGTCCTGCAGAGTTGTCTGCCTGAGCCCACCGAGCAGAAAGATGAAGAAGCATCCCATCTCATCAGAAAGTTGAAGATTAGAATCCTCTCATCCCGAACGACCTCCTTGCCCGTGGATAGTTGCTCTCTGCAGCCGGAGTGTGTGATCCTCTCTCTCTGACCCTTGGCCTTCAGAGCTGTCCTAGTTATTGGGTTAACACTTGATAGGGATGTTTTCCTGAGTGCAGACAACTCAAGGTAATGGATTAGCACATTATCATTCAATTACAAAAATAGGATAGGCCCCCTCAGAATGATTTGGGAGCCTTCCTAACACATGCACATTATAAATGTAAGGATTGTGTTAGTCATTTAACATGCAAGAATCATATACTCATCAGTCCAAAGCAGAGAAATGTTATTTTAAGTTAAATGTGAGCTAGTCCCTGTGGAATAACCCTTTCTCAATGATTCTAGATGTTATATTAATTCACCATTTACCGTTTGATCAAGGATTAGTTTATCAGAAGTACATTTCCTCTTCCATAAAACATAGGTTTGAGAAATGAATGTTCCAATATGAAATCAATTGCTCAATTTCTCAATATAATTTGACTCTTCCCTCTCTTTTCTTACATATTGTCACATATGAAATAATAACTTAGGAGTCTATTTAAGCATGGTATTGTCTATATAAGCTATTAATCGAGAAAACTCAGAGTCAGTATGCAACTCGCAAATATCTCTCCTCCTTCCTATCCCTCTTTACTCACTTCCTCATCTCTTTCTATTGTCTCTTTCTCATCCCTCTCTCTTCTTCCTATCCCTCTTTACTCACTTTCCCATCTCTTTCTCATCCCTCTCTCTTCTTCATCTCACTCTCATCTCCCTTTACTCACTTCCCCATCTCTTTCTCATCCCTCTCTCTTCTTCATCTCACTCTCATCTCCCTTTACTCACTTCCCCATCTCTTTCTCATCCCTCTCTCTTCTTCATCTCACTCTCATCTCTTTCTCTCTTACTTCTGTTAGATATGAAGTAAAAACATACAAGTCCATGTAAGCATCTGAGTTACCACCGTTACCAAACGGTGTGCCGTGAGGCAAGTCCGGGTGTGCCGTGGGATTTTGTGACAACCATACGTCATTATTGCAATATACAACTACACAAAAATAATTATTTTTTTAATTTACTATATCAGTACTTTGTAGGTTTATATGTACGTAATCTGCGCGACTTGCGCGTCCACATCTCCACGTGCAGTGCTGCATAAACATGGCTGAGTCAGCGATAACTCTCGAGGGGTGGAGGTATGCCCATTATTTTTATATCACGCAGTCTGTTCTTCTTCTCTGTCTTTCGGTTGTTGCCTGTATTGAATGACAAATACACACTACCGCCATGGATGCACAATAAGAACTAGATACAGCGTGGGAGGCGGGGCCTCATTAATTCCTATGAGAGCTGCTCATTAGCGCATGATGATAAAATGGCCCAACTTTTGAGAGAGTGAAACGTCACAGATTACCCAGCATGCCTGAGAAGTACCCGTATGTGCACTCATAGAGCATGCGCAACTTTAACCAAAATGCTCGTTCACATCAAGCACGTCAATTTGCGTACACATAACAGCACCGCGCGTTCATGACAGCATGGTAATGGATTGTTGTTATCATGGATTTGATTTGAACGAGGCGGCAGTTAGCAGCTAGCGGCTAGCTAGTAATGATCTAGTGATATCGGTAATATTAACTCTATTTAATACAACATTTACGGTACAAGATGTAATCATACAGCCCATGTAGTATGACAATGAATTACAGCAAACATGTGCAATATATCCATTATTACAGCTCCGTGGGATGGCAGTAAGATGATATGGATCCGTTCCCATTGTGCATACATGGGTAAAGATAAACGCAACTCACATTGGTTCCTCATACAGCATCTCTGTAAACTACGTGTATTCACTGAATTTCACTCTCTGCCTTTAATGGCTCGTTGTAGCTCCAAAAGCTCCAGCACCCTCCCTGTGAGCACAGTGTGCTCTGATTGGTCGGGACACGTAACATGAACGTGCCGGGCTGCGCGGTCCCGTGGATTAGATGCGCGTTCATAATGCAGAGGGAAATAACTCTCAGAATAACGTTATTAGCAAATTTTTTACAACTTGAGGAACGAATGTTTTTAATAAGGGCTATACAAGTGTTCATACTGGGTAGTTTATTTAGTTTACAAATTATCCAACGAGTTACAGACCACTCTTTCCCCATGTAAGTCAATGGGAAAAGTGTTTCCGGGCCTGGCAACCAAACGGAAGTGTAGTAGCGCCGTTTGGCCAGCACGAATATTTTCATCTGAGTCCGGCGCACTTCCTGGGGGCTTGACTACCGCCGCCTGCTGGTAAGGAAAGTTATTGCCACTCACGCATGCGCAGTTTGTACGTGCTCGGCGAGTAAAGTAACGAGTAAAGTAACGAGTTACTTTATGTAGATAGTAACGAAGTAGTGTAATATATTACATTTTTAAAGTAATACATTTATAATTTATAATTTGTAGTTCAGGACCATGGACAATGCAGCTTCCTTGCATTGACAGTTGTCTGTGCTGAATTTCTGCTGAGTTTCCTTCGCCTCATTTTCTATTTTGTGACCTGTCTGGTGTAAATGAGTGTGTTGCTGCTTTGATGAAGCCCAATTTGATAAAGTTTCAAATTAATTTCGGAAATATTTCGTAATATAGTTGTCTTTGTCACATTTTATTTGGCATTAGTAAATAATTATGCACATTTACAGATACTTTACATAATATGAGTGATAACACGTGTTATAAGGGCTATTTTTTCACAATAGGTGTGCCTTGAGATTTTTTTTTTTTTCTTGTCCTTTGGTGTGCCTTGGGCACAAAAAAGTTTGGGAACCACTGGCATAAATGATAGTGGGAGTCTGAGGGTGTCATTACTGATAAATGTCAAAGAAATTCAAAACCTTACATTTTAAAACAGGTTTGCATTCCTCCACTTAAGGTGACGTTATCATTGGAAACAATAAAAACGAACTATTTTGATGTAGAATCTATAAATTGAATCGTTAGAGCAGAACAAAATGGTTGTATTGTAGCCTGAGTTCCGTGCAGCCTCTAGTTTCAACAGGTGGAAACATGGTCCATATAACGTGAATACATGCAGAAGTAGACAGTAAGAGGCCCCTGACATTAGGCCTATTTTTAAAATAGTAGGGGCTCTTCACTCTGCATAGCAGTATGAATAGCCTTAAAAAACAAACAACCCACTCCATGGTAACGAGAGTCATATTTCTGACCCATATGCCCTAAGTGAAGCCGTTAGTCTCATCTAACTGACCCAAGGGTTGGTGCTGGTGTGACAGTTCCAAGTGTTCAGAGCAGACGTCAAGCTTCCAGTTCATGGCTCGGTGGGGGGGAGCAGACCCACGTGAGACAGTATCAAGGCTGTAATGTTCAGTGTGAGGAGCGTCATTCTCTCTGGGAGCAGGAAATGGTGTCCATTCTCGGACCAAACCATTAATGTCATGTAGAGCAGCCATAGCATCTCTGTGACTGCACTCAGCCGGACTGTAGCAGGGTAGAGCTGGGTGACTCTTAGTGAAGCTGTCCAACGCCATTAGACAAAATGGAACCACGTGCTAACAAAAGGACACAGGGGCATCAATGTCTCTCTTTACCATTGGCCTAATCATAAACAAATTAGTGGGAAAAATGTGGAACACTAATCCATCATGTGGAATGTTGAGTTAATTTAAATAATTACTTATGGGTTGAAATTAACATTAACATTAGAACTAAAGTCAGTTAACAAATTGGACTTGCACAGATCAGTAATCAATACACCATTTTCCCAGCTCTGTGATGAAAACGATAACAAGCAGGGATGCAAACTTGTCATCTTTTGGGGAAATTTGCCGATTTGAATCCAAAATAGGTCGTTTTTGTGATTCATGTTGATCTGCAATAAAATATTATTGGGGTATGGACAGGGTTGCTAACTTTGGCTGGAGTGAGATTTTGATATCATGGGTTTAATTACACACATGCGCACGAAGTGACTGCTATCGTGTCAGTAGCGGGACCTTAGCATATATTTAGGATATATATATATAATATATATATACAAATACACAATATTGGACACAGACTATAAAGGGCACACAGTTTCATTAAATAATGAAAGTCAAACACATGTTTGTTTCCACTGTTTTATTGTGTGCCTGTCGCGATAAGCAACTTATTGACTTATCGGCTCCCGAGTATTTGCGATATTTGCGTTGGGTAATCTATGGTAGGGCTAACCCATACAGTGGTGGGGCTCAAATCAGCATTTGAAATGTAATTACATACACGCTATATCGCCCCTTTGTCAGTGAAACGCCACGCGTGAGGTTTAGATTATTTCCCTGTCTCAATCCAAATTGAACTGTATGAAATAAAAGGGCACATTTGTGTTGTAGTAAATAAAAAGGGCGACCTGGAGGCAATCCTGCCATTTCCTCACAAGTGAAATAGTTGACATGTTGAAACCCAACCCCCGCTTGGGGTCTGGGGGGATTCTCCCCCAGGAGATGTTTTGAAATACTAACATAAAATACACATTCTCTCTTTAGAGGAAAAAATAAATCCATCTATTACTACACGACATATTTAAATGAAACTGAACCTGCTGCTCCTCGGGAAGAGGCTGTGTGAATTACTTTACATTACCCCATTGTTCTGTGTGTCAATGGAAGGTTTCTGGCTAACGTTAGCTTAGGTACTCAGAGTGTAGGAATACTAAGTTACAGTAAAAGTACTGCATTCAAAATGTTACTCAAGTAAAAGTATACAAGTATTGTCATCAAAATATAGTGAAAATAGCGACAGTAAAAGTAGTCACTGTGCAGATTGGTTTATTTCAGAATAATATATATGATATGTTTTATAATGATTGATCATGAAAGTGTTCTCAAAGCTGGTAAAGGTGCAGCTAGTTTGAATGACTTTGTATACTGCATACGGTAGCTGGTGGATTCACTCCAGGTGGAACTAAAGTCTGATTCAACACTTGATTAGATTTCACATCATTCATCCACATCTGAAAGTAACTAAAAGGTATTAGATACATGTAGTGGAGCAGAAATACACCATGTACCACTGAACTGTAGTGGAGCAGAAGAATAAAGTAGCAAAACATTTTAAATACTCAAATGAAGTACCAGTATCTCAAAATTGTGCCCAAGTATAGTACTTGTTGAGTTTATGAACTTAGTTACTTTACACCAGTGGCTATACAGATAGAAAGAGTGCTGAAATTAGATCTTCCTTTGTGCTCAGGCTCATAAAACCCCCAACGCACCGTGCTGTAGTCTGCTTCAGATTATCTTTTCCTTCCAGAGGTCACGCCTGTCTCTGACCCCGTGTCTTGCGTTTTATTTTATTTTTTTCTTCTGCAGCACCAAGCAGAGTAAAGAAAAGGAGGGGATTTTGACTAGAAATAATTTGAAACAGTTTAATAAAGAATGTTGAACTATATTTAAAACTGTAATTGAACTTCAATTTATATCAATTCTCCAATTCCAGTGGCCAGTTGGAAACAGATAATGACAAAGTTTTCATTTTGCATCAATCGTGCAAAAAGGTTCAATCACCATTATGTCTGAGTCTTGTCTTATCTGCTTTAAATAATAATAATTTAATAAATGAAACAAATAATACAACATTGACCTATTTGAGCAGACAGATGACCCGCAGTGATGCCTCTGAGGTTCCCGGGTGTAAAACAGAGGCTTTTTGCTATTTATTTTCCTTTTGCGGAAATTTAGATTACAATGTATAATTTTGCTCTACATCCCTACATCATGCATTTATTTTTATTTTTTTCAAGTAATTTACTTTTGGTGAGATAACTAAAGTTTAGTTCATTTTACCTTGGCTGTGGACTGATTCATTATTAGTTGTTACAGAGCATGCACAAGACGGCGGGTAGACAAACAAACACGAAACAATTATACAAACAAACATGAACCCGCAACAAATATCAGGTGACAGCTAAACTCATCCAGCTTAATTTAATCCGAATTAGGAGGTTTTCAGAGGGGGTAGGGAATTATATTTAATATGAGTACCTTCTTACTCATATATACTTGTACAAGTGCTAAGAACGGAATCTGCTGAAGAGTAATAACTACATTATTCTCAATCAACAACCACTATGCTAATTTAGTGGTGCTCTGCCCTCCCCGATCCGGAGAGCAGAGACTTTTTATTTTTTGCTACCCTTTCTCTCCAAGAACAGCCCAGTTAACTCTAGTCCACGACCAGCCTATACATCCGCCATTGAGTTCACCCCAACGGTGAAACACAGTTTTGTTTCTACGCTTGCTTGCCACTGCGCACCTGTGATCAATTAGCCTATAATTTTTATGTATGCACCCCGGACCGCCACCAGCTGCTCCAGCAACGTAGGGAACGCTTTCAAGCAACGTAGAAAATGTTCCTCCAGCAGAGTAGAGAGCTGTGGCGCATCGGGCGATGCACGCACCTCGTGCTGCCCCAGCCTTACCAGCAATGCAGAAGATGGTCACAGGCAACGGGTGCTTTTAGACCATCCCGTTTTTAATTGAGATGGCGGTGGTGTGAGTTAAAGATATAGACAAAAGGGCTGTGACTTTCTTCCTCTCATCTGCACGGCTGCAGCCACCCAGACAGGGGAAGTTACACACACACCCCCGACTGCTGCTGGAGCCGTGCCCACAGAGGCAATGGAGGAAAATATCTTTGGCTGCTTATTTTAAACAGCTGTTTTGGCCACTGAAATCCCCCAGAATTCGGCGATTTGTTCAATACAAAACTTTACATTGCTTTTAAACAGAAGTTCCACATTACTGATGCCCTCTTTAAGGTATCTCCGAATATTTGCCGTGCACACACACAGAGGAAACCAAAAATATTGCATCTATCTGTTCCACAGGTAATTTTTATACCGTCAATCACAGAGTCTGGCGAGGCAATGTCAAAATATAGATTTGAAATTACACTCACCAGCTCGACGATCTGTTGGTAACTGTTCGCGACGCCAATTGTGAAGTAAAAACTTCTTTGCAGCAATGTTGAGCCAATCATCAAATGAGGGAAACTGGATTCGCCTGTCAATACACTGATATTTATTGAGAGACAAACGGCCGGAGAGATCACAGTATACTACAGTTCTCATGTAAGATACCAGCCAACTCTGAAGACAAAAGCGCCAAGAACACATCTATACCTCAGAAGAGGAGGGCCCTAAAACACGCGGGTTTTCCTTTAATGCATGCCAGATGTCGAGACAAAGACTCGTTGCATTGTAAACCCACATGAGCCAAGCTTCTCCCCCCACAAAATATCAGATGACCTCTTGACCTGTGTCTTCCTGAGAAGCTATGGATCACATTACAGGCAGGAATACACTTTAACCATTAAACAGATTCCCGAGGACAAGTCACTAAACTCTATATACTTTAACAAGACTAAAATATTCCTTTACAGTGGGTATAGCCTCTGCTCTCAGCATAGTCTTGCCCTTTTTTGTCTTGACCAACTGGTCTGCATCAAAATGTGACTGCGGAGTGACTTGAGGTTACTTCACACACAGAACAACTGTGTCTGAATCTTGTCTGCCCACATACATATTCCATAGTGGTTGAATACACAGTATTAGGAAACACTTTATACTTACTGGACATGTTATACTCATTACATACTGTATATCAAATATGACCAAGAATGTGAGACAACTTTATAGAAATTCATATCACATCTGTTACTGATGCCATTTGTCATCTTTGTTCCCAACTTCAGTTGGGAACAAAGACCACACCTTATCTCCCCAAGGCAATTTCCCATCCAATAGGTGTGCTATATAGGTGTGTATAACCAGGGCTGCACATAACTGGTGCGCAGGTGCGCATGCGCACCTCCGCCAAAAAAAGAGCACCGGGTCATTTGAAACAAAGCGCATTTGCGTACCAACATTGAGAAGGAGAGAGAGAAGAGAAAAGAGAAAATAGAGGAGAGAGGAGAGATGAGAGAGAGAGAGAAGAGAAAATAGAGGAGAGATGAGAGAGAGAGAAGAGAGAGAGAAAGATATTTGCGAGTTGCATGAACCATGATATGAACTCAGGGCCGGCCCGTAGAGCTGGCTAGATGTTCGCCTAGGGCGCCAGATCTGGGGAGGTGCTGCGCTGGCAGTTCTGGGAGGGAAAAAAACATTTTGACCGGTGGGGCTCATCCTAATTTTCGGCCTTGATGTAACAATATTCACAATTAAGTAAATGTAACACCCTTTACACCCCGGTTCCACGTTTCATTTGCCCTGTACGATGGGCGCTGTAAGTGATGAAAATGGGGGATGTTGGCTTATCTGGCGCCCGCAGCTCACAGACAAAATGCGAGTGAGCGAGGGAGAGAGGGAGGGTGGTACCAGCGCTGTTGTTATTATAATCTGGTGCCGTGCTAGCTGCTCTAACGGAGATAAGAAGAAGATGTTTCTACAATAATGTGGAGGGAGAGTCCTCTCCAGTCAGACTGAGAGGCTGATAAATTAACTACAGCTCAGTGAGGTAAAGGACTCTTAGTCTAAATTCAAACGGTTTGGTCACAATTTATGTAAACACATATTTCCAAGGCACTCCTTCGTAATTATTGGGATAAGCAAGTTTTAAATCATTTCAATGTATATACTATAGGACAGTAACCAAAAATATCCTTTAACACTGGAGATTAAAAAAAAATGCATAAATAAATAAATGTTAAGGTAAAATAAGATATGAATGAACAACACAAATAAAATAAGTTACATTAATTTGTTATTGGCTATGGTAGGTTATTGGTTATGTTTACATACTTATTTGATTACATCCACTTGTCTAAGATGACAACAGAGACTTTCGACCCAAAACTAGCTGTTGACTTGTGGATGCAAGCAGCTAATCAGACTCAACCAGAGAGAAAGAAGTAGGCCTACATCATCAGCTACCATGTCTGACAGAGAGGAAGACAGTGAGGAGAACAGTCAGGAGGGTAGTGATGACAGCTTGTAGGATTACTGGTCGTGCTAATGTTGTCTTGTGTTGTGTTCACCTGTGCATGTGTGTTCTGTGTTCACCTCTGCATGTGTGTTCAGTGCCGTGTGTCTGGCAAATAAAGTCAAGACCCCCTCAAAAGTTACGGTTTATTTCATTTTAAGGATGAGCACCAAGCAACATCTCCAGGTGCTCCTTTGAGAACCAGGGCAAAAAAGTTATGTGCACCCCTGTGTATAACCCTTTCTCCTGTCTGTTACTCCCTCTTTCAGCACAAGAACCAGAGGGGGATTCAATGGAGCCTGAATACCTGCACTGAGACCCTCACCCTGCACCCTGAGTCTCAACTCTCAGTGTTTTTCAAGCCTTTCCCTGTTTTTTTGTATTAAACAAAACATTAAGCTTTCCCAATGGTGTGGTTTCGTTTTGTGAAAAAGTGCAAATGCAGTGTTTGTATATAATTACATCACATATTTTGTTGCTGTTGGTCATGAAATTGCTCCTGCTGACTTGAGCCAGCCATTTTTTCCTCCGCTCTGTGTCAGTGGGGAAGCCGTACATTTGTACTCCTTTCTCAGAGCGATTTGAGCATCCCCAGGCAGCACAGCAAACCAAGGTGGCGACTAGGAGGCAGCACAGCAAACCAGGACAACACGGAGGAAAAGGCACAGACAAACTGCATGATATGCTATTCAATGTTTATTGAATTCCATGTATTTGCAATGGATGTTCCTAAAACAACACATTTAACATCATCATCATCTTCATCATCATGCTGCTGCTGCTGCTAGTCCTTTGATAGTCACCTGTCGGTCTCCTGTCCTTTCTGAAAGCCATAAAGATGACATTAGTCATTTAGATAACTTGTGTCCTCAATTACCATGGGATTACTGAAACTACCATGAATTTAAGAAAATGGTAGAAATTAATCTAATCTGAATTTTAAAGCATTACTTTAGATCCCCTCCCTCTAAATATATCAATAAACATTAGAAAGTGATGCTCCTGACTACCATACAAGTTTAAGAAGATAATATTGGTTTTAAAGAATTCAAAGCTATAAATAAACAGCAACAGGCTCTTTAACCAAGGCACTGTTAGCCAAACATGTAAACTAGTTGTTCACACTAATCCTAATATTATCACTTAATATTAGCAAATTCTATTTTATTATTTAAAACATATTGATGTAAATACATACACATATCGATTTGTTGTATAAATATTGCAAATCAAAACCTTTATTCACTAATAATTACCAAAAATCGTAGTTCTATCTCCTGTTATCAATGCATTCACATTGCCCGCCATGAACTTCCGGGGAACGATCCTCTTCTACATGAACCACGTGACGATAACCGTTTTTGGACTTCCGTTGTCGTAACTCTTCAATAGAGTGGCGAAGTCACGCCCATCTACTTCCGGTCCATGGGACCCCGGAAGCGAAAAATTATACATTTAATTCAATGGAGAGAGAAAACGTATCTTTTGATCCCGTTTGAATTGTGCCACGAACTACACATATGATGTTTGTCAATCTTAAACAATCATTTCCATGTCAAAAAAGTCACATTTTGTCATAAAACTGTTGAAATATAAGACTATGAAAAATACGCGACAACAAAGACTACAAATCCCAAATCCCATTCTGGGTCGCGTAAGTGATGTCACCGGCGATAATGCTCCAAGTGGTTGGTTCACTTTTACAAGATGCCTGTGTGCTTTGTACCAGGTTGTAATCACAAAAGTGATCATACCACTTGCTCGTTCTATCGCTTCCCGTCTAATGAAAGGACCAGGAGTCGCTGGATCAGACATATCAGGTAATATCATAGGTAATATACATGCTGTGCATGTAACATAGTCAAGTTAGCTACCTAGCTAGTAGCGACGAGTAGCGAGCACGTTAGTTAGCATTACATTACTTAGCCTTGTCATTTTTAGTAGCCTTACCATGAAGTTATTATTTTATTACATGAAGTAAACCAACATGTTAAACAGTAAGAGTAGTCATGATGGTAAGTATTTCGTGAAACATTTGAAGAGTAGCCTACTGCGCCCTCCACCAGGTGCTAAGGAAGCAGTTCAGGGAGAGTCGAAGGTCCAAAAGGTTAAACCTCGCATTATCATTAAGAGAGACACAAAACATTTTGTTGAGCAGGGTTTTGTGCATGATCTGTTTGATTTTGATTGGGGTAAAATCGATCTGTGTGCTGATGTGGAAACCGCATGGTCTTATTTTTATCTTGGTTTTATGGAGATCATTGATAGACATGCACCCCTGCGTAAATTTAGAGTAAAGGGACGAGACAATCCTTGGTTTTCTGCTGAGCTGTCTAGTCTGCTTCATGAGAGAAACAAGGCCTGGGCAAAGGCTAGGCAATCAGGCTCAGAGGTAGAGTGGCTGCGTTTTAGGCAGCTAAGGAATAGCTTCACTTCAAATGTCAAAAGTGCAAAGTCGAAGTACTATTTGTCAGTTACCACAGAAAACCTAAATAATCCTAGGAAATTTTGGAAAGCAATAAAATCGATATCCACCGGTGATATCCGTAATGAGCTACCTCCGTGCCTTACCATAGCATCTGGCACTATATCGGACAGGGCCACCATGTTAAATTGCTTTAATGAGCATTTTGTGTCCTGCGGTTCTATGTTTGATTCTGTTTCTAACTCTGCTTCTGTGAACACCCCAATCCGTGACTCTGAACAATGTGTTCTGGAAAACCCTTTCAGTTTTACTCCTTTTACTGTCAATGTTGTTCATGAAGCCTTATCTAAGCTAGATCCTAAGAAACCGGCTGGCCCGGACAACGTAGAACCTTTCTTTTTAAAGATAGCTGCAGATTTTATTGCTCTTCCTCTTACTACTCTTTTTAACCTCTCCCTCGGCACAAATACAATTCCAAAAGTATGGAAGTCAGCTTATGTCTTGCCTTTGCTAAAAGGAGGGGAGGCAACTATTTTAAATAACTATAGGCCAATCTCTAAATTGTCAGTTCTGGCGAAGGTGCTCGAATGCCTAGTGAGTGAACAGGTAAAGGAGTTTTTATGTAAAAATGATATCCTGTCTAAACATCAGTCAGGCTTCAGAAAACAACATAGCACCATCACTGCCACAATGAAAGTGGTGAATGACATTACGAGTATTTTAGACAATAAGCAGAGTTGTGCAGCTCTATTTATTGACCTTTCCAAAGCGTTTGATACCGTCGATCATCGCATCTTAAAGCAGAGGCTACTCAGTATCGGCATATCCAGCCATGCAGTGGGTTGGTTTGTGAACTACCTCTCTGAAAGGTCCCAATGTGTTCACTTTGATGGGCTGTCTTCTGAGTGGTTAAACATTGCTAATGGTGTTCCTCAAGGTTCTGTTTTAGGTCCACTTTTATTCTCCATATATATCAACAGTTTAGGTGAAAATGTGAATGAAGCTACTTTACATTTTTATGCTGATGATACCGTGATGTATTGTGCAGGTCCCTCCATTAAGGAGGCTGGTGTTAAATTACAGGCTGTTTTTAACATTATTCTGACTCAGCTTGCTGAACTTAAGCTTATTTTAAATGTTGATAAAACCAAGGTAATGCTATTTTCAAAAGCTAAAAAGACACCAGAGCCTGTTTTGGATATTGTTACTATGCAAGGACAAGTACTTGAAGTGGTTACCAGTTATAAATACCTAGGTATCTGGCTTGATGATTGTCTTACTTTTAAACTTCATGTCAATAACCTGCTTAAAAAGCTGAGGGTTAGACTAGGTTTCTTTTTCAGAAACAAGTCCTGTTTCTCTTTTGAAGCCAAGAAAAGGCTAGTCACTGTGACCTTTTTACTTGTGCTGGACTATGGTGATTTGATCTATATTAATGCACCTGCCTATTGCCTGAACAAGTTAGATGCCGCCTTACTCATCACTGTATGCCAAGGCAGTTCTCATTCATAACACTCTGTTCGATGTCTCACTATGGGATGCGCCTCATCGCGGAGCAAACAGAAGCATCAATCTCATTACGCCAATCCTGATTGGCTGGTGATCTTGACGTCAGCGTCAGGGAATCACCCCCTATAAGTAGCTTGCGCCACGACGCATGCATCATTCAAACACCTCTTCTCGCTTCAGAGCACATCTCTATAGTAGCCGGACAAGCTTAACGGTCCACAGACTGAACCCAAATATAACCATTTCGGTCGACAGGCGCTCGCCGGCTACTCCTTCTGCTTCGCAAGAAGACGGTAATACTAACGCCAGTTAGTATTAAAATCGACCTCGCCGTTCTTTCCCCGGAAAGTAAGGTAAGGTTTTTGATTTTTCTCAAGCTAGCTACGCACCCGTTGCTAGCTAGCTTCCCCTTACTACCGACACCACGGTAGCGAGGACGCTTTTCGTTTTCTCTCTCACGGAGGAGAAAAGGATTAGAAGTATATTGACACACCAGTCAATATTCTTTGAGAACAAAGGACCCACACCGTCCCCTTTTTCTCCGGATTAAGGACGGGTTGGAAACACTTTTTCTCTCAACGACGTACCTGTTACGAGCGGGTCCTCTCCACGCCACGAGGCGAACAAGATGGACGCCTCTCCCCCTCACACCAGAGGAGTCAGGGACTCGAAGGCTCGGTCATGCGGCTGCGGGTTGAAGATAGCAGGCACAGACTCACACCAGGTCTGCCCGTCCTGCCTCGGGCTGAAACACGCCCAGGAGGCTATCGACAACCCCGGCTCGTGCGGGCATTGCGCCCTTTTCACCCGAAAGAGCCTCCACCGACGGCTAGCACACCAAGCTAGCTTGTTGGAACAGGACACCCTCATGTCCACTGATTCGCCGTTTGGCAATCAAGACACGGGGGCGTCTGCTGCAGAGACTGAGCCCCTCACTATGTCGGTCTGGGGCTCACTAACAGCGGCAGCTGCGGAACCGGGATCCCACGCCATGTTAGGCCGGGACCCGGTGGCGGCAAGAGACGCGGGAACGGAGCCCCACGCCTCACCAGGCGGGAGCTCCCGGCGAGACCTCACCATGGTCTCACCCGCGGGGAATGTCCTGGACTTAGACTACATGGGGGACAAAGAGGACACCTCTGAGTCCCTCCTGTCTGATTCGGATGAGCAAGAAGAATATATCTTCATGTCATCGGCTCAAACGGCAAAGCCGGGAGCGATGGCTGCTCTCCTGGGCGATAGCACACCAGCTTCGCCCTGTCTGAGCAGGGACCTGCAGGCCGCGTGTCAGCGCGCTGCGTCCAGGCTAGACATCCCGTGGCCCGAAAGGGCCAAGGAGACCGCCAGGTCCCGTTACGAGGGGAAACATTCTCCCCAAGCAACGAGGACAAGGAGGCAACTCCTCCCGGTCTTCCCGGAGATGTTGGATGAGGTGTCGGTCTCGTGGAGGGACCGACCCTTTACCAACAAGGCCCCAATCCAGGGTGCCTCCTCCCTAGACTGCGACGGTATGGAGAGGCTCGGCCTGCTCCGCATACCGCCGATGGAACTGCTGGTGGCAACCCACCTCCTACCGAGGATGGGCCCGTCACCAAGCAGGAACCCAACGCTGCCAGCGAAGGTGGACCGTTTCCAGTCAACCATGACGGAACGGTCCTACAGAGCCGCAGCGTTGTCCGCCAGGGCTCTGAATGTTTCCTCACTGCTAACCGCATACCAAGCGGAGCTCTGTGAGGATATGTCGAGTAATCCTGGACGAGGCCATTCTGGACGAGTTGGCCGCGGTCACAGACATTTGTCTCCGTGTCCAACGCTGCGCCGTCCAGGCCACGGGCAAAACAATGGGGATCATGGTGGTGCAGGAAAGAGCTAGATGGCTCAACCTCCCCAATCCCCTCCACCTCTGCCTCCCTCGAAGGGCCCAGCCGCTGCCTTCGCAGCGGCAGCCCTTCGTCCAAGCTGCGAACACTGCTCGGTTAAAAATACCGAAAGCGCAGAGGTCGCAGTCCGCCCCGAGTCCCCAGCCCAGGCAGGGGACGAGGGCGAGCTGGCCTAGAAAATCTCCGGTTCCGGCTGCAGCCCAGGCGCAGCCAACCCAGAATTTCGGCCAGCAGTCGAGGAAGAAGAAGCGAGCGGCGCGACAGCCCCTCCTTCTCCCCTCTGTGACAGAGCTGGAAGTCTACGGTTCCCCAGCTCTAAATGTGTTCCCGCCGCCTCGAGAGATGCCTCAACACCATCCTCAAGTCCGCATAAACACATGTCACACACTTATTGATTTTTCTGTCACAAATCATTTTCCGCTGACGCATCCAGGCTTCGAGCCAAGGGCGCAGCTTGGAAAAATGAAAAGAAAAACAATAAACAGTCCGTCAACTGTTCCCCTTCTGAGAGCAGCTACGGCCTCTCTCAAAGGGCCGACAATTGACGGGTCTGTGAAGGCACCACCGTCACGCGCATGCGCAGTGCCGGCTGGGGCTGTAAAGGCACCACCGTCACGCGCATGCGCAGTGCCGACTGGGGTCGTGAAGACACCACCGTCACGCGCATGCGCAGTGCCGGCTGGAGCTGTAAAGGCACCACCGTCACGCGCATGCGCAGTGCCGGCTGGGGTTGTGAAGGCACCATCGCCACGCGCATGCGCAGTGCCGGCTGGAGCCGTAAGGGCACCACCGCCACACGCATGTGCTGTGTCGGTGGGGATTGTCGAAATGGGGCACCACAGTGCTCAGACACTGGAGGGCCCCATAACACAACAAATAGAGACTCAGAGGGGAAGAGACGTGACATCTCAGCTGGCTCTAAGGAGCATACAGCGGGAGATGCTCACGACATCTGCTTGGGTTTCTCAAGACGGTTACACGGAGCTACAGACTCCAAGTCACCGTCACCCCCCCTCGCCTCTCGGGCTATCTGTATTCACAAGCCCGGGGAGAGTCAACCCATATTCTGGAGAGAGAGATTCTCTCTCTCCTAGAAAGGAGGGTTTTATCTATAATGCCCGCCGAGCAGAGTCAGATTACGCAGACAAATGTCCTCGTAAAGCACCTGCTCAACATGGGTCTCATAATAAAACCAAACCCTGCGCGCCACGGCGTGCGGAGAGTATTGGTTATTATGAAATGCGTAGTGGCACTACGCCACTGGCCGCACCCGACTTTTCTAGTACGGGGCGCGCCTACGGGTGCCGTCCTTTCACGGAAGGTGGCCACCACGGACGCATGTCTGACAGGCTGATAGGGTATTTACGAAGGTCACCCGGTGAGGGGTCTCTGGAGCAGAGACCTCCAGCGGGCGCACGTAAATCACCCGGAGCTTTTAGCGGTGTTCCCCACCCTAAAACGCTCTCTGCCTTCTCTCAGAGGACACCATGTCCTCGTGAGGACAGACAACACGACCACAGTATCGTGTATGAACCGCCAAGGGAGGTTGCGTTGTCTCCAGTCACACACACTGGCACACAAACTTATCCCTTGGAGCGGCAGACGTCTCCTCTCTCTGAGAGTGACGCATGTACCAGGAGTGATGAACCTCGGGACAGAACTACTGTCCAGAGGTGCACCACTCTATGCAGACTGGACTCCACATCCAAGGATCGTGAGTCCGCTGTGGGTGCGTTACGGCAGAGCCGCGTTAAATCTGTTTGCATAAAGAGAAAATGCTCAATGACAGCTGTTCTCTTTAATGCACGATTTAAACGCACCGTTAGGCGTGGACGCACTCGTACACGATTGACCTCCGGGTCTTCTGTACGCGTTCCCACCCCTGGCTCTGATACCCCCAACTCTGGCCAGAGTGAAGGAGCAACGCCACACACTTATCCTGATGGCTCCGCCTTAGCCCGCAACGTACGGGCTGGCGGAGATATATCGGCTGTTGTGCGGGCAGCCATGGCAGCCCCCTCTACGCAGGGACAGATTGTCTCAGGCGGGGGGGGCGATCCTTCATCCACGCCCAGAGCGCGGGGCACTATGGGCCTGACCCGTGAGTGGTACAATCTGAATACAGTGGGACTCCCTCAGAAGGTGATAAACACTATTCAGAGTGCGAGAGCTTCCTCCACCAGGTCTCTTTATGACTGTAAGTGGAGGGTGTTTGAGGAGTGGTGCCTTCAAGAAGGACACATCTCCTTTCAATGTCCTGTCGGGGTGATTTTATCATTTCTACAGGACTTGATCGATAAACACAGAGCTTTCTCCACGATCAAGGTGTACCTGGCTGCTATTGCTGCATGCCATGTGGGCTTTGAGGGTAAGACGGCTAGCCAACATCCTTTGGTCTGCCGTTTTATGAAGGGAGCTCGCAGGCTCCTCCCTGTCTCCAGGTCACTGGTGCCCTTATGGGACTTGGCAGTGGTTTTAAATGGGCTCAGAATGACCCCATTTGAACCCCTGGAAGGAGCTGACATGAAACATCTGTCACTCAAGACAGTGCTGTTACTGGCCCTGGCATCCGCCAAACGGGTCAGTGATATTCATGCGCTGTCTGTACATCCTTCATGCACTCAGTTCGCCCCAGGGCAAACGAGAGTGTTGTTGAAGCCCAACCCTGCCTTTACACCAAAGGTGGTTGGTTCGTGTACCCCAATTGACATTGAGGCATTTCCTCCGCCGCTGGTTTCCTCCGGGGAACAGCAGCAGGATCTGTTGTGCCCAGTCCGTGCTTTACGCACATATATGGACAGATCAAAGGAGCTTCGTCTTAATGACCAACTCTTTGTGTCCTGGGCTAACCCTCACAAGGGCAAGCCTGTTACTAAGCAACGGCTCTCCCACTGGATTGTGGAAGCAATTGCTTTGGCCTATACGAGTCAGAGTTTGCAAGCACCTTCGGGTCTGCGGGCTCACTCGACTCGGGGCCTGGCTACATCCTGGGCTTTGTTCAAGGGTGTTTCCACCCAAGACATCTGTGCAGCGGCGAGCTGGTCCTCGCCGCTCACTTTTGTGCGCTTTTACAGGCTAGACGTCTCCGCTCCAAGCGTGGCCCGAGCAGTGCTGGGCACCTTGTTGAGTCGGGACTCTACCTGTTAAGGTTCTGTTTGGTTGATGATTTTCGAGATAAGCTCGTCTGGCAATACGGGAGCTACAATTTCCCATAGTGAGACATCGAACGGAGTGTTATGAATGAGAACTATAGGTTACTTACGTAACCCCAGTTCTCAGAGTAACATGAAGTGAGATGTCTCACCAGACGGCCCTCCTTGCTATGGTGAAGCGAGAAGAGGTACTTATTTTTTAATGATGCATGCGTCGTGGCGCAAGCTACTTATAGGGGGTGATTCCCTGACGCTGACGTCAAGATCAGCAGCCAATCAGGATTGGCGTAATGAGATTGATGCTTCTGTTTGCTCCGCGATGAGGCGCATCCCATAGTGAGACATCTCACTTCATGTTACTCTGAGAACTGGGGTTACGTAAGTAACCTATAGGTTTGCCATCACTTACTGTAAAGAGGCTCAGTCATTGGTACACGTTTATTTATAAAGCTTTGTTGGGTAAACTCCCATATTATATCTGCTGTCTGATAACACAGAGAGTTGCAAGCAGCTATTGTCTGAGATCGCATGATGTAGTATTGTTAGATGTGCCAAGAGCAAGGACTGTCTCAGGTAAGACAGCTTTTATGTGCGCAGCGCCACTTGCTTGGAACAATCTTCAGCAAGAATTGAAACTGAGCAATCTCATTCCTCTGCATGTTTTTAAAGCTAGGCTAAATGAAATGCTCGTTGATACTATGGCCACTTGTAAATGTCTATAACTATCTAAATGTATCCTGTAAATATAATGTATAATGTCCTTTATTGTTTTATGTTTGATGTGGAACCTATATGCTGCAGGTCTCCCTTGAAAAAGAGATCTATGATCTCAATGGGACCAATCTGGTTAAATAAAGGTTTGAAATGAAATGAAATGAAAATGTTTCCATAGTTTTGTCCTCTTGTCTGATTGTTGTTATTGTTTGTTTTTTCTGTATTTTTTGTAATTTGTGTTGTATTGGTTGTGATTGTACATTGTATTTTTCTAAATGTGTATGAATAAAAAATGTTTAAACATTTGATCAACAATAAAAAAGGATTTGGTCACGATCTAGACTCAGTGTGTAGTTTATTAATTAATCAATGCTCTCTACATTAGGAAAACACATACCAGTGTACCAGAGGGAGTCACACACAGCTGTGCCTAGATAACAACAATCCTTGAATCTACACACAGCAAATAAAGTCAAATGACACAACGAGAAAAAGGAGATCACACATACAGTATAGTCGATATAAAACTGGCCGCTTCAATCTGAAGAGCAACTAAAACAAAACACGGGAGTGTACCTTGTTCTTGTGAACACTAATGTTATCCACAGCATACACAGAGACCACGAAGTTCTTAAGGAGAAAAATAGTTACTAAAACAAAACACGTTAGTGTACCTTGTTAGCTAATGTTAGCTAGCTGACATTAACGTTACACATTGCACTCATATTACTCACCGGTCCCGCATGCTGGCTCTTACAGAACCGACTAACTCCCCTTTCGTGTATGTACAGCTCTCAACATGCCCAGACTTGTAGTGATGTTCACCTCGTTTTATACTTTTCACCTCATTCTGAAAGGTGACAGGTGAAATTTGCTAACGTGAAATATATTTTTATTTTATTTTGTAAAACCAGCATTATATTTTTAAATTATTTTTACATTTTATTTCGAAAACCGGAAGTGGGGTGGGACATCCGCTGGAGGGGGCGGGACTTCCGGTGGAAGGGGGCGGGGCTTATATGTGTGACCTGTCACTTTTCTATGCATACTAATGAGACGAAAGTGGCATGTGTATAACTACTCTGGTGGTATCATTTCATCAACAGTTTTGAGTCTTACCAGCTAGCTAACACGAGAGAAAAACGTAGCTAAACTCCAAACTAAGTTGTTATTGCTGCTTATGTCCATAGATTGCACCTTTGGTGAGTAAAGTAATGAGTAATGACTAAGATTACTGACTCTTGACTTAACCCTAACCCTGAAATGTTATTTTTAGTATTTTTAAATATGAAGTCCCTCAGATCGCGTTGTCCACCTGGTTGCTTGGCCATTGTGATGACCTTTACCTGCGCTTCTGGCATCGATCAAACAGGCGCATCACGGCGCTCTGGCGCCCTCTAGGGCAATCGCATAGCATAGCGTCAGTGACTTGGTAAAAATGTCATTGCGTGTGTGCGTGCTCCCTCGCCCACAGTATTTTACTCAAAATGCACAAAATTAATGTTGAAATAGCAGTAATACCAGTGCCACGTTCATTGATACAATTACATAAGGGATGGAAAGGGGGAATAGCAGTTTTAGGAGGGGGATGATTTTGACCGTTTTTATTTCAGGGGGGATGCCATCCCCCCTCATCCCCCCTCAACTCGAGTACTGGTTATACTTAGCTTCAGCCTCTCGTGTCATATCTGCTTCCAAAAAAACGACTTGTCAATAGTCCAAATGCCAAACTCAAGGCTTATTCTGCAATCCACTGACTTCACAGTGATTATGTCCAATTCTTATCTAAAGTGTATTGTGCTTTTCCTTAAACACACATTGCCAAACAATCTCTCAATAAGATTTCCATCAAAATAAGACACACAAACTGTAGCTTTGACAGCTTTGTCACTCTGACATCTCTGACCTTTGACCCTCTTATCTTTTATGACTTGTTTATTGTTTTATTGTCCGCTCATAAAGGATGTTGCTCAATACTGGGGTGATAAGACTTTATTGCCCCTTTGATGTGAAACCTGTCATAGTGTCCTTAGTAGGTCATTATAGTCAACGATGAAACCATTATAGTCAATGATGATAGTATGACTTTTTTAGCTCTTTATTGTTGTATTGCCCTCCTCATAAAGGACGTTGCTCAATAGGGGGTGATAAGACTATTGCCCCTTTGATGTGACACCTGTTGTAGTATCCCCTAGTAAGCCATTATAGTCAATGATGATAGTATGACTTGTTTAGGTCACCTGTTGTGGTTGTAATGCCCTCTATAAGGTAATGTTCTTTAATAGTGGGTTAATATTACTTATTTACTCTTTTGTGGTAATATAAGGTTATATGACATAGTATGTCTTTTGAAGTTGTATAGTTGGGTAATAATACTTGGACCTTGTTTGTGTTAATATGGGGTTCAAAGGGTAATCTTTGCTAGTTTATTTAAAACAAATCATTTCCCTTCTCCCCCTTTTTTTTTTTTTCCTCCACCCATGCTGTCCCTCCCACCCTGCTGCACCTATGTCTGAGCCCTAAACCCTCATACACCTCCTCACACACCCCCCTCCCACCCTGCTGCACCTACGTCAGAGCCCTAAACCCTCACACACCCCCCTCCACCCTGCTGCACCTATGAACACCGAGGGGGGGGGCTTTGAGATTTTACCTGTGATTATGTCTCTGAAAGGTGTCCACAGTGTTGTTTTTATAAAAAATAAGTCATCTTTCCAGATAATCTAATTCCTTTCTCGCAGTAAGTATAAGAATAATTGACAGAGAGGCTGTAAATATCCTCGTACTAGCGAAAGCCCTTTACTTAAATGTAACAAATCACCCTATACTCTTAACAAACGTTTTTGAGATAACAGGGTCTCCACTATTAGACCTCAGGGTTGCTCACACACAAGACTAGTGCTTGTTTTAAGTTTAGCTTAGAAAATATATTACTTTACAATAGCATCTAAAGCAGGCAGTTATAGGGGCTAGAGGAAGTATTTTCTCTCTATAAAACTGATAAGATTATATTCTGTAGCTATGAAGTGTAAAGCGAAGGTTCCCCTTAAAAACTCCAGCAGACAAACAGAGGAAGAATCTATTTCGTGCAGACCTGAACATGACAGAGAACGATAAGGAGGGGGGTTCATTTCTTTACAAGTCCCAGTTTACCCCTTTACTCTTATCAATGTTTTTGAGATAACTATGAGGGGCTGTGTACGCCAAAATTCAAAATAACCTCGCGCACACACTACTGAAAACATCTGGCCTTGCACACACACACAACTGAAATACTCTCACATTCACTACTGAACACCTCACACACACACAAAACTGAAAGTTAAACCTCACACACATACTACTGAAAATTAACCTCACACACACACAAAACTGAAAGTTAAACCTCACACACATACTACTGCAAATGAACCTCACACACACACTATTGTAATCTTCTTACATTCACTACTGAACACCTCACACACACACACTACTGAACACATCTGGCCTTGCACACACACTACTTAAAACATCTGGCCTTGCACACACACTACTCAAATACTCTCACATTAGGCTTGTTTGAGAAACATTGCGGCTCGCCTCGAAAGTAGACGAGAGTAGCCGATCGCAGCCGGGGGAGGTGTCAAAAAGCTCGTCTTAAGTCGGACAGCTCGGAGTCAGAGTCGGCTTGACTGGCTGGGTTTGCAATGGCGGAAATTGCGTTGGCGTTTTTCGTTGCAGATGAAGTGGATGCAATAGAAATCCCACATGTATTGTATGGAGAATGGCATGATGAACACCGTCTGCGGAGGTAATTACGTATCTTTTTATTTTTTAATTTGATAGGGACAGAGCATGTTAATGAACATCAGTATAAAATACAAGAAGTATAAATGTGTTTGAGCAAACGTGCTAATTTACATCCGTAGTAGGCTACCTAGGCAGGTAACAAAAACAGATACACAATACAATACACAAGTAAAAAGACACAATATATTGTTGCATCAGTTTAAATTAAAAAGTATGATCGATTATCTGGACTGATTACTTTACTCTACAGATCACAAATTGTGCAAAATTATGACACTATTAGTCTTTTTTAGTCCAATGGGATAAGATAAAAGCTACTTTACTAAAGTTATAGAAAGCAAGCAAGATAGTAGTACAAAGATACAATAAATAAACAAGAATACAACTGAAATCAAGTGAAGATAATATAGGCCTACAGCAGCAGCAGCAGTTATATATATATAATATATATATAAAGAATGTTGAATAGGTCTAATGATTTATGGTCATCATTTGCTCCTGTGTCTGCCTTCCTTAGATCCGTTCCAAAGGTCCAACAATTTGTGGAAGAAGTGGTCCCACAGTACAGTCCTTCAGACTTCAAAAGTCATTTCCGATTGTCCAGGGGACATGTGGAAGTATGTGTGTGTGTATATATATATATATAAATAAATCAAATATGTATTATCTGGACTGGTGATATTAAAAGCCATTTATTCCTTTCTACCAAACAGGATGTGATGACGACTATTGGCCCGTTCTACTGGAACAGACAGCACAGTAAAGTGCCGCTTCAAAACAGTGTTCTTGCCTGTCTGTGGACTCTATCAAACCAGGAGTCCTATAGGGGGGTTGCTGATCGTTTCAATATCACCAAATCCACTGTCTGCCTGTATCTCCATGAATTCTGTAGTCTTGTCACCACATATTTGTCTCACCACATTTCCTGGCCCACAGGGCAAGCCCTACATAATTCTGAGTTAGGATTTCGTGCAGCAGGATTTCCCAACACTGTCTGTGCGGTAGATGGATGCCACATTCCTATTGTGAAACCACACTGTGAGAACCCAGTAGCATACATCAACAGAAAACAGTTTTATTCTGTTGTGCTTACTGGGTTCTGTGACAGTAAACGGAGATTCTGTCATGTTAATGTGGGCCACCCTGGTAGCTGGCATGATGCACGGGCATTCCGGTTGTCTGCTGTTGGAAGGCTGCTTGATGAAGATCCCCAGTCCCTGGTGCCTGAGGGAATGCACATCATTGGGGACTCTGCCTACCCACTATTGCCTCAGCTTATGAGGCCATACAGGGACAATGGCCATTTAACTGCTCGGCAGCGTCGTTTCAATCAAAAATTAAATGTTGCACGCGTGGTCATTGAGCATACCTTTGGCCTACTGAAAACGAAGTTCAGGAGGCTCAAATGTTTGTACATGAAAAACATTGCAAACATTAGCATAGCAGTCACTGCCTGTTGCATACTTCACAACATGTGCTTGGAGGAAGGGGAAGCAATTGAAGTTGATGAGCAGGTTGAAGCAGCAGATAACAGGGCACCGCATCCCCAGAACCAAGATGCAGTGTTGCACAGAAATCAGATTTGTGACCTTTTTTAAAGAGCTCACACACACACACCACCCCCCGCCCCCCCCCCCACACAAATAACCACTGTCATATTCTTTGTGGAAGACATTTGTTTTTTATTTCCTTTCCTTTTATGCCCACAGTATTGAGTATGTAAGTCGCTTTGGATTAAAGCGCCTAACAAGTAACATGTAATGTCATCCAAAATGATTGGGCAAGTAAAAAATAAATGCATATATATGAAAACTAGATTTGGTCATTTTCTGCACATGTCAATAGCAGTTGACTATCTTCTTTGAAAATGAAATAACTATATATACATATGTACACATGTACTTGGCAAATAAATAATAATTGCATATAAACATTGTGAACACTTAGTGTATACAAATACAAATATTACAAGGCAATTGCCAGGGCTGAAATAATAACTCGACTGCATAACGAGGAAAATAAATAACTAATCTAAACAATATTACTTCCATAAACAAACTGAGGTGGTGTTCTTTATAAACAAATTAATTCAGGGAATACCCAGTGTGGGGGAAATTATGGCATATTGGGCTTGTCCTGCAAAAGCTCAATGATGCGCTCTTGTTGGCTCCCAATGAACTTTAACTGGGAAGCAACTTCTCCCATCGCAGTCAACATTTTAGCTTCAAACCTCCTCCTATTTCTCTCCTTCAGCCTTCTCCGGCGCTCCTGTTCTGGCCGCACCAGTGTCTCCAGTGCACTGGTCCTCCTCTCCGAGTGGGCCTCATACAGGTCGTAGAAGGAGGGATGGGAGACTCGAGACCGGATTGATCTCGGCTGAGTGGTGGGCAGGGTCATGGAGGGACCAGGCTGGCCCTCAGAGGCACACGGCAGTGTGGTGGGCAGGGTCATGGAGGGACCAGGCTGGGCCTCAGAGGCACACGGCAGTGTGGTGGGCAGGGTCATGGAGGGACCAGGCTGGGCCTCAGAGGCACACGGCAGTGTGGTGGATGGTTGTGAGGCAGTGGGTAATAGAGGGGTGGAAACAAGAGTGCCTGGAGGTGCGCTCCCAACACCGCACCTCCCAAACAGGTTGTCCATTATCTGTGGAATTGCAGAATTGTTCAAATGGAAATGTTGCTTTTACCAACTAGATGTGCAAGAACAAACTTCTTACCCCATAATATTCCCACGTTATGTTCCCCTCTCCTGTTGAGGTACAACGGTCCTTGGCCCTTTTGTAGGTGGTCAAAAGGTTGTTGAGTTTTTTCCGGATTTTGTCTGAGGAGAAACTGTATCCCTCCTTGCTGAACTGCCGTTGTAGAATTTTGTAAAAACCGGGTTTGGAGTGATAGTACACCTGTTGGTGTGTTTTTGTCAGGTCCAAAAGCAGCAGTATGGTGTTGTGTGTGAAATCTGTTAAGACACAAGTGTTAGTAACTCAAACAAATAGCATTTGCTGTTTAGATCCTCATTTTAGTTACTGTACCTTGTGTTGCCTCAAGGTGTTCTGACCGGCTGGAGGGGGATGCCAGGTGAGGAGTGCCAGCTTGGGATCTAGCAGGCCTTACAGGAGCAGGCCTTACAGGAGCAGGCCTTTCATCAGGAGCAGGCCTTTCGTCAGGAGCAGGTCTTTCATCAGGAGCAGGCCTTTCGTCACGAGCAGGTCTTTCATCAGGAGCAGGCCTTTCGTCAGGAGCAGGTCTTACATCAGGAGCAGGCCTTTCAGGAGCAGGCCTAGCATCTGAAGACAGATCTAAAGGGACTGTGATTGAGAGAAAATTAAATATTTGTTTACAATAAACATGAATATGTCATTTGTTTGATTTGCATTAAAAGACAATACCATTTTTGATTTAAATGATAGATTACCTTGTGCATTTGTTGCAGCCCTTGCTTGCTGCATAAGTGCAGCTGCTAAACTGTTATCTGAAAAATAATTTACATCATTTAAAATCATATCCAGATTGTTGGAATGCAATTTAGTTGTTTACTCACCATTTTGTAGTCTTTGGGAAATGTCTTGTGAGACTCTTACAGTGATGTCTCCCTGTTCGTCACACAGTGTAAGCACCACAAATTCCATTTTACCCGTTGTAGACAAAGGTGATCTCCATTGCTTTATATAGGTTTGTTAATTCAGTCATGATGATGAACCACACCAGTGACTGGGTTCCATAATTAGAAATGCTCCTCCCTCTTAATGTTTGCAAAACTGATAGGTGGACAGGCTACAAATGATCAGTCCCTCCAGATCCGCACACATGAAGCTTAATGAGCATGAATTGAACAGACCTGCTGCTGTGTTAATTCTTTAGCTGCCACTTTAAGCTTTATGATGTGTACAACATGGATGTAATTTGATTTAATCTTGCCATTTTAAATGATGTATTCAATAAATAAGGTTAAACCAAATCATTACATTACAATAGATTTTATTTTAATGATTTGGTTTAACTTAAAGAGAAACTTTATTGTTATTGCACATATTACAGGTACTGAGACAACGAAATGCAGTTTAGCTTCTAACCAGGTGCAACAAGCAGTGAAGTGGAAAGTAATGTACACAATCTACAGAATAACATATAGAATGAATTGAATGATGAATAAACAGTGGGGTATGAATACACTAGATATCAGCCTGTGAGCAGTATTACCAGTGTGTATGAATATGCTAAGATATATAAAGTATGAAAACGGTAAGCAGTGCAAGTATAGTATAAATATATAGATATTAATTTCATGATGATAAACATTGTGGAACAATGATGAAAAATGGGAATGGATGTGGCGACGTAAAACTGACACAAAACAACAACAAACTTTTGCCAGCCAATTGGAGAGTTTCATCAGCAGCACGTGGTAAAAACCACCAATGAGCGCTCAGCTCGAGATACCAGCGAGCCGTTTCCCATCAAGCATTTCGCTTCCGCAGCCCGTGGAGAGCAACTGCGCCAACTCGCCTCGCCTCGCTCTCAAGGCTGCGGGCGTCTTTGTCCCGCGAAATTTCAAAGTCTCATGTGGGCGGGCCTCCAGAGCAAGTCGGACAAAATGACTAACCATCATGCAACGCACTAGCAAGACGTTGATCGCAACTGCGCAGGTCTGCGCAGGTCTTGCTTGTCTCAAACAAGCCTATTCACTACTGAACATCTCACACACACACAACTGAAAATTAACCTCACACACACACTATTGAAATCTTCTTACATTCACTACTGAACACCTCACACACACACACACACACTCCGCAAAACATTTTACTGAAAGATTCCCAGTAGGGAATGTGCATGTGTTTCACCTATGTTGGCAGTTAGCACTGAGCTTCAGTCTGCAATGTTCAAAACAACAGATAAAGCCAGAAATCTAGGTGTAGTCATGGACTCTGACCTGAGCTTCAACAGTCACATTAAAACAGTTACTAAATCAGCCTACTATCACCTAAAGAATATATCTAGGATTAAAAGACTAATGTCACAGCAGGATTTGGAAAAACTTGTCCATGCTTTTATCTTCAGTAGACTCGACTACTGCAATGGTGTCTTCACAGGTCTCACTAAAAAATCTATTAGGAAGCTGCAGCTGATTCAGAACGCCGCTGCTCGAGTCCTCACTAACACTAAGAAAGTGGATCACATCACTCCTGTTCTGAAGTCTTTACACTGGCTTCCTGTGTGTCAAAGAATATATTTCAAAAATACTGCTGCTGGTTTATAAAGCACTGAATGGTTTAGGCCCAAAATACATTTCTGACCTCCTGCTAAATTATGAACCATCCAGATCTCTCAGGTCTTCAGGGACTGGTCAGCTTTCTGTCCCCAGAGTCAGAACTAAACATGGTAAAGCAGCGTTCAGTTATTATGCTCCAAATATCTGGAACAAACTCCCAGAAACCTGCAGGTCCGCTGCAACTCTGACTACTTTTAAATCCAGGCTGAAGACTTTTCTTTTTGTCGCTGCTTTTAATTGAACTATTCATATCTTAGACTGCACTGTAACTTTTATCCATGTACTTTTTTCTTTTAATGTTTATTTTATTAGCTTTTCTTTTTAATGACTGATTTTAAATGCCATTTTCTTAATCTCTTTCATTTATTGTAAAGCACTTTGAATTGCCTTGTGTTGAAGAGTGCTATATAAATAAACTTGCCTTGCCTTGCCTTGCCTTGCCTTGCCTTGCCTGCCTTGCCTTGCCTTGCCTTGCCTTGCCTTGCCTTGCCTTGCCTTGCCTTGCCTTGCCTTGCCTTGCCTTGCCTTGCCTTGCCTTGCCTTGCCTTGCCTTGCCTTGCCTTGCCTTGCCTTGCCTTGCCTTGCCTTGCCTTGCCTTGCCTTGCCTTGCCTTGCCTTGCCTTGCCTTGCCTTGCCTTGCCTTGCCTTGCCTTGCTTGCCTTGCCTTGCCTTGCCTTGCCTTGCCTTGCCTTGCCTTGCCTATGTGTGTGAGGGGGATTCTTGCTGTAACGGAAGTCATTGTAATGAAACGGAAGTAACAAAGAACAATGCTGCAGTGATACAGTAGGTGGCGATAATTCTCGTCTACTCTGTTTGGAAATCGCCATTAAAGAAGAAGAATGCAACAGAATGTCCAATTCAGCATGGATTTATAGAGAAACAGCACCACAGCCGTAGGCTGGACCCTGAACCGAGCAGTCTACAAACTGAGACGGTCTGAGACGGTCTGTTCTTCTTATTTACATCATCTGGCGCAGCTCGTGAGGTGGCCTAGCAACCCGCTAGCAACATGCACAGCTGCAATAAGCTAACAAGCTAATTAAACCGAAATCGAGCCAGAACCTTTTCTTTTTTGTTTTACCATTTATTGAAGTGATTGACATTTCAGGCTGAGAGGACAATGGCCAGTTAAATATGGTTGATTAAGCTTAAGCATATCCCTTTTACAGTGTTTTATTTAGTTAATTAAGGTGTATTGTAAAATGTCTTGTTTCAGTATTGGTTTATACTTAGCTTCAGCCTCTCGTGTCATATCTGTTTCCAAAAAAACGACTTGTCAATAGTCCAAATGCCAAACTCAAGGCTTATTCTGCAATCCACTAACTTCACAGAGATTATGTCCAATTCTTATCTAAAGTGTATTGTGCTTTTCCTTAAACACACATTGCCAAACAATCTCTCAATAAGATTTCCATCAAAATAAGACACACAAACTGTAGCTTTTACCAGTTAACCTCTGCATAGATACGGGCTATCTGAGAACAATAGTCAACTACAAACATTGACATTAGTTCAAAGACCACTGTTTTAGTCAAAATTAGATTAAGTACCTGATAAGAGATTGATTTATGACCCCCATAAACCTTAGTCCCACCTCCCTTTGATGTGGCACCTGTCACTCTGACATCTCTGACCTTTGACCCTCTTATCTTTTATGACTTGTTTGTTTATTGTTTTATTGCCCCCTCATAAAGGATGTTGCTCAATAGTGGGGTGATAAGACTTTATTGCCCCTTTGATGTGAAACCTGTCATAGTGTCCTTAGTAGGTCATTATAGTCAACGATGAAACCATTATAGTCAATGATGATAGTATGACTTGTTTAGCTGTTTATTGTTTTATTGCCCTCCTCATAAAGGACGTTGCTCAATAGGGGGTGATGAGACTATTGCCCCTTTGATGTGACACCTGTTGTAGTATCCCCCTAGTAAGCCATTATAGTCAATGATGATAGTATGACTTCTTTTGGTCACCTGTTGTGGTTGTAATCATAGATATATATATAAACACTAGATGGCTCATGGGAGATTTTCCAGCGTAGCTGACCGGCCGCCATCTTGCTACAGTCAACAGTTACTCTGATTCGCGTTATGGTAGCTGTTGTAAGGTGAGTGATCTGCACAAAAATACTCTTAACTCGCTGAAATCTTGACTGATTTACAAACGGTTTGGTTTATTATAAACATTATTAGCATGGCTATGATACAGGATGCTTGGACATGTTGAAATTGCAGCTTTTCTTTGTGTATGTGGTTGTATTTATTAGCTGGCTAATAACAAGAGGCTATGAGTGAGACCTAGTATTACAAAGTTGACCCAGCAACTTTACACCAGTGGGAGAGGCAGAACTGCTCTTTCTTTTCAACATACCTTAAGTTACACATGATTTCTTCCAAGTGGTTTGGCTTGTTAAAAACATCTTGCATTATGATACAGGAATTTGCTGGCTTTGTGTTTACAGAAGTACCTGACTATGCCGGACTTTTGTGCAGCCTACAGATGCTCCAATCGCTGCTGTCTGCAAACAAGAACCCGTGGGATCACCACATATGTTTATGTTTGCTCAGTCTAATAAACCCATAACATGGTTGTGAAAGAATACCAAAGCTGAGGCTGGACGATGATTGATTGTTGGTGTGCCATGTGTCACCGTGTGTCTTATTGGTTTTGTGTTATACTGTATTTTATTGTGTGCAGCTGGTCCTTATCTCCAAGACACATTTAAAACAAATAACCTTGAAGCCCCATCTCTCCCCACCTGCTCCTGCTTCCTACATTCCCTCCACACCACACCAAGTTGTTCTTCTTAATAATAATAATACATTTATGTTGGGGGGCCGCCTTTAATAACACCCAAGGACACCTTACAGGGGCATAGGGGCAATATAGGGAACAATTTAAAACAGTGGATTTGTGATATATCAGCCGGGGTGAGACAAGACAAACCACAAATGGACTACAGAAGGACACAAAAGGACACATGGTACAGTTTATATTATTCTTGGTCTTTTTTCAATAACATATTTCAAAGGTTCTGGATTTGTTTACAAATCTAGAAACTAAATACAAAACTAGGATGATATGAAGATCTCATGTCAAAAATAATTGTGATAAATTAGACAGAACTGGCCTGTCTGTGAGCACATTTTATGTTGGTTTGGTTCTTCTGATAAAGGTGTGAATATCTAAATAATATACCAACATATGCTATTGTCATTAGTTGTGTCCCTGTTCTTCAAGCTAAGGCATTGCTAAATTAACAACTCTTGGCTTACAGAGTGGTAACATGAGACCAATTTTTATATATAAAATATAAATGTATTTTAATTTTATAATTTATTTATAATTTATTTTAAATATTAACAATATAATAAAATAAATGGAAATATATACACCGGCAAATATTTAATATAATGTTGACAATCGCAATGATGCTCGAAATGTCCCTAATAGGCCTACGTCTGTTTCCGGTTATTTTTATTTTGAAATTCAGTTCCTGACGAACGCCAAAAAATGCCCGAGATTATGGAATTAAACCAATAAATAAAAGCAAGGATAATTGTGTGTTATTGGTGAGTAAATAACAGTGTGTTATTTTGAAAAGAATAACAAATTAGAAGGAAAAAAAGATTTAAAAAATACGAGGCTCTGAGCCCCATTTATTTTCCTCACAGACGGCAACACTAAAGGTCTAAAATAAAGACCTAAATGAATATTTGGGATGTTCTTGCCTTTAGATTCTCCCAATAAATCCAAGTACAGAGGGTGACTTTGCTGTGAAAAAACATATTTCCACCAAAAAAACGTTAGCAACCATGAATGTGTACACATTCATGAAGTAATCTTCGTCATAACTAGCAAACTAAACATCATGTACATGTACTACACAAATAATCAGAAATACAAACTCATTACTCGCATAAAATGACATCAAAAGGCATTTTAATGGCCAAATGAACCTTAAAATAGGCATTTTCCACCGAGAATAACACGAAGGTCGGCCATTGTTGTTGATCACGTGGTCTGGGAGCTGTTGCAGCGTCCATAGCAACCACCTTAGCAACCAAGAATGTGTACACATTCATGAAGTAATCTTCGTCATAACTAGCAAACTAAACATCATGTACATCTACTGCACAAATAATCAATACCAACTCATATTAATCGCATAAAATGACATCAAAACGCATTTTAAACACGAAGGTCGGCCATTGTTGTTGATCACGTGGTCTATGAAGGTCTATGGGACGCCCTGCCCATAGAAGCCTGACGGTCAAGGGGTCCGCTGTCCGCAATGAAGGTCTATGGGACGCCCTGTCCGTAGAAGCCTGACGGTCAAGGGGTACCCTGTACGTAATATAGCGACGGGGAGGGGCCCTGACCGTCCGTCAATATGTGACGGGATGGGAATGAGAACGTGTTGGTTTCACCTATGTGTCAGAGCCAATAGAAGAGTTACGACATCTCCGTTCACTCCAATTGACCACTTTTTTACAGCAATGGTGGATCGTGGAGCCTCTCAATCGTTCCCCGGAAGCAGAGCTGTAGAGTTGCAGCATAATAGACCGTTCGTGACGGACTTTTAAAGGTAAGAAGAAGTTTAAAGATTTATATTGCGGATATTATCACTACATCTGATTCAAATTAACATGTGTATTAAAGAATGTCAGTGGATTATCCCTAAATTAGTAGATTTAGGGAACGTTTACAGATAACAGATTAAGCTAGGATACCGAAGCAAGTTAGCAACACACGTTGAACAGCCTTTTAATTGTAAATTCCGTTCTCTTAATATCTATTTGGTCCAACGTTGTTGAATTAGAGAAGTGGGGCTTCTAAATGGGATTGTATGCGGGGGTGGAGGGAGTTAAATATTAGATAAATATAACTTTGGTGCGTGTAAGAGTGAGTGTTTTTAGCAGAGCCATATTGTGTCCTTGTGATTATGTTGATTATTACCTGTCTGTATAATGTTGCAGCTCAGCTGATTTTGGATTGATGGCAAAGGGAGAGGGACTTAAGTGAGAGTGAAAACACAAGGTAAGTTTAATACTACTGTTTTATATAAGTAAGCATACTAAACATGTATTATATCACTGTATTATATAAGTAATCTTGTTAGTAACCTACTGTATGGCAGGTGGAGGGGCAGTGATGTTACAGGTGGAGGATCAAAACTGCAAACTCACAAGACAGAGAAATCAAAGTTTGTTCTCCAGAGAAGAGGTTGATTTCACTTCAATTTTTTATTTCATATTTTCTAAAGATGTGGAAATGGCAAAAAAAAACTACTTGAGAGCTGTAACCAAGACAACTGTAACAACATGAGTAGAGAGCCACCAAGGTTTTTCAAGTCCCTCTCTTACTCCATTTTGCCAACCCAAACTTCCAGGTACATGACGGGACACCTTGCTTGTTTTTGTTGTTTGCGCTCCTCTGGCTGGGTGCTGGCAGGTGGAGGGCAGTGATGTTGGCAGGTGGAAGGGCAGTGATGTTACGGGTGGAGGGGCAGTGATGTTAGCTGGGTGCTGGCAGGTGGAAGAGCAATGTTTTCTTATATTTCTTGTCCCTAATTTCCATTGTTGTCTTGAGAGCTGCATTTTCCTTCCTGATTTTTCTTAGTGCAGCCTTTGCTTTTTGGTGATTCCTTCTTGGCTCTTTAATTTTCTCTTTAATTGTTTTAATTAGGGATGCACGATAATTATCGGTCCGATATTAGGAATTATGACGTCATCCCGATAAACCCGATACCAGTATTAATAGCCCCGATAATATACAATATATTTTTTGGGTAAAAAAAAAGAAAAAAATACTGCGGTGTGGGTGGATTGGGATGAGGGGCGCTTGTTTTTGACTCGGCTCCTCCCGTTTTGCCAGTACTGTGGTATTAGTGGTTTAGGAAGAGGGGAGTTCTTCACAAATCCAGCGCTCCCTAACTCATGCCTGGCTGTGACGTAAATGGTGTGCGGCCGTGAAGCCAGGACAGTAAACAAACATGTCGTCGGTGGTATGGGCGTTGGAGCTATGTGCAACTCAAGGCATATGCTCGAACCGGAGCTGCCTGGACGCTGCAATCATGTTGCGCACTATCCGTGCTGAGTGTGCTGACTTTTCGTACAATGTCCCATTGTCTGGCTTCCTGCATAAAGTCAAGTGCTCAGCGCAGTTGTGGCGAAATGTCGCTCCTCTGTTTTCATTTAAACAGCTCCTTATATCCGTTAGCGCAGCTAGCTAGCACCAGATGCTAACAACAACAATGCACGTAAGGTCTCTCTCTCGCTCGCTCGGGCCACACATACACACACCCTCCCGGTCCTCCAGATGGCCAGTCGGTGCCTGCCGGTGAGCGTGGAAGTGTGGTCTGCCACAAGCGGGCGGCAGGAGCGGGGCTGTCAGCATCAGCTTGTAGATGGTATTTTAAACTCGATGCACCCTGAAACTACGGGGCGGCCAAGGAAAAAAAATACACATGCGCTAATCGCGTTAAAATAATTAGTGGCGTAAACATTTTTTTGTTATCGGTCTTGAGAAGCAGGAAGTTATCGGTATCGGTATCGGTTTTAAAAAAACAATATCGTGGAACCCTAGTTTTAATAGATCTGTTTGACTGGCTGCTGGTTCCCTCGTATGCTGACTGGCTGCTGGTTCCCTCATATGCTGACTGGCTGCTGGTTCCCTCGTATGCTGACTGGCTGCTGGTTCCCTCGTATGCTGACTGGCTGCTGGCTGAGTGGGTGGTGTCCGCCCTCCCTGTCTCTCCTCACTAGCCATGTCCTCTCTTTCTTCACCCTCACTTTCCTTTCTCTCAGTCTCCTCATCCCTTCTTCCCTCAATCTTTGAGACTAATGTAAGTAGAAGACATGGCACTGTACATTTTCGAACATTTTAAATATTATACTACTTAAAAATAAGAAATATTACTTTTGTTACTAAGAGTTCATACTTATTATACCTGTGTCACCTTTCACACTATAGCTGTGATCATGAGCTATGGGCTTTGTAGATACAGGTCCCGGGGTGAATCGTGGTGCAGGGGCCCTTCTCTTTTTGACCACAGGGCGATGCACGAAGATGGTGGGTATAGCCTCTGCTCTCAGCCTAGTCTTGCCCTTTTTTGTCTTGACAAACTGGTCTGCATCAAAATGTGCCTGCGGAGTGACTTGAGGTTACTTCACAGACAGAACAACTGTGTCTGAATCTTGTCTGCCCACATACATATTCCATAGTGGTTGAATACACAGTATTAGGAAACACTTTATACTTACTGGACATGTTATACTCATTACATACTGTATATAAAATATGACCAAGAATGTGAGACAACTTTATAGAAATTCATATCACATCTGTTACTGATGCCATTTGTCATACTTTGTTAAACTCACAAATAATAAAGTTCCATAACTTCAGTTGGGAACAAAGACCACAATTTCCCATCCAATAGGTGTGCTATATAGGTGTGTATAACCCTTTCTCCTGTCTGTTACTCCCTCTTTCAGCACAATAACCAGAGGGGGATTCAATGGAGCCTGAATACCTGCACTGAGACCCTCACCCTGCACCCTGAGTCTCAACTCTGTGTTTTTCAAGCCTTTCCCTGTTTTTTTTGTATTAAACAAAACATTAAGCTTTCCCAATGGTGTGGTTTCGTTTTGTGAAAAAGTGCAAATGCAGTGTTTGTATATAATTACATCACATATGTTTTTGCTCTTGGTTGTGAAATTGCTCCTGCTGACTTGAGCCAGCCATTTTTTCCTCCGCTCTGTGTCAGTGGGGAAGCCGTACATTCGTACTCCTTTCTCTGAGTGATTTGAGCATCCCCAGGCAGCACAGCAAACCAAGATGGCAACTAGGAGGCAGCACAGCAAACCAGGACAACACGGAGGAAAAGGCACAGACAAACTGCATGATATGCTATTCAATGTTTATTGAATTCTATGTATTTGCAATGGATGTTCCTAAAACAACACATTTAACATCATCATCGTCATCATCATCATGCTGCTGCTGCTGCTAGTCCTTTGATAGTCACCTGTCGGTCTCCTGTCCTTTCTGAAAGCCATAAAGATGACATTAGTCATTTAGATAACTTGTGTCCTCAATTACCAGGGGATTACTGAAACTTCCATGAATTTAAGAAAATGGTAGAAATTAATCTAATCTGAATTTTAAAGCATTACTTTAGATCCCCTCCCTCTAAATATATCAATAAACATTAGAAAGTGATGCTCCTGACTACCATACAAGTTTAAGAAGATAATATTGGTTTAAAGAATTCAAAGCTATAAATAAACAGCAACAGGCTCTTTAACCAAGGCACTGTTAGCCTAACATGTAAACTAGTTGTTCACACTAATCCTAATATTATCACTTAATATTAGCAAATTCTATTTTATTTTTTAAAACATATTGATGTAAATACATACACATATCGATTTGTTGTATAAATATTGCAAATTAAAACCTTTATTCACTAATAATTACCAAAAATCGTAGTTCTATCTCCTGTTATCAATGCATTCACATTGCCCGCCATGAACTTCCGGGGAACGATCCTCTTCTACATGAACCACGTGACAATAACCGTTTTTGGACTTCCGTTGTCGTAACTCTTCTATTATATGGCTCTGCTATAGAGGCTTCTCAATACTCAAATTTCCCCTCCTCGACTCCTCGGTCCTCGGTCCTCCGGTAGTGACCCGGAAATTAATTTCAGCGCGCCATTTTGAAGGACATCTCATTTCTCTAAATGCACACCGAGGACCGAGGATCGAGCGTCGAGGAGGCTCTCTGGATGAGCTCTAACCGAGGATACACTGATGGTTCCTCCACGGCTCCTCCACGGATGCATTTCCGGGAACGGTGGAGGCGTGACGCACGGCCGGACTTATCTCAGCCAATGACAGCTCTGCATGCATCCCCTGGATATTATTTTAGAAACTGCTTTCATCGCGTCGCGATATTTCCAGAGAGAACAGCTGTAAGGTCCATGCAGAAAGCAGAGCAGTGTGTATAATATATATCACTCAGTATAACAGGCCTACTCTCTTTATTTGCTTTAGTTTAGTAGATATCTACAAACAAAGAGTCGATATTTTTCTAAGACCATTTAGTGCTTCACATAATAAAATACACAACGGCTTATGCTTTAGGAGCTGTAGGTGTGTGTGGTACAGTGTGTAGGTGTGTGTTGTACAGTGCGTAAATGCGGCGGACAGACGGGTCTCAGTTGGTTTGGTGTCCTCTGCTTACTTTTAATAGGCCTACTTGTAAATACAACTTTTGGCCCGTAATTTCAATTCCCCATTTCAGCGACCAGAGAGAGGGGGGGGGGGGGGGGGGGGGGGGATATATCCAGTCTCTGATTGTGTTACGTTATTATGAGAGTGCTCTCATACTTTAAATTGTATATATTTATATAAATATATTTGTGTGTGTGTGTCCGCATCTGTAGCCTGTTATTGTGTCATTATACCGCACTCTCAATGAATTCAAAGTAAATATGTGGGGGAACAATGTTCAGCTGATCTAACAGAGATACAGCGCTATGACAAAACACTCGACAGCTGTTGCCACGTAATAATGAACGGACGTCTCTTTAAAATGACCGCTCAGAGGAGAGGAGTTCTCATTTCTTTAAACGTCTGCTGCTTCCCCTCCTCTCTCCTCGGTTCCCCTCCTCGGTCCTCCGCTAGCATCTCATGTGGGCGGGTCTAAGTCTCGAGGAGGGGAACCGAGGAGGGGAGTCGAGGAGGGGACATTTGAGTATTGAGAAGCCTCTTATGTGTGTGAGGGGGATTCTTGCTGTAACGGAAGTCATTGTAATGAAACGGAAGTAACAAAGAACAATGCTGCAGTGATACAGTAGGTGGCGATAATTCTCGTCTACTCTATTTGGAAGTCGCCATTAAAGAAGAAGAATGAAACAGAAGGTCCAATTCAGCATGGATTTATAGAGAAACAGCACCGCAGCCGTAGGATGGACCCTGAACCGAGCAGTCTACAAACTGAGACGGTCTGTTCTATGGAGGTGTTCTTGTTTACATCACCTGGCGCAGCTCGTGAGGTGGCCTAGCAACCCGCTAGCAACATGCACAGCTGCAATAAGCTAACAAGCTAATTAAACCGAAATCGAGCCAGAACCTTTTCTTTTTTGTTTTACCATTTATTGAAGTGATTGACATTTCAGGCTGAGAGGACAATGGCCAGTTAAATATGGTTGATTAAGCTTAAGCATATCCCTTTTACAGTGTTTTATTTAGTTAATTAAGGTGTATTGTAAAATGTCTTGTTTCAGTGTTGGGTTATAATCAGTACTCAAGTTGTAAAAAAAAATCAGGGGGGATGGTGGATTTTATCATATGGGGACATAATTTGTGCTGATAACCCGCAGAGGATGGGAGACCAACTAGCATAAAGATAATTATTATACTCCTAAAACAACATGCATGTTATGGATGTTCAGATACTCCTTTCATTGCTCTTGACCAAGTCACCTCAGAATTAGAGTCGGTCCCCGGGCTGCCATGGCACCACTAACATTTAGGGTCAAATGCAGAGGACAATTAGTGCAAAATCTTTTTTTCACTTTAATTTAAAGGGGGGAGGGGATACAAAAATGTGGTTATAATGGAAGTCTATGGTACAAATCTTGTAGGTTAACAGTCCCTCATTTATTATTCAGATGGATCAACTGATTATACTAATAATAAAGTCAAAATAGTTTTTAGAATATTGAATTATAGTGTATTTTTTCAAAAAAGCAGTTACTGGTATACGATCAAAACTGGTATCTAAAGGGTTACATTTATATCGTAATTAATTAAATCATTATGTAAATTAAACACTTGAAAAATTTGAAAAATATTGATCCGTCATCATTTTATTGCAGTTCAAATACAAATATTTTATGTTAACATTCCCAATGTTACTTTTTTTAACAGGGCATTAAGTGCAAATTGAAATTGTTTACAAAATATGAAAATATATTAAAATATTATACAGATAATACTAAATAAGACCAAATGTTGTCAATGGCTGCCTACTCCACTCTCCCCCATCTCATAGAAGTTTCCAAAGATTTTCATAATCATGCTTTTTGGTCTCAACTTTTCTGGCTCTTGCTTTCGGATTGTTAGCTAAGCAATGGCTTTGAAGCCAAGTCTTGACATATACCTCTGGTCTGAACTTGTTCAGTGGAGGGCCAACACACTTGATGAAAAGCAAGGCTGACATGCTTTTTACCTCTAGGGAGCTTCTAGTTGTGGTTAAAATGTTCATCTGACTAAACCCACGTTTACACTCAGCTGTGGAGATGAACAGAGTGTTCACTGCTTGAAGGAGGGGTTTCAGCTCTTCTGGTGCTGGTGGTATCATTTCATCAACAGTTTTGAGTCTTACCAGCTAGCTAACACGAGAGAAAAACGTAGCTAAACTCCAAACTAAGTTGTTATTGCTGCTTATGTCCATAGATTCCACCTTTGGTGAGTAAAGTAATGAGTAATGTATGAAGGGCCGTGTAGGCCAAAATTCAAACTCACCTCGCACACACACTACTGAAAACATCTCGCCTTGCACACACACTACTGAAATACTCTCACATTCACTACTGAACACCTCACACACACACTACTGAAAACATCTGGCCTTGCACACACACTACTGAAATCCTCTCACATTCACTACTGAACACCTCACACACACACTACTGAAAACATCTGGCCTTGCACACATACTACTGAAATACTCTCACATTCACTACTGAACACCTCACCAGTGCTTGAATTGGAATGAAAAAGGTGCCAGTACTCTAAAATCAGCAACTTTTTCAAGTCAATTTTATATATACAGCCCACAAACAAGAATTTGGCTACTATAATGCTGGTGGGTTTGTCTCTTTACTACTGTATATTTTAGAAAGGTTCACTGTACTTAACATTTTTTATGATAGGCAGCGGATATGGCTAAAGCCCAGTAAGGTCAATATTAACTGAAAATATAGCAATCAAAGTCTAGATCTTCTGCTGAAGACACATGAAGCAGAGACCTTTCAGGTGAGAGCCCCTCTGGTGGTGTTCAACATTAGTGACAAGGAAACAAAGCTCTGGTCAGAAGCATTTTTTATAAAAAGCTTTAACAAAATTAAGTATTTCTGTACATTTTGAATGCAATCTAACTTTCCAACTCAGAAAACGAAAAACGAAAAAGTGCCAAAAGTCTTCTCACATGGCTGAGCTGCTTTGCAATATACTTCACCACTGAAGAATACAAATATGTATAAAGTAAACTATGATGCAATCTAACTTTCCAACTCAGAAAAATGATAAAGAGCATGAACAAAGAACATGTAAAAACAAATGCAAAATTTGCACAATCTAAAATGAGAAACTGTAACTGCAAGTAACAAAGTCTGAGCCATGGTAAAGAGTTACATTGAACACCAAGCTGATCAGATAACTCCCTGGTTGGTCTGAAGTCCTTCTATCTCCAGGATCTGTACAAATCGGCACATTATGCCAAAAGTCTTCTCACTGGGTGAGCTGCTTTGCAATATACTTCACATTGTTAGAAAAGGCTCCAGAAGGCCTTGTGGACATCAGTATCAGGGGCTGGAGCTGGACAGGCTCTTTCATCAGCACTTCTCCTTCCCTTTGCCAGCCAGGACCTCACATACTGTTCCGGATTGAACTGTCCTAGTGATGGTCCATTACATTTAATGAAAACCAGGCTGGACAGTCGGCTGACAGAGAGAGCATTCCTTTTTGCAGTAAGGATATCGTTCATGCAGCTGAATGCCCGCTCACACTCACTAGTGGAGACAGCGATGGTTCGGACTGCTTTCAGTAGAGGCTCCATGGCAGCAGGTGTACGGGATGCCCTGGTTTCCTTGTATTCGCGAAAGCCCTGAACAGTCTCTCTTCTGTCCACTTTCAGCACTTCGCACAAACGTAGCACCTCTACGTCCCCATACTGTACGTCTAACTCCTCTTCAGGCCAACTTCCAGGATGGATAACTTTCATGTCCTGGATTAGCTGATTGTCCCGGGCCTCCCGGCCATGTAATGGGATTTCTCTTGTGCTGACATGAGAGGAGGTTGTGGAAGTCATTCTGTGTCTCAGATTCTCTACCATACTGCGGAAAAACTGACCTGCATGAATCTGTACAAGCCTGCCATTCTCACGCAGGGCAACACCCTTGAAGGACTTCTCAGCTAGAGCTGTATGAACTGTAGTCATGTGTGGGCCAGGCATGGTGACCATGGATTCAAAAACTCGTATTTCTCGAGTTAAGAGCCTATCTGCTGTAGGCAGTGTCATCTCTCTTTTTTGGAGTTGCCGAGAGAGGTCGCTGAGCTCTGTGAGCGCATCGTACATCAGTCCCAGATTGCTGACAAACGTTGCAGATGTGAGCACATCATCCAGGCCCTTGTACTTTGCTCTGTCTCTGGAATCCCTGCTCGTGTCGTTTGCAGCATTTGTGAAGTGATCATGAAGCACTCGGTAGTTTTCCCAGACTGCTCTGACGCTCCTTTCACTTGAAGCCACCCAGCGGATGGACAAAACACGCCCTATCACCAGGAGACGCTGTCCGACTGCTTGCGCACACTGCGCTAACTGCCTCTGATTTTTGGGGGAGGCATGGAACAAGGAATAGAGTTTGTCAAAAAAGATCTGGAAATGATTGAGCCCTGAGACCTCCTTGACCACATCCCCAACTGCCAGCTCTAGACGATGATTGGAGCAGTGCCACACAAACAGGCTTGGGAATTTACTACACAACTGGGTAGCAACGCCTGTTCTCTTCCCTAGCATGACTGAAGCCCCATCACATGCAAAAGAAACGAAACACTGACCTAAAAAGTCCTCGTTAAAATCTCTTCCAAGACACTCCATTAACGCCTTTGTGATGTCATCAGCCGTTGTTCCATCCAACTCGATCAGCTCCCAAAAAAAACGTTTCGGGCTCAGCATCAGCTAATGCTGAGCGTAGACACACAACAAGCACCGTTTTACCACTATTAGTGGTAGATTTCATCGACCAAAACACAGAGTTTTCTTTGGTTTTCTGTAATGTCTTTTGCCATTTTTTTCTTCAGCTCATGAGCTATGTGGTCGATGATTTCGCCACAGGTTTTATTGGAGTGCAAAACCCTGCCCACGTTCAGCCCATTCAGTTTCTGTACATTCAAATCAATTGGCATGTCTGTGAATGGCCGGCTATGTTTGCCAATTTTATATGCCGTTCGAAAAACTCTGATAGTGGTGTCTAATTCAGATTTATGCATAGACTGCACTTGATGTTGAATAGTTTCACGTGAAGCAGATGTAAGGATGTCAGCAGCTTTTACATGGGCTTGTGATTCTTTATTTTCTTTGATTTTTTTTTTCTCAGGCTAGCTTGTTGTTTGCCCTTGTCAACACCGAAATGAGACACTGCACACTCACCCCATTCAGTTGACAGTTTCAGTCCTTGTCCAGTGTGTATTCCCAAAGATTTGACATCTCTGCATATCCGACATCCTAGCTTCTTATCTTTAAGAAGGAGCCATGCATTGGTCTTGCAAAAATATTGCACCTGGTCCGTTGTCCAGCAGTCAGGTGCATCGCTTTGCCCGGTGTTGGTGGTGGCAGTTGCGCCAGCAGCAGCTAACGTTAGAGGCTCTGGAGGAGGCGGCGGAGCTAGTGCTAATGCTAATGCACTAGAACTTGGAGCAGGAGGATCAACCAAAGAAAGCTCCCCATCAGACACAATTTCCAACACAGGCACAGCATTCTCTGTATTTGAAGTTTCTTCCGGCGACAACCGCTGTCTTTTTGCACTTTTATTAATCCACGCTAACATTTTAGAAATGCTAATTTGTGACGTGACTTGCTTTCCTTCTCTCGGGGGCGTGCCTGCTCTGTTCTATCACTCTACATAGCCACCCACTGGGTGGGAGTTGCACTGCATAAACACAACACGTGCATCTAGGTATGTAAATTGTAAAGCATTAAAACATGGTTTTACTAACAGTTTTCAGTATGTTGTTACTTCGGCGTTATTATTATTATTATTATTTTGAAACGTGTATTACTATTAAATCACGGTCAAATAGGTTAATTTTGACATAGTCGTTTCCACCACAGTATTTACATGGAGAAGATAAGCCCCGCCCCCTCTCCAGCACGTTCTGTTTGAATGACAGGAGTAAACAGCTGACAGCCGCTGTGAAACTCCAGCGGTTAGAGCGATGAGAATGTCCGTTCGGCACCTCATGACGCATCTACTGAGTACCCGGCGGCTGTATATATATGTATAATAAGAACGACGGGAGAGTGTTGAGTACTGGCACGGTGCATGAGTACCGGAGTACCGCCAGCATGCCGGTACTGAGCAAGAAGTGCCGGTACTCCATGGGTCAGAACCAGAAGTGCCGGTACTGCGTACCGGTGAGTACCGGCCCAATTCCAGCACTGCACCTCACACACACGCTACTGAAAATTAACGTCATACACACACTATTGAAATCCTCTCACATTCATTACTGAACACCTCACACACACACTACTGAAAATTAACCTCACACACACACACTCCTGAAAAACATTTTACTGAAAGGTTCTCAGTAGGGAATGTGCATGTGTTTCACCTATGTGTGTGTGAGGGGATTCTTGCTGTAACGGAAGTCATTCTAATGTAACGGAAGTCATTCTAATGTAACGGAAGTCATCTGCTAGTGGTCTCTTTGCTAGCCCCGTTAGCTTCATTAGCTCCAGGCTGCTACTCGGGACGTGTTTGTTGTGTTGATGCCTGGTGGAGTATTCTTTATTGAAATATCGCACTTATCTTATGGCTCTGCGGTTCAAACAGACCGTCCATGAATGCAGTTTATTCGGTAAGTGAAATTCAAGCACTTTATTTCTTACTTGTCTTTTTATTCAGCTAACAAGCGAGACGAAGCTACATCTGTGCTAACGATGCTATCCGTAGCATACAAGTTAAAACATAATGGAGAAGTGTAAAACATTAAGAAGGATTATACTGTAAAACATAAGGCTTCTCGGTGAGGTTGGTAAAATAAGGTCATGCTTGTACATTAGTTAGTTTGCTAGTTTGGTAACTGTATGCATTGTTATTGTTAATTTAAAATAGCTATGCTCGACGATGCAGACAGCTAGCGTCACATTAGTGTTGAAGAGCAGAGTACGGTATGAGAAGATTAACCTCACTATAAAATATGTGTATCTGAAAAATATGAATCTCACATTTCCATTTGGTTCCAGAAATAACGTTGACGTAGATATTGCAATATGGTTTGTTGAGCTGGAGTTGATTGTTAAAGCTTACTGGTTAACGTTCATCATATTAAACGAACGAACCCAAACGTTGTTGTTTTTATTAATATTATTACCAATACTTACTTAGCATTTTATTATCATTACACTGGAGAAACCGACTTATTGTGGCAGCAGAACGTGAACATGTAACTTAATGCCTGCATTTGAGGACGAAAAATAGCTCAGTCAATGCTTTAGGGACAAGGAAATGATTTGTTTAAATATTAGATATGACGTTATGTGTGCTTCTGTGACAATGAAGCTTATTCATTGCATTACATTTGTTGAAGTTGTTTGTCTTTTACCCTTACGTGTGTGTGGGCTTTGATATCCAGCACTTTTTTTTAAGGATAACAAAAAGATTATCACATGACATTTGCATGTAAAAAAAAGTCTGTGACCAACACATTGTTACTTTACATATACATCTGTTTGTTTAAAGTTTCCAGGTGATGCAGACAGACCAGAGGATGCTGACCACGAGAGACAGACCTATTCCTAACATCAGTGAACTTCAGCATGGACTCAAAGGTACAAAGACTCTTTTCATACTGTACAAATAATCGAGAAACGTTCTGGTTTAAATAGATAAAGTAACAACTATAATCAGCTTTCACATTTCAATGTATTTAAGGCAATTATTATTTTACATTGTGAGAATTGCTACCATTTGTCTCTACATATTGTCTGTAAAAGACGTGGTAAAAGTGGTTCTTGCAGTGAGACAACCGAGCAGTTGAATATTATTTAATAAGATATGTTAATGTTGATTAACTGCAGACTGTTCATTCATAATCTGATTATCTTTGTAGTACAAAGTGATGAATTAAAAAAACACATTAAAATTAAAAAAATACATTATTTCTACAGCCGCTAAATAAACAAACCTTTCATAAATAACACACTTGCTCTGCAATAATGTCATATGTTTGTCATTTCTGTTAGGAAAGGACATACCTGAAGGACACAACTGCCTCACCGTTTTCTCAGAGGGGCAAGAAGAAAATGAAAAGCTGATTTCAGATTAAAGACCAATACAGGACATTCACTAAGAAACTACACTTTTATTGTGAACACAAAGTCAAACAGGACCATCATTTGTTTGTGACAGCTGAGCCCAGTATGTGCTCACAGATGCAGTTAGGGGGTTTCTCCATCAGGCCTGGCCCTCCTCCATCAGGCCTGGTCCTCCTCCATCAGGCCTGGTCCTCCTCCATCAGGCCTGGTCCTCCTCCATCAGGCCTGGCCCTCCTCCATCAGGCCTGGCCCTCCTCCATCAGGCCTGGCCCTCCTCCATCAGGCCTGGCCCTCCTCCATCAGGCCTGGCCCTCCTCCATCAGGCCTGGGCCTCCTCCATCAGGCCTGGGCCTCCTCCATCAGGCCTGGGCCTCCTCCATCAGGCCTGGGCCTCCTCCCAGAGAAAGACCTCTCCACCTCAGTCCTCTCCAGCCAAACCCACAGACAGGACATCCGTCATGCTGAGGTTTCTCCCAAAGTCTCTGCACGCTGTCTCAATTGATCCACACTGTGAATATGAGGGGGAAATGTGTGTCATAAATGCTTTAGACAATAAGAAATATGAAGTTAACTGTAAGGAATGGCTCATTGTTTTTTAAATAGACAAAACTATTACTGTATTTCAATATCTCATGTCTGAAAGTTTAATTTAAAAGAAGAAGAGGCCCCAAAAATAAAGATTGGTATATCAATAAATGTAGTTGATTTCGTCTTTTTAATTGTTTAAAGTAGATAGAACTGGTACTTAAGAGTTTGAATACAGTCTGGTTGCGGAGGAGGCACACAGGTAAGAGCATATAGCTACCATCACATGTAACTAAGCTTGACTTGAATTTATTAAAATTAAGTAACAGCAACAAATCAATAACAAATCATGCAAAAATGTGAATCTTTGCTGGGTCCACTGTTGAATTTACCACATATTGTATGTTTTAGAAACCTTAAGGCATTTATAGATTTGTATGCAAGTAACATCCCAAAACTCAATACCTTAGATTATTATTGATCGTTTTGCTGACTCACTTTGGGGTCCTTTTTATTTTAGAATCGTTTTTCATGAGACAGTCAATTTAAATATTTGTACTATGCCATATTCACATTCATTTGTAACACACACGTAAGGGTAAAAGACAAACATCTTCAACAAATGTAATGCAATGAATAAGCTTCATTGTCACAGAAGCACACATAACGTCATATCTAATATTTAAACAAATCATTTCCTTGTCCCTAAAGCATTGACTGAGCTATTTTTCGTCCTCAAATGCAGGCATTAAGTTACATGTTCACGTTCTGCTGCCACAATAAGTCGGTTTCTCCAGTGTAATGATAATAAAATGCTAAGTAAGTATTGGTAATAATATTAATAAAAACAACAACGTTTGGGTTCGTTCGTTTAATATGATGAACGTTAACCAGTAAGCTTCAACAATCAACTCCAGCTCAACAAACCATATTGCAATATCTACGTCAACGTTATTTCTGGAACCAACTGGAAATGTGAGATTCATATTTTTCAGATACACAGATCTTATAGTGATGTTAATCTATGGGTTAATCTCATACCGTACTCTGCTCTTCAACACTAATGTGACGCTAGCTGTCTGCATCGTCGAGCATAGCTATTTTAAATTAACAATAACAATGCATACAGTTACCTAACTAGCAAACTAACTAATGTACAAGCATGACCTTATTTTACCAACCTCACCGAGAAGCCTTATGTTTTACAGTATAATCCTTCTTAATGTTTTACACTTCTCCATTATGTTTTAACTTGTATGCTACGGATAGCATCGTTAGCACAGATGTAGCTTCGTCTCGCTTGTTAGCTCAATAAAAAGACAAGTAAGAAATAAAGTGCTTGAATTTCACTTACCGAATAAACTGCATTAATGGACGGTCTGTTTGAACCGCAGAGCCATAAGATAAGTGCGATATTTCAATGAAGAATACTCCACCAGGCATCAACACAACAAACACGTCCGAGTAGCAGCCTGGAGCTAATGAAGCTAACGGGGCTAGAAAAGAGACCACTAGCAGATGACTTCCGTTACATTAGAATGACTTCCGTTACAGCAAGAATGACTTCCGTTACAGCAAGAATCCCCTCACACACACATAGGTGAAACACATGCACATTCCCTACTGAGAACCTTTCAGTAAAATGTTTTTCAGGAGTGTGTGTGTGTGAGGTTAATTTTCAGTAGTGTGTGTGTGAGGTGTTCAGTAATGAATGTGAGAGGATTTCAGTAGTGTGTGTGCAAGGCCAGATGTTTTCAGTAGTGTGTGCGTGAGGTGTTCAGTAGTGAATGTGAGAGGATTTCAGTAGTGTGTGTGCAAGGCCAGATGTTTTCAGTAGTGTGTGTGTGAGGTGTTCAGTAGTGAATGTGAGAGGATTTCAGTAGTGTGTGTGCAAGGCCAGATGTTTTCAGTAGTGTGTGTGTGAGGCTTAATTTTCAGTAGTGTGTGTGAGGTGTTCAGTAGTGAATGTGAGAGGATTTCAATAGTGTGTGTGTGAGGCTTAATTTTTAGTAGTGTGTGTGTGAGGTGTTCAGTAGTGAATGTGAGAGTATTTCAGTAGTGTGTGTGCAAGGCCAGATGTTTTCAGTAGTGTGTGTGTGAGGTGTTCAGTAGTGAATGTGAGAGTATTTCAGTAGTGTGTGTGCAAGGCCAGATGTTTTCAGTAGTGTGTGTGTGAGGTGAGTTTGAATTTTGGCCTACACGGCCCCTCATAGTAATGACTAAGATGACTGACTCTTGACTTAACCCTAAGCCTGAAATGTTATTTTTAGTATTTTTAAATATGAAGTCCCTCAGATCGCATTGTCCTCCTGGTTGCTTGGCCATTGTGATGACCGTTACCTGCGCTTCTGGCATCGATCAAACAGGCGCATCACGGCGCTCTGGCGCCCTCTAGGGCACTCGCATAGCATAGCGTCAGTGACTTGGTAAAAATGTCATTGCGTGTGTGCGTGCTCCCTCGCCCACAGTATTTTACTCAAAATGCACACAATTAATGTTGAAATAGCAGTAATACCAGTGCCACGTTCATTGATACAATTACATAAGGGATGGAAAGGGGGAATAGCAGTTTTAGGAGGGGGATGATTTTGACCGTTTTTATTTCAGGGGGGATGCCATCCCCCCTCATCCCCCCTCAACTCGAGTACTGGTTATACTTAGCTTCAGCCTCTCGTGTCATATCTGCTTCCAAAAAAACGACATGTCAATAGTCCAAATGCCAAACTCAAGGCTTATTCTGCAATCCACTGACTTCACAGTGAATATGTCCAATTCTTATCTAAAGTGTATTGTGCTTTTCCTTAAACACACATTGCCAAACAATCTCTCAATAAGATTTCCATCAAAATAAGACACACAAACTGTAGCTTTGACAGCTTTGTCACTCTGACATCTCTGACCTTTGACCCTCTTATCTTTTATGACTTGTTTGTTTATTGTTTTATTGCCCCCTCATAAAGGATGTTGCTCAATAGTGGGGTGATAAGACTTTATTGCCCCTTTGATGTGAAACCTGTCATAGTGTCCTTAGTAGGTCATTATAGTCAACGATGAAACCATTATAGTCAATGATGATAGTATGACTTGTTTAGCTGTTTATTTTTTTATTGCCCTCCTCATAAAGGACGTTGCTCAATAGGGGGTGATAAGACTATTGCCCCTTTGATGTGACACCTGTTGTAGTATCCCCCTAGTAAGCCATTATAGTCAATGATGATAGTATGACTTGTTTAGGTCACCTGTTGTGGTTGTAATGCCCTCTATAAGGTAATGTTCTTTAATAGTGGGTTAATATTACTTATTTACTCTTTTGTGGTAATATAAGGTTATATGACATAGTATGTCTTTTGAAGTTGTATAGTTAGGTAATAATACTTTGACCTTGTTTGTGTTAATATGGGGTTCAAAGGGTAATATTTGCTAGTTTATTTAAAACAAATCATTTCCCTTCTCCCCCTTTTTTTTTCTTCCTCCACCCATGCTGTCCCTCCCACCCTGCTGCACCTATGTCTGAGCCCTAAACCCTCACACACCTCCTCACACACCCCTCTCCCACCCTGCTGCACCTACGTCAGAGCCCTAAACCCTCACACACCCCCCTCCCACCCTGCTGCACCTATGAACACAGAGGGGGGGGCTTTGAGTTTTTACCTGTGACTATGTCTCTGAAAGGTGTCCACAGTGTTGTTTTTATAAAAAATAAGTCATCTTTCCAGATAATCTAATTCCTTTCTCCAGTAAGGATAAGAATAATTGACAGAGAGGCTGTAAAAATCCTCGTACTAGCGAAAGCCCTTTACTTAAATGTAACAAATCACCCTATACTCTTAACAAACGTTTTTGAGATAACAGGGTCTCCACTATTAGACCTCAGGGTTCCTCACACACAAGACTAGTGCTTGTTTTAAGTTTAGCTTAGAAAATATATTACTTTAAATTAGCATCTAAAGCAGGCAGCTATAGGGGCTAGAGGAAGTTTTTTCTCTCAATAACACTGACAAGATTATATTCTGTAGCAATGAAGTGTAAAGTGAAGGTTCCCCTTAAAAACTCCAGCAGACAGACAGAGGAAGAATCTATTTAGTGCAGACCTGAACATGACAGAGAACGGTAAGGAGGGGGGTTCATTTCTTTACAAGTCCCAGTTTACCCCTTTACTCTTATCAATGTTTTTGAGATAACTATGAGGGGCCGTGTACGCTAAAATTCAAACTAACCTCGCGCACACACTACTGAAAACATCTGGCCTTGCACACACACTACTGAAATACTCTCACATTCACTACTGAACACCTCACACACACACAAAACTGAAAGTTAAACCTCACACACATACTACTGAAAATTAACCTCACACACACGCAACTGCAAATGAACCTCACACACACACTATTGAAATCTTCTTACATTCACTACTGAACACCTCACACACACACACACACACACACACACACACCACACACACACACACACCACACACACACACACACACACACACACAACTGAACACATCTGGCCTTGCACACACACTACTTAAAACATCTGGCCTTGCACACACATTACTCAAATACTCTCACATTCACTACTGAACACCTCACACACACACAACTGAAAATTAACCTCTCACACACACACACACACACACACTCTGCAAAATATTTTACTGAAAGATTCCCAGTAGGGAATGTGCATGTGTTTCACCTATGTGTGTGAGGGGGATTCTTGCTGTAACGGAAGTCATTGTAATGAAACGGAAGTAACAAAGAACAAAGCTGCAGTAGGTGGCGATAATTCTCGTCTACTCTGTTTGGAAGTCGCCATTAAAGAAGAAGAATGAAACAGAATGTCCAATTCAGCATGGATTTATAGAGAAACAGCACCGCAGCCGTCGGCTGGACCCTGAACCGAGCAGTCTACAAACTGAGACGGTCTGTTCTATGGAGGTGTTCTTGTTTAAATCACCTGGCGCAGCTCGTGAGGTGGCCTAGCAACCCGCTAGCAACATGCACAGCTGCAACAAGCTACAAGCTAATTAAACCAAAATTGAGCCAGAACCTTTTATTTTTTGTTTTACCATTTATTGAAGTGATTGACATTTCAGGCTGAGAGGACAATGGCCAGTTAAATATGGTTGATTAAGATTAAGCATATCCCTTTTACAGTGTTTTATTTAGTTAATTAAGGTGTATTGTAAAATGTCTTGTTTCAGTGTTGGGTTATACTTAGCTTCAGCCTCTCGTGTCATATCTGCTTCCAAAAAAACGACATGTCAATAGTCCAAATGCCAAACTCAAGGCTTATTCTGCAATCCACTGACTTCACAGAGATAATGTCCAATTCTTATCTAAAGTGTATTGTGCTTTTCCTTAAACACGCATTGCCAAACAATCTCTCAATAAGATTTCCATCAAAATAAGACACAGAAACTGTAGCTTTTACCAGTTAACCTCTGCATAGATACGGGCTATCTGAGAAGTCTTGTCAACTACAAACATTGACATTAGTTGAAAGATCACTGTTTTGGTCAAAATTAGATTAAGTACCTGATAAGAGAAACCCCCATAAACCTTAGTCCCGCCTCCAAATCCCTTTGATGTGGCACCTGTCACTCTGACATCTCTGACCTTTGACCCTCTTATCTTTTATGACTTGTTTGTTTATTGTTTTATTGCCCCCTCATAAAGGATGTTGCTCAATAGTGGGGTGATAAGACTTTATTGCCCCTTTGATGTGAAACCTGTCATAGTGTCCTTAGTACAGATGGAGCGCTCCATTTCAGACGCCTACCCGTGCGGGTCCGTGATCGGCACGGGGTGGGCCCCTGCTGAAAAGGAAAACCCCCCCGCAGGACTTGAAACGCCCCCTTGATAAATACATTTAATTATAATGAAACCAGCTGCAATGGATCATGGATCCACCAGGGGGAGCCGTGATTAAAAAGCTGCCACACTGGAACTCATGTGAAATAAACAGCTGATCTACAGGTATCTGATATAGCGGATATTTGTTAAGATCCATATGTCACGGATAGGATCATATTCTGTGCTAAATAAGAGACATGTAATCATTTACTAAACATCCCCATGTTTTTATTTAACAAAATCATGTTTAATTCACGTTGGCGTAAGTACAAAAGCATCGCTATGTTTTTAGATCAGGAAATGCATCCAGGCTCAAACAAACGATTTTCAATCATCATCCTCACGATCATTTAATGTATCATATGTTCGCGAGTTGAAATGAATGCACTAAATTTAATCCACGTGAGTTTACAACAACAAAAATAATCGCTTTGTTTTTATATCACATCCGACCGGAGGAAAATGCAGCACGGGTCTCACTACCGATCATCCTAATCCCACGGGCAAACAATAATATGTACAGTGTTAATAGTTTACTGGATTATTAGTGTCTAATATTACTGGGGATTTCGGAATGGTAGCCTACTGGATTTTGATTTATTGTATCGGCTTCATATCGCAATATATTCCCGAAGTCTGAAATGAAAAAATGTCCCACATTAGGGCAATTCACCCTACATTTAATCATTCATACAAAATCATATTTCGTTTCTTTTTAACGAAATAAATGTGGTTTAATCCACATAATTTACTGTGTTAATTGTTTACTGTAGTATTGTGCACATTACTTTTCGCTGCTTGTTGCACCTGGTTAGAAGCTAAACTGCATTTCGTTGTCTCAGTACCTGCAATATGTGCAATAACAATAAAGTTGAATCTAATCTTGAGCAGGAACAAATGTATTTAGGCTACTTAGTACATATCTGACATAAACGATTAAACACATTTGTGCATTCTTTAAACCGAGTCAAGCCGAGTCCGGAGGTGGCGGCACATTAAAGTGTGCACCTGATTGTTTAACTTGAAGGTGCCTTATGACATTTAATCATTCAAACTAAATCATATTTCGTTTATTTTTAACGAAATAAATGTGGTTTAATCCACATAATTTAGGCCTACTGTGTTAATTGTTTAGTATTGTTTAACTTGAAGGTGCCTGATGTGAACATTTCCAGAAGAACTCTAGCTTGAATGGCCTTTGTATGTATACAGTAGGCCTAACATAGGCGGCGCGTAAGGCTCAGGTTTGGGAAGGCTAAATAACTTTTTTGTTCATCTTACGCTGCCCGCCTCCGGCGTCTATAGAAAATAGATCAACTCAGTGAAAGCACCGTCTGCTGACCGATCAGAGCTCAGTGTGCGGAGTTTAAATCTATCAAGTCATATTACAGGAAAAAGGAAATGCAGTTTAAACTGCCGTATGCAGAGAAGACGCCGACGTGTCGCACTTATCATTCATATCACACTGACATCACATCATCAATCAGGTCATCGATCTCACATCGATATCACAATATTTCCTTATCTGAGTCAGCTTCTCGAGCCGTATCTGGCCGTGCAACACTTAGTTACATTGTCACATATACTGTATGCAGACGTATTATTTTAAGCAACACATTAAGTTGACGAAACACTCAACTCAAATGTAATAAAGTCAGATCCCCTCGTGTTTTAGATGGGGCAGTATCATAAAACTGTTGTACGCTTTCAAACACTCGGTAGTTTATTTTTTAACGAGTTGTTCTGTATTCTCCTTGCAGGTGCAACTATGTGGCTTGTATCCTGGATTATATGTTTAAGTCATCATGGATGTTTAAAGTTCATATTTGTCTAATATTAGTTTACTTTTCATTAATGAAGTATGATGTTGAGCTGTCAGTACACTTGTCCCTGTTTGTGATTGGTCAAATGTAGCTAACCCCGCCCCTTTCATGTGAAGGCGTTCTCAGCTGGAGAGAGAAACCCTGGCTTGATTTACCGAGTTGATAACCTGCGCCGTAGGACCGTTTAGCGAGATCGCGTTTGTTAGGGTTAGTTAAGATAACTCAAGCATATCCAGGGTCTGTTGAACTGGCTTCGTGGTACAGGGCACAGGTGGCTGCATAGCAGCGCTAATGTCAAAAACATTATATTTTTATTTTACCAGGATGCAGTTACACAAATATTTGGGAAGGCTTAGCCTTCATAGCCTCCAGCACCCGCCGCCCCTGGGCCTACAGCAGGGGCGTCGCCTGGGGTAGGCATCCGGGGCTTTAGCCCCGGATGTTTATTCTTTAGCCCCGGACAAATTCTCCCTCAATAATATAATACATTAACCTACTTTACCTATAGGACGGACGGCAGAATTGTAATTTCCCATGTTCAGTGAATGCAACACAGAGGCAAGACGACGCCACCAGACCAATCAGAGAGTTGCATGGAAATACACGTGTTTTATTGGCTGACAGGTACGTACCTCTCCTTTGTGACAATGTTTAAACTTTAAACTGTCAGCCCCGGACGCGGAGATTCTGAAGATGGACATTAGACCATTCTTTAATAAAAAAGACGGCAATTCTCAAGTGGTGGCTCACACAACAACCCCAGAGCCACCACCTGAGCCACCACCTGAGCCAGGTGAACAAGGTATGTACCTGTCAGTAAACTTACAAGTTATGCGAACATGTAAGCAAAGCATAAATTATAGCTACGTTGACGTTACTTTGAATCGCGCGGGTAAGCTAAACCGTTAGCAAGTAGCTATAGCTAGCCAGATATATTAAATAAACACTTTGTCATACAATCTAAATGTTGTGTTTTTTAGCGTTACTTGGTGATTTCAAAGAAAGCTCTCTGGGAAATGTTGACTTACTGTCTGTGTTCGACATGAAGCTAGAAGCTACCTTACAGTACACAGTTAATCCTGATTCCTGAGTCCTGTCGTGTTTCATAGTTAGCTTAGCTAAGCATCAACCTAGCACTGAAATATATGGATGTTATGTGACAGTATTTCTGAGAAAAAGTCAGCTGAAATGGTGGCATGGTTGCCACTGCTTTACGTGTCGACAGCATGTTTGAACGTATTTGCAGCAGTAAATGTGGCTGTTTGGCCACTGACGTTGCCATAACAACACCTGAATTTAAATGTGCAACCTCTTTTTGTGACAGATTTTGCATGAAAATATAATTCTTCTGATTGATATTTCCTATTGACAGCTAGTTTCTATGTGAACATTATGAGATGGACAGCCAGCTAACAAGCTTTTTATACAAATATTTCAGATCAAAGCCAATCCAGTGGGGCTCCTGAAAGGGAGCAAGGGACACTATGCTCCCAAATATTAAGCCTTGACCCCCATCTTAAAATTGATATGATCAAAAAATGATCTGCATTGTCGGAGGCCTTTTTTCCTCATTATCATGTCAAATTGTACAGCTTTCCTTAGTGTTGAATGCAGAAAGATGACTATATTAGAGTATTACGTGAAAATGACTATATTAAAGTTTTAAGTAAATATATTAAGTGAATTACTCAAACTGCATTTGTATAGGAATGATTCTGTCCTATTGGCAGATAACTACTCTAACAGTGATATCTACAAGAGATGTCAATTTAACTATTTTCAATTGGTTAGTATTACATTTTGTGACAGTGTGGTGACACTCATTTTAATGAAGACAAATGTGTGTATCTTGAAATTCATTTATTTGACAGAGCTGGAAACTGATTGACTTACATACTTGTTTGTGTTTACCTACACAGTCATCACAGATGAGCCAAACAGAGTAGAGGATGAAGAAAAGGAGAACAGGAGAAAGGGACACACAAGAAGGAGATACAAAAGACAAGAACGACAATGGAGACAACAATGAACAGGAACACCAGAACAGACAAGAGGCAATGAGTAACATGACTGATTTAGGGACTGCAGATACAGGGCCAAGGCAAGTGAGACACCACTGCTTTCCATCCAGCATGTTTGGCCAGCAAAAGAGATCATTTCAACCGCAAACAGCAAGAGATGAGGGATTATTATTTCCTCCTTCCATCCCTTTTTTCTGTTTAATCTGATTACTAACAACTTCTAATAATTTGACATAGTTTATGATTTAATTGGAAAATGAAGTGTTTTTAAATAATAAACCCGTTTCTGATTCTGAGATTTATTTTTGACATATGGGTGTTGAGAGATGTATCCATATCTCTTGATGTTGCTCTCAAAGTGCACAAGATTGATGCTTTTAACTTCAGTATTTAAAAAAAATCTTCCTGGGGGACCCCAGAGGAGGTGAGTTCCCCCCAAAATAGCACTTTGTCTCTGCTTATGTAACTCCGGTGTAGTGTCCCCTCGGCAACAGATCACTCAGAGCTGGTGATTACTTTCCTGCATTTCAATGGACAGCATATAAAAAGGACACGTGAGCTGCATTGCTTAAGAGATCCTCTCATGCTATCTCTTTTACAAAATAAGTATCCAGTCAACAACAAATTTCAGTGATCGTATAGTGGTAGTATATTTTTCACAAGCAATGTGAAACATTAAACTTATACAAACTGGTGTACAAAACTCACATACCTGCGTTGATCTCCTGGAGTGTCTCTACTCTTTCTTCTCCACATCTCTTGTCCACCATCAGAGATTGCAAACATTTCAGAAACAGCTAGAGGTAGGGGACAAACAACTTGTTCGCTGGGCATGTCAAAAACCTCCCTGCTTTGATCAAGACTTTAGGGAGCCTTTAGCCCCTCTAGCAAAGGGACTGGAAAGCAAGCTTTGAAAATGCAGTACCATCTACATGCTGTCATGTTCCAGACACTGCTCTCAACCACTCAGGGCCTGCACAAATACCTGCAGAAAGAAACACTTGACTTGGTGCAGGCAGTAGATTACAAAACAGCAGTTGAGAACACACTGAAAAGTTACCAAAGTAACGAGAAAGCACATGAGGTCTATGACAAGACCAAGGCCCTGTGCAATGATCTTGATATTCCCGAAACTGTGACACAGAGGAAGAAGCGTAGAAACATGGAAGACTTTGTAGTCGAGGCATCATGTGGAGCAATGTGAAACATTAAACATAAATAAACTGGTGTACAAAACTCACATACCTGCATTTCAATGGACAGCATCAAAGGACTCGTGAGCTGGGTTCTGGTGCTCAGATTAGCTATTGATGATCACGTTGATAAATCATATAAAACAAATAGCCAATCACACTAAAAACATGTTGCTGTGACTGTGAGCATTAAACAATTAACATTAAACTAAACAAACACAACAGAACGTTATTGTCCTTATAAAATAAAAACATACATTTTGTCCACCGAGATAATACAGGCACCTTACCCTCAAGAGATCCTCACGTGCTATGAGAATCTCCCACAATGCATTGCCGTAACAAAGCTTTTTGTTTGTGACACCAGATGGCGCAATTGTGTATGTGCGTGTGGGGAGTCTTGCAGTAGAAAATTTGACTGTAGCGCCGCCACTGTGGGCTAAGCCCCGAATGTTTCCAGGTCCAGGCGACGCCCCTGGCCTACAGTATAGCCCAGGGGTGGCCAACCAGTCAGAGGTTAAGAGCCACATGTTTTCTATGTTACTGCAAGGAGCCACATCAAACACACAGTCACTGATACCGCTTGTTTCAGTTTTTAGTTTTCTGGAGACAAGATTTCAACCACGTCACTGATTCATTTTTGTGGCATTGGGATATATTTTTAAAATCCTCTGAAGCAGAGAGAGGAGCTGTGGATTATTGTTATTGATTAATGCATCAGTGTTTCTTAGGGTCAAAAACACTAAACCCACAAATTAAAATGAAAGCGTTTAGTTTATTTAATAAAAGAGCACATGTTCAATGTGAAAAGTGACAGTAGTTATAGATTATTTGCAATTTGATTCTATATATATTTTAAAAAAGTATATATATAACACCTTGAATTTCAGGGGGGGTGCGGGGCTCCGTTGGCGGCTCGCAGTGCCCCTCCAAGACAATGGTAGGGGAAACACTGAATAGTGTTTAATCAACAATAGGTTTCCCCCCCTCAAAGGTGATTGGTTCACTGCATTGCAGGTATTATTGTGATTGGCTGTTGGGCCACATCAAAATTAGATGCGCTGTCATCCTCTCATACTGACACCTGACACCACACATACACACATAGGGAGAGCCGGGACAAGGGTAACACGGGACCAAAGTAACGGAGCGATTTTATCCGAGCCCAAACAACTTTGACCGGCCAAATTACGTCAGAATGATCAGCATTCAATACTTAACAGACCTACTAAATATCAGGTTTAACTGTCAGTGTTGTCACAATACCAACATTTTGGTTTCGATACCAAGTCAAGAATTGCGATTCCGATTATTTTTCTTAAAAAACGGGAAACAGTCTTAAATGTAATTATTGTGCTTTATGTCACACCAGAATCATAACCATAACACAAACTTTTAAACAATGAGAACAATAAATACAATAAATGACAAGAATTCGTATTAAATAACATTAATACATTTATTACAGACAGGCCTCGTGGTGTCCGTAGGCTTGCCCTCACTGTCAGAGATATAGCTAAAATACTTCCAGATGTAGCTTCTGGCGTCTTTTTTGTCAACAAGCCGAGGCGCAGCGGCAGTTGCACTCCCACTTGCAGCCATGCTTCTCGTTTTCTCACATGCTCTGGCAGCTAGCGCGTGCACGAGAGAGGGGAGGAATTTAGAGCGTGCTTGAGAGGGAGGGACTGCAGGCACGGCTGCAGTGCAGGGAGTGGAAGCAGGGCGCTGAACACACACGGCTCTTATTAAAACAGCGCTTTCTCACCGGTGTACTTTCCCCCGTCATTCTTAAAGTACCGATACTAATGAAACGGAGGAATCGTAACGATTTTAACGACAGGGTATCGCGGTATACCTTTCAAGTATCGGTACACCGTGCAACACTAGTCAGGAGTCAGTGTCTCTCCCCCAAACTCACACATATACAATTCGATATGAACTGAAGAGCCGCATGAAACTAGGCAAAGAGCCGCATGCGGCTCGAGAGCCGCGGGTTGGCCACCCCTGGTATAGCCCAACCATGTACACCTTCCTTTTTTCCCGTCCAAAGTTTGAATTGGATAAAGGTAATGGTTATCGATGGTGCTTTTATAGCCTATTGTATAATAACTGTGTGATTTATATAGCTTTTCAAATGCATATGGCCACCCATTTACACTGCTCTTCCCGTCAAGAATATGAATAGAACTTAGTTAGATCACTTTACATTTCTGCAAATTAATTTTTAATCACACACGTCTCCCCGTCCCGAAAATGATAAATAAAATAAAAAGAAGAAACCATTTTCAAGTTCAGTTTTCAACGTTTTATTTAAAATAACTGACATAACACAGACACCATACTGTAGGCCTATCTGCTGCGGAAACCAGGACGAGCTATTTCGGGATCTGTTTTTCGGGGGCTCCTCAGTCTCTCATTTACCCGGCTCCTGATTAGGACACATCCTGGGGATTGTGTTTACAAACATTGACCAGACCGTTCACCAGCCCCCACCCCCCATGTTGCCTATGCTGTCCTGTGTTGCGAACTCTTTGTTTAAAGTGTGTGTTGTGTGTAGAGTGAAGATGTATGTATGTAAAAGGAGAATATATGTGTGTAAGAGTGAACATATGCTGCATTTTGAATGTCCGATAGTCCACCATTTCCACCGGAAATATCAAACATTTAATAAAAGTGAAAAACAATGAACAAGACTTAACGTATTCATCATAATTAATTATATTTATTTCGTTTGGATGTAGGATTTTTGACTTTGTTTAGAGCAGTGATCTTCTACTATATGAACATTTTGGACCCAAAATCACAAAAAAAAAACGTAAAAACAGATTTTGAAAATGATATTATTTTTCATAGGTAACACAAACATACACAACGAAACCATTTAAAAGCTGGAAATATATACATGGGATGTCACTATGATAATGTGAAAGTTTGATTGAGGTAGCATGGGATTTCATTCTGATAAGGCAAAAGTGTTATTATAAATATAATACAAATATATATATACACATTATGTACAAAAATCAGTTTTTTCTGTCTTTATCTGTGCCACGCTTCAAAGCGGTTTCTGTCAATACGACACCGAGGGCAACATCACAGGTTCCTCCTCCATGTCAAAAAACAAGCTTAAAGCTTGACTCACGTTCAGAGTTCTCTTCATCATAGTTGAATCTTCAAAACTCTAAATCTATCTAACTATATCTAAATTCTCAATGTTTGTCTGTCACTTTACTTCAATCCAGTCTCCCGCCGTCTCTCTTCGTCTCCCGCCGTCCCTCTTCGTCTCTTTTCGTCTCGTTTCGTATCACTCCGTTTACCTGATTACCTCACCCCCTCCCTGGTAAATACATCCTGTTGAGCAGAATCTACAGTTTCCAGTATTTTCCGTTTCGTAAAATTATCAAATACGGCGAAGATATTAAAATATGTGCTTCCATTATTCATACTTCTGAAATATATCTGTATTAACTTTATATCATCGTATGTCCGTGTTTATTTGTGTCTGTTTATTGGGTCTTTTTGCATGAAACAAAGACTGGCATATAGTTTCAAGCCAGTACTTTCGACAGAAATACACATATACATCCTGTTGAGCAGGATCTACAGTTTCCAGTATTTTCCGTTTCGTAAAATGATCAAATGCGGGGAATATATTCAAATATGTGCTTCCATTTTTCATACTTTTGAAATGTATTAACTTTATATCATCGTCTCTCCGTGTTTACTGGGTCTTTTTGCATGAAACAAAGACTGGGATATAGTTCCAAGCCAGTACTTTCGACAGAAACACACGGCAATGTTGTCCGGACTGTTGTTATTATGCGGCACAGGTCATGTGATCTGATCACGCCGGCGTGACGGTTGACTCCAAAGGGTTAATATTAAATACATATAAGTATTTTTACAACTTGTATTTAGAAATACTCTGTTGTAATTATTGATGCATAAATGTGTTCATCCATTCAATGTGGCATCTGCTATAATGGGGTTAATGTATGATATTACTTAATAATACAATACATTATAATACATGATATGATAATTATATTTTAGTTTTATTCATTTCTTATTTCATAGTTTCTCATTATTATTATTTGTATAGCTCATCTTATTTTTGATTGTATTAATCTGTGTGAATCTGTGCTGTCCTGTTTTTCACTCTCACCCTGTTGCTGTTTGAACTACTGAATTTCCCCACGGGATTAATAAAGGTCCATCTTATCTTATCTTATCTTAATGTATAAGTTGATTTACTTCAATCTACTGTACTGTGTAAAAACACCCCAACAATATTACAAGAAATATACTGCATAAAGCAAACTATATACTTTATTTGATCTAAAATATTGATGTTTTTTCAATATAGTAGCTTGTGAAAACCATACAGTAACAAATAAGTGATTAAATGCTACAGTATTCAGCAAACACAACTGCAGAGCTGCAAACTTTGCAAACAGTTGTCTTTGTGTATTTTGTGAATGAAGCGCCATCTCATGGTTAAATCCTGTAATTGAACAAATGGGGAAATTGGGCAACGCCCTCTAGCAATTTGGCAACACCCCCAGCCGCTGGCATCCGCTGGGCTTTTGACTGGGACACACCCACCTGAGTCTGATCTGGAGTGCTTCATCTGTAGGTCATTATAGTCAACGATGAAACCATTATAGTCAATGATAATAGTATGACTTGTTTAGCTGTTTTTTGTTTTATTGCCCTCCTCATAAAGGACGTTGCTCAATAGGGGGTGATAAGACTATTGCCCCTTTGATGTGACACCTGTTGTAGTATCCCCCTAGTAAGCCATTATAGTCAATGATGATAGTATGACTTATTTTGGTCACCTGTTGTGGTTGTAATGCCCTCTATAAGGTAATGTTCTTTAATAGTGGGTTAATATTACTTATTTACTCTTTTGTGGTAATATAAGGTTATATGACATAGTATGTCTTTTGAAGTTGTATAGTTAGGTAATAATACTTTGACCTTGTTTGTGTTAATATGGGGTTCAAAGGGTAATCTTTGCTAGTTTATTTAAAACAAATCATTTCCTTTCTCCCCCTTTTTTTGTCTTCCTCCACCCATGCTGTCCCTATGTCTGAGCCCTAAACCCTCACACACCCCCCTCCCACCCTGCTGCACCTATGAACACAGAGGGGGGGGCTTTGAGTTTTTACCTGTGACTATGTCTCTGAAAGGTGTCCACAGTGTTGTTTTTATAAAAAATAAGTCATCTTTCCAGATAATCTAATTCCTTTCTCCAGTAAGGATAAGAATAATTGACAGAGAGGCTGTAAAAATCCTCGTACTAGCGAAAGCCCTTTACTTAAATGTAACAAATCACCCTATACTCTTAACAAACGTTTTTGAGATAACAGGGTCTCCACTATTAGACCTCAGGGTTGCTCACACACAAGACTAGTGCTTGTTTTAAGTTTAGCTTAGAAAATATATTACTTTACAATAGCATCTAAAGCAGGCAGCTATAGGGGCTAGAGGAAGTATTTCCTCTCAATAACACTGACAAGATTATATTCTGTAGCAATGAAGTGTAAAGTGAAGGTTCCCCTTAAAAACTCCAGCAGACAAACAGAGGAAGAATCTATTTCGTGCAGACCTGAACATGACAGAGAACGATAAGGAGGGGGGTTCATTTCTTTACAAGTCCCAGTTTACCCCTTTACTCTTATCAATGTTTTTGAGATAACTATGAGGGGCCGTGTACGCCAAAATTCAAACTAACCTCGCGCACACACTACTGAAAACATCTGGCCTTGCACACACACTACTGAAATACTCTCACATTCACTGCTGAACACCTCACACACACACAAAACTGAAAGTTAAACCTCACACACATACTACTGAAAATTAACCTCACACACACGCAACTGCAAATGAACCTCACACACACACTATTGAAATCTTCTTACATTCACTACTGAACACCTCACACACACACACACACACACACACACACACACACACACACACACACACACACACACACACACACACACACACACACACACACACACACACACACACACACACACACACCACACACACACACACACACACACACACACACACTACTGAACACATCTGGCCTTGCACACACACTACTTAAAACATCTGGCCTTGCACACACACTACTCAAATACTCTCACATGCACTACTGAACACCTCACACACACACAAAACTGAAAGTTAAACCTCACACACATACTACTGAAAATTAACCTCACACACACGCAACTGCAAATGAACCTCACACACACACACTATTGAAATCTTCTTACATTCACTACTGAACACCTCTCACACACACACACACACACACACACACACACACACACACACACACACACACACACACACACACACACACACACACACACACACACACACACACACACACACACACACACACACACACACACACACACACACACACACACACACCTCACACACACACAACTGAAAATTAACCTCTACTCTGTTTGGAAGTCGCCATTAAAGAAGAAGAATGAAACAGAAGGTATACCTGGGTAAAACAGAGTCCATTCTCTTCGGTTCGAAACATAATCTCAGCAAATCCGACGACTTCTCAGTTGCAGTGGGTGACATTATTGTCACAAGTAAGAAGGAAATTACATACCTAGGATCTATTCTTGAGGCAAACCTCTCCTGTGACAAAATGGCATCCAATGTAATAAAACAAGTAAATCAAAGAACTAGATTCCTATACCAGATCTCCTCTCTGGTAAACAAAAACACCCTGAAAACTCTGGCAGGAGCACTCATTCAAGGGTACTATGACTATGCTTGCACGTCATGGTACCATAGCACCTCCAAGGCGCTAAAAATAAAACTTCAAACATCGCAAAATAAACTGGTCAGACTACTGCTTGACCTTTCATCTAGAACCCACCTCACCTCTGCCCACTTTGACAACCTAGGATGGCTTAGAGTAGACGACAGAGTACAGCTACTTGCAATGGGCCTGGTCTACAAGATCCACTACACCTCTATGGTACCCATGTACATGTCAAAATTCTTCCCAAAGGTCAAGGAATACCATGATCATAACACCAGAGGGAGCTCCACAAATCATGTGAAACCCAGATTTGGCACAAAAAAGGGGGAATACACGTTTCGCAATTATGCCACATCAAGGTGGAACGCTCTTCCCACAACTGTAAAGGAAAGTAAAACTATACTTACCTTCAAAACCTCTCTTAAAGAGCACCTTCGGGGGAGAGCATTGCAAAACTGGCCCCGGTAATGGTACAAATCTCAACCTGTCGTTCAATGGACAGCTTCCCCCCCCCATCTATGTATATACTCGCATTTTAGACTCTGTTACTAACTGTATATCTGTAGACTTGGTATGTCTTAAATGTCCGGTTAGGATGTAATAGAACGAAATCTAAAATGAAAATTGTAAATAAGTAATCTGTATGTAAAAAACCACCTGTATGTAAATTGTAAATAATTCATCTGTATGTCAAATATGTCTTATATGTCTTAAATGATATGATGAATTGGAAATGGGGGACCCTGATGTAAACAAGACGAAAGTCTTTCTCTGGTCTGCATCCCCTTAACAATTGTATGTTTTGAGCTGTACTGTACTGTACCCAATATACAAGCTGTTAATAAACTTTTCAATCAATCAATCAATCAGGTCCAATTCAGCATGGATTTATAGAGAAACAGCACCGCAGCCGTAGGCTGGACCCTGAACCGAGCAGTCTACAAACTGAGACGGTCTGTTCTATGGAGGTGTTCTTGTTTACATCACCTGGCGCAGCTCGTGAGGTGGCCTAGCAACCCGCTAGCAACATGCACAGCTGCAATAAGCTACAAGCTAATTAAACCGAAATCGAGCCAGAACCTTTTCTTTTTTGTTTTACCATTTATTGAAGTGATTGACATTTCAGGCTGAGAGGACAATGGCCAGTTAAATATGTTTGATTAAGCTTAAGCATATCCCTTTTACACTGTTGTATTTAGTTAATTAAGGTGTATTGTAAAATGTCTGGTTTCAGTGTTGGGTTATACTTAGCTTCAGCCTCTCGTGTCATATCTGCTTCCAAAAAAACTACATGTCAATAGTCCAAATGCCAAACTCAAGGCTTATTCTGCAATCCACTGACTTCACAGAGATGATGTCCAATTATTATCTAAAGTGTATTGTGCTTTTCCTTAAACACACATTGCCAAACAATCTCTCAATAAGATTTCCATCAAAATAAGACACACAAACTGTAGCTTTTACCAGTTAACCTCTGCATAGATACGGGCTATCTGAGAAGTCTTGTCAACTACAAACATTGAGATTAGTTGAAAGACCACTGTTTTGGTCAAAATTAGATTAAGTACCTGATAAGAGAGTGATTTATGACCCCCATTAACCTTAGTCCCACCTCCAAATCCCTTTGATGTGGCACCTGTCACTCTGACATCTCTGACCTTTGACCCTATTATCTTTTATGACTTGTTTGTTTATTGTTTTATTGCCCCCTCATAAAGGATGTTGCTCAATAGTGGGTGATAAGACTATTGCCCCTTTGATGTGACACCTGTTGTAGTATCCCCCTAGTAAGCCATTATAGTCAATGATGATAGTATGACTTGTTTAGGTCACCTGTTGTGGTTGTAATGCCCTCTATAAGGTAATGTTCTTTAATAGTGGGTTAATATTACTTATTTACTCTTTTGTGGTAATATAAGGTTATATGACATAGTATGTCTTTTGAAGTTGTATAGTTAGGTAATAATACTTTGACCTTGTTTGTGTTAATATGGGGTTCAAAGGGTAATCTTTGCTAGTTTATTTAAAACAAATCATTTCCTTTCTCCCCTTTTTTTTTCTTCCTCCACCCATGCTGTCCCTATGTCTGAGCCCTAAACCCTCACACACCCCCCTCCCACCCTGCTGCACCTATGAACACAGAGGGGGGGGCTTTGAGATTTTACCTGTGACTATGTCTCTGAAAGGTGTCCACAGTGTTGTTTTTATAAAAAATAAGTTATCTTTCCAGATAATCTAATTCCTTTCTCCAGTAAGGATAAGAATAATTGACAGAGAGGCTGTAAAAATCCTCGTACTAGCGAAAGCCCTTTACTTAAATGTAACAAATCACCCTATACTCTTAACAAACGTTTTTGAGATAACAGGGTCTCCACTATTAGACCTCAGGGTTGCTCACACACAAGACTAGTGCTTGTTTTAAGTTTAGCTTAGAAAATATATTACTTTACAATAGCATCTAAAGCAGGCAGCTATAGGGGCTAGAGGAAGTATTTCCTCTCAATAACACTGACAAGATTATATTCTGTAGCAATGAAGTGTAAAGTGAAGGTTCCCCTTAAAAACTCCAGCAGACAGACAGAGGAAGAATCTATTTCGTGCAGACCTGAACATGACAGAGAACGATAAGGAGGGGGGTTCATTTCTTTACAAGTCCCAGTTTACCCCTTTACTCTTATCAATGTTTTTGAGATAACTATGAGGGGCCGTGTACGCCAAAATTCAAACTAACCTCGCGCACACACTACTGAAAACATCTGGCCTTGCACACACACTACTGAAATACTCTCACATTCACTACTGAACACCTCACACACACACACAACTGAAAGTTAAACCTCACACACACGCAACTGCAAATGAACCTCACACACACACTATTGAAATCTTCTTACATTCACTACTGAACACCTCACACACACACACACACACACACACACACACACACACACACACACACACACACACACACACACACACACACACACACACACACACACACACACACACACACACACACACACACACACACACACACACACACACACACTACTGAACACATCTGGCCTTGCACACACACTACTTAAAACATCTGGCCTTGCACACACACTACTCAAATACTCTCACATTCACTACTGAACACCTCACACACACACAACTGAAAATTAACCTCACACACACACACACACACACACACACACACACACACACACACACACATACACACACACACACACACACACACACACACACACACACACACACACACACACACACACACACACACACACACACACACACACACTCTGCAAAATATTTTACTGAAAGATTCCCAGTAGGGAATATGCATGTGTTTCACCTATGTGTGTGAGGGGGATTCTTGCTGTAACGGAAGTCATTGTAATGAAACGGAAGTAACAAAGAACAAAGCTGCAGTAGGTGGCGATGATTCTCGTCTACTCTATTTGGAAGTCACCATTAAAGAAGAAGAATGAAACAGAAGGTCCAATTCAGCATGGATTTATAGAGAAACAGCACCGCAGCCGTAGGCTGGACCCTGAACCGAGCAGTCTACAAACTGAGACGGTCTGGTCTATGGAGGTGTTCTTGTTTACATCACCTGGCGCAGCTCGTGAGGTGGCCTAGCAACCCGCTAGCAACATGCACAGCTGCAATAAGCTAACAAGCTAATTAAACCGAAATTGAGTCAGAACCTTTTCTTTTTTGTTTTACCATTTATTGAAGTGATTGACATTTCAGGCTGAGAGGACAATGGCCAGTTAAATATGGTTGATTAAGATTAAGCATATCCCTTTTACAGTGTTTTATTTAGTTAATTAAGGTGTATTGTAAAATGTCTTGTTTCAGTGTTGGGTTATACTTAGCTTCAGCCTCTCGTGTCATATCTGCTTCCAAAAAAATGACATGTCAATAGTCCAAATGCCAAACTCAAGGCTTATTCTACAATCCACTGACTTCACAGAGATAATGTCCAATTCTTATCTAAAGTGTATTGTGCTTTTCCTTAAACACACATTGCCAAACAATCTCTCAATAAGATTTCCATCAAAATAAGACACACAAACTGTAGCTTTTACCAGTTAACCTCTGCATAGATACGGGCTATTTGAGAACAATTGTCAACTACAAACATTGACATTAGTTCAAAGACCACTGTTTTGCTCAAAATGAGATTAAGTACCTGATAAGAGAATGATTTATGACCCCCATAAACCTTAGTCCCGCCTCCCTTTGATGTGGCACCTGTCACTCTGACATCTCTGACCTTTGACCCTCTTATCTTTTATGACTTGTTTGTTTATTGTTTTATTGCCCCCTCATAAAGGATGTTGCTCAATAGTGGGGTGATAAGACTTTATTGCCCCTTTGATGTGAAACCTGTCATAGTGTCCTTAGTAGGTCATTATAGTCAACGATGAAACCATTATAGTCAATGATGATAGTATGACTTGTTTAGCTGTTTATTGTTTTATTGCCCTCCTCATAAAGGACGTTGCTCAATAGGGGGTGATGAGACTATTGCCCCTTTGATGTGACACCTGTTGTAGTATCCCCCTAGTAAGCCATTATAGTCAATGATGATAGTATGACTTGTTTAGGTCACCTGTTGTGGTTGTAATGCCCTCTATAAGGTAATGTTCTTTAATAGTGGGTTAATATTACTTATTTACTCTTTTGTGGTAATATAAGGTTATATGACATAGTATGTCTTTTGAAGTTGTATAGTTAGGTAATAATACTTTGACCTTGTTTGTGTTAATATGGGGTTCAAAGGGTAATATTTGCTAGTTTATTTAAAACAAATCATTTCCCTTCTCCCCCTTTTTTTTTCTTCCTCCACCCATGCTGTCCCTCCCACCCTGCTGCACCTATGTCTGAGCCCTAAACCCTCACACACCTCCTCACACACCCCTCTCCCACCCTGCTGCACCTACGTCAGAGCCCTAAACCCTCACACACCCCCCTCCCACCCTGCTGCACCTATGAACACAGAGGGGGGGGGCTTTGAGATTTTACCTGTGACTATGTCTCTGAAAGGTGTCCACAGTGTTGTTTTTATAAAAAATAAGTTATCTTTCCAGATAATCTAATTCCTTTCTCCAGTAAGGATAAGAATAATTGACAGAGAGGCTGTAAAAATCCTCGTACTAGCGAAAGCCCTTTACTTAAATGTAACAAATCACCCTATACTCTTAACAAACGTTTTTGAGATAACAGGGTCTCCACTATTAGACCTCAGGGTTGCTCACACACAAGACTAGTGCTTGTTTTAAGTTTAGCTTAGAAAATATATTACTTTACAATAGCATCTAAAGCAGGCAGTTATAGGGGCTAGAGGAAGTATTTTCTCTCTATAAAACTGATAAGATTATATTCTGTAGCTATGAAGTGTAAAGTGAAGGTTCCCCTTAAAAACTCCAGCAGACAAACAGAGGAAGAATCTATTTCGTGCAGACCTGAACATGACAGAGAACGATAAGGAGGGGGGTTCATTTATTTTCAAGTCCCAGTTTACCCCTTTACTCTTATCAATGTTTTTGAGATAACTATGAGGGGCCGTGTACGCTAAAATTCAAACTAACCTCGTGCACACACTACTGAAAACATCTGGCCTTGCACACACACTACTGAAATACTCTCACATGCACTACTGAACACCTCACACACACACAAAACTGAAAGTTAAACCTCACACACATACTACTGAAAATTAACCTCACACACACGCAACTGCAAATGAACCTCACACACATACTATTGAAATCTTCTTACATTCACTACTGAACACCTCACACACACACACACACACACACACACACACACACACACACACACACACACACACACACACACACACACACACACACACACACACACACACACACACACACACACACACACACACACACACACACACACACACACACACACACACACACACACACACACACACACCTCACACCTCACACACACACTGAAAATTAACCTCACACACACACACACACTCCGCAAAACATTTTACTGAAAGATTCCCAGTAGGGAGTGTGCATGTGTTTCACCTATGTGTGTGAGGGGGATTATTGCTGTAACGGAAGTCATTGTAATGAAACGGAAGTAACAAAGAACAATGCTGCAGTGATACAGTAGGTGGCGATAATTCTCATCTACTCTGTTTGGAAGTCGCCATTAAAGAAGAAGAATGAAACAGAAGGTACACCTGGGTAAAACAGAGTCCATTCTCTTCGGTTCGAAACATAATCTCAGCAAATCCGACGACTTCTCAGTTGCAGTGGGTGACATTATTGTCACAAGTAAGAAGGAAATTACATACCTAGGATCTATTCTTGAGGCAAACCTCTCCTGTGACAAAATGGCATCCAATGTAATAAAAAAAGTCAATCAAAGAACTAGATTCCTATACCGGATCTCCTCTCTGGTAAACAAAAACACCCTGAAAACTCTGGCAGGAGCACTCATTCAAGGGTACTATGACTATGCTTGCACGTCATGGTACCATAGCACCTCCAAGGCGCTAAAAATAAAACTTCAAACATCGCAAAATAAACTGGTCAGACTACTGCTTGACCTTTCATCTAGAACCCACCTCACCTCTGCCCACTTTGACAACCTAGGATGGCTTAGAGTAGACGACAGAGTACAGCTACTTGCAATGGGCCTGGTCTACAAGATCCACTACACCTCTATGGTACCCATGTACATGTCAAAATTCTTCCCAAAGGTCAAGGAATACCATGATCATAACACCAGAGGGAGCTCCACAAATCATGTGAAACCCAGATTTGGCACAAAAAAGGGGGAATACACGTTTCGCAATTATGCCACATCAAGGTGGAACGCTCTTCCCACAACTGTAAAGGAAAGTAAAACTATACTTACCTTCAAAACCTTTCTTAAAGAGCACCTTCGGGGGAGAACATTGCAAAACTGGCCCCGGTAATGGTACAAATCTCAACCTGTCGTACAATGGACAGCTTCCCCCCCCATCTATGTATATACTCACATTTTAGACTCTGTTACTAACTGTATATCTGTAGACTTGGTATGTCTTAAATGTCCGGTTAGGATGTATTAGAACGAAATCTAAAATGAAAATTGTAAATAAGCAATCTGTATGTAAAAAACCACCTGTATGTAAATTGTAAATAATTCATCTGTATGTCAAATATGTCTTATATGTCTTAAATGATATGATGAATTGGAAATGGGGGACCCTGATGTAAACAAGACGAAAGTCTTTCTCTGGTCTGCATCCCCTTAACAATTGTATGTTTTGAGCTGTACTGTACTGTACCCAATATACAAGCTGTTAATAAACTTTTCAATCAATCAATCAAACAGGTCCAATTCAGCATGGATTTATAGAGAAACAGCACCGCAGCCGTAGGCTGGACCCTGAACCGAGCAGTCTACAAACTGAGATGGTCTGTTCTATGGAGGTGTTCTTGTTTAAATCACCTGGCGCAGCTCGTGAGGTGGCCTAGCAACCCACTAGCAACATGCACAGCTGCAATAAGCTACAAGCTAATTAAACCGAAATCGAGCCAGAACCTTTTCTTTTTTGTTTTACCATTTATTGAAGTGATTGACATTTCAGGCTGAGAGGACAATGGCCAGTTAAATATGGTTGATTAAGCTTAAGCATATCCCTTTTACAGTGTTTTATTTAGTTAATTAAGGTGTATTGTAAAATGTCTTGTTTCAGTGTTGGGTTATACTTAGCTTCAGCCTCTCGTGTCATATCTGCTTCCAAAAAAACGACCAATTCTTATCTAAAGTGTATTGTGCTTTTCCTTAAACACACATTGCCAAACAATCGCTCAATAAGATTTCCATCAAAATAAGACACACAAACTGTAGCTTTTACCAGTTAACCTCTGCATAGATACGGGCTATTTGAGAAGTCTTGTCAACTACAAACATTGACATTAGTTGAAAGACCACTGTTTTGGTCAAAATGAGATTAAGCACCGGATAAGAGAGTGATTTGTGTCCCCCATTAACCTTAGTCCCACCTCCAAATCCCTTTGATGTGGCACCTGTCACTCTGACATCTCTGACCTTTGACCCTGTTATCTTTTATGACTTGTTTGTTTATTGTTTTATTGCCCTCCTCATAAAGGATGTTGCTCAATAGGGGGTGATAAGACTATTGCCCCTTTGATGTGACACCTGTTGTAGTATCCCCCTAGTAAGCCATTATAGTCATTGATGATAGTATGAATTGTTTCGGTCACCTGTTGTGGTTGTAATGCCCTCTATAAGGTAATGTTCTTCAATAGTGGGTTAATATTACTTATTGACTCTTTTGTGGTAATATAAGGTTATATGACATAGTATGTCTTTTGAAGTTGTATAGGTAGGTAATAATACTTTGACCTTGTTTGTGTTAATATGGGGTTAAAAGGGTAATCTTTGCTAGTTTATTTAAAACAAATTATTTCCCTTCTCCCCCTTTTGTTTCCTACGTCAGAGCCCTAAACCCTCACACACACCCCTGACACACCCCCAACATCTAAATATTGGATTGTTCTTTCTTAGTAAGATCCCATTTTCATTACAATTGGGGTCTTACCTTGACTTGAAGATGAAGTCCATGCAATCCTTCTGGACAACAATCTCTATTACTTTTTTGTAAAAGTCCTCCTTATCTTCCTCTAGTTTCAAAAGTCTAGTTTGTTGTTTGCGTCTATCGTCTCTGCGTAGAATAACAGCAGCAACAAGAACCTGTGGGCTCACGTGCGCCCCTTTCAGTGCGGCAGAGGTTGTGGCTGCCTCCCCTGGTGCTTTCTCATTGCTGTTGTATGATGAGACCAGCGAGCCTAAATATCATATATACGTGAAATAAGTTATTTAGAGACAATGGATGACGAGGATAAATGTAATAAAGGGATCTACAAACATTACATTGGTGACATACAGTGAGATGGTGCAGGCATGCGCTTAGGGCCCGCTTTCCAGCCAGTTTCTGTGTGGTGACGCATTCTGAGGTGAGGCAGATCTCATCTGGGCCTCACCTTACTACACAGTAACTGGCTTGAGCGCGCTCACAAAATAAGTGGCCGCGCTAAATTAGTGCCCGCGCTCCAGCCAGTTTCTGTGGGCTTACGAGAGGCAGAGCTCGTCCCTGCCTCACTTCTCATCGCTCTCATGTAGCCTAGTTGTAGCGGAGCTCGGCAAATTTGCTGATTTTGACTATAAGAAGCGATTGGAATCATACATAAATCACATTTACAACACAGATCAATGGAGACATTTTATTATTATTATTATTTAGTTTTTCTTCAATTGTTTTTCCGTTACATTGGAGTATGACAGGTGAGCCTCCCCTGACTGCATGTCGCTGCTATAGCATCACTCTTTTCCAGCTTGATTTATCAAATTACATGTTTTCTGTAAATATGTTTAGCCATCAAGTGCATTGCCAACATTATACTGGCTTCACTCGCATTTTAGGATGGTTCCTAACTGAGCGAAAGGATTGCTTACTGTTATCTTTTTTCCTCTTGGTACCTGTTTTATTTCATAAAGGTTTTATAGGTTTTTTCGCCAGTAGCTATGGTGGTCTGTTGCATCCGAGGTAGATGAATTAACAGCAGTTAAGAAACTACTGTTATCAATACTCAATGGTTTATTAAAGGCTTTGGTTATATTACGATTTAAAGCAATGAAAGGCCATGGGTGCAATATTTTTTCAAGTTGTTTTTCTTCATTTTTTATTTCATAAAGGTTTTATAATCTTTAGCGGCAGTAGCTAAGCATGGTGGTCTGCTGCAAGTGAGGTAGTCCACTTGGGGGGTTCCAATGGGGGGTCCAGCCAACACCATGTCCTGTCCCGTTGGGGGTCCCGCCGACTACTGTTCTGCCGGGGGTCCTGCCAAGTCCTTGTCCTGTTCCGTTGGGGGTCCCGCCAACACCTGTCCTGTTGGGGGTACCGCTGATACCGGCCCGTGTTCCGTCCGGGGTCCCGTCTACGCGTGTCCCGTCGGGGGTTCCGTCTACACCTGTCCCGTCGGCTCTGGTTCCTGCTCCGCCGGGGGTCCCACCAGCTCCTGCTCCGACGATCCAGCTGACCCCGGAGGGGCTTCATCGCGCCCTACGCCGCCTTCCTGCCCGTCCTCCGGAGCTGTTTGATTTTGTCCTGTCTAGATCTGTCTCTGGTTTCCTGTTTTATTTTGAAAAGTGTTCACTCCCCATCTTGTCTGTTGCTTCCTGTCTCTGTATTCCATCCTGCTTGATTACCCGATAGTGTTCACCTTGTGCCCCTGCGTTTTCTCCTCCCTCCCCACCTGTGTCTTGTTCATGTGATTAGTCTTGTGTGCATTTAAGTTCTGTTTTTTCTGTCTGTCTTGGATGGTGAGATTCTTAACGTTGTTGGAAGGGTTTACGTTCTGAGTGACTTTATGTTTTGCCTTGCCTAGTTTTGACTTTGTTTGCCTGGCCTAGTTCTGGAAATAAAGGATTCCTGCTTTCAAACCTATTTTCTGCATTTGGGTCCTGCGTACCTTGCCCTCCAGCCGTAACACCTTGGTCCACATTTGAAATAAGGTGCACAGATGACATAACCACGGGTGTTGTGCTACGATTGGGCCGAAGTGGGCAAACACAAAACGAGGAGTGTGATAAGAAAGTACATTTGGTTTGAAAACTGAGTGCCAAGACTTTGAGGACACAGATTGGGTCAAGAGAAATAGGGGGGAGAGGAGGAGGCGGGGGGGGGGGGGGGGGGGCGGTCAGGTGAGGGGGACGAGCACTGTGGGGCTGCTGGGATATAAATTTGAGCCGAGGTGTGTGTCCAGGAGTCTTCTGAACATTCACCTGACACCATGAAACTCCTTGCTCTGCTGCTGCTGATCGGAGCTGCTGGTAAATACACAGTAATACAATAGTGTTCATTTTGTCAGCTATTTTATTATTTAGTCTTACTCTTAGTCCTGTATCAAATGTCCTTGTTAGTTTTAGTCATATTTAGTCACCTTCATCCTGTTTTTATTTTTGTCAAGTTTTAGTCGACTAAAATTCTGAGCATTTTAGTCTTATTTTAGTCAAAGAAAACAGTAACTATTTTAGTCAAGATTTAGTCGACTAAAAGTCTTAGCATTTTACTCTACTTTTTGTTAATGAAAACTGTTGACATTACAGTCTTTTTTAGTCATCAGATTATATATAAAATTGCAGTCAAACTAGTCTAGCCAAAACCAACAATTTGTCATTTTAGTCAAACTTATTTCCCAATAAGATTATATCTTATCCTTATTTGATGAAAAGACAGGTTGAATGATTAAGAATGCAGCTTTGCAGAGATTATCTGGTCAGGTTTGTGGTGTTTTTACCAGCTGTGTTATTGCTACATTGCTTCCCTTCTGATAAAACAATGCATTCACTTTTTTTCTCCCTCTCATTGTAGCGAAAATGGGCCCAAATAACGCCTTGTTTCTTTCTGCCAAGCAGTGGTGGCGTTAGACTTTTTCATTGTCAGTCATTTTGACTGACAGGATCGTAACATTTCCGTCATAATCCATTATTACCCGTCGGGTCTGTACACAACTCGTCACTCACTCGCGCTGACAAGGGGGGGGGGGAATATTAGACAGAATGATATGATGATCTCCGCGCTACGGGTGATGGATGCAGTGACATGTCATATCCAAGGATTAGAGACGGTTGGATGCTGCTGTTTTGAGCATTGCAATATATTTATTTTCACTATGTTATTTATTTATGATTATCTTTAGGCTCAGCAAAGATTTGATGTCAGCTGTTGCTGACTTTTTAGTTAATACTGAAATAGATCCCTGCTGGCTTTTTCTTTAAATACAATTTTAAAATGTCGATACAGTAGCTGTCCTTTTTTTAAATGTCTAAGCTAAAGTTTGTATAGGTGTTGCTATCTGCTATGTGTAGCGTGGTTTCTACAAGCAAGTCAGTGCATTCATGCGGTGGTATCACAGAGTTACAGGGATCTGTAAATGCAATGAAAATAATTGGCCACAGAAAATCATTTATATTAAAAATGTAATTTTTACTTAGGATGTATTGAATAATTTAATTGATATATGTGTACACATATAAATCATTTGTCAAAACAGGGCTACATATGATTAAATTATAAAAGGTATATGTGGTCAAATGAAGAGCCGTTTGGGAGCTGAAAGAGCCGGCTCTTCGTGGTGAGCCGAGCCAAATGATCCGGCTCACTAAAAAGAGACGGAATTCCCATCACTACACACAACTGCTGACCAGCCGCAGCACCAGCAATTTAACTGCAGGGAGAAAAACTGACTATCAGATGTAATGTTATCTTTGATAATATTTCGTCTCCTCCTTTTTCGTCAAGAGAGATTTTGTCAAAGTTTTTATTTAGTAAACTACATTTTCGTCAACGATATTGCATGTTGATTTCGTTACAGTTATTGTTTACTGACGTCGGTGCCGTCAGGTCATCATCTCGTCTTAGTCATGGAAAAAACGGTTGTTGTAGAACATATTTCGTCATAGTTTAAGTCGACGCAATTAACACTATAATACACACATTCACAAAGATACACACACAAACAGTAAACAGTATATAGAAAACATACTCTAGTGTAAGATATTAAATAAAAAATATGAATGGTTGTGGTTGAGGATAACAAATGTATCTCTTTCTCTGTTTGTGTGTGTGTGTGTGTGTGTGTGTGTGTGTGTGTGAAACAGCTGTAACAGCTGCACCAGCTGCAACAGCTGCAACAGCTGCAACACCTGCAACAGCTGCATTGAATTTTGCTGCAACAGCTGCAACAGCGGCTACAGCGGCAACAGCTGCAACAGCTGCATTGAATTTTGCTGCAACAGCGGCAACAGCTGCAACAGCGGCAACAGCTGCAACACCTGCATTGATTTTTGCAGCAACAGCGGCTACAGCTGCAACAGCTGCAACAGCTGCAACACCTGCATTGATTTTTGCTGCAACAGCGGCAACAGCGGCAACAGCGGCTACAGCGGCAACAGCTGCAACACCTGCATTGATTTTTGCTGCAACAGCTGCAACAGCGGCAACAGCTGCAACAGCGGCTACAGCGGCAACAGCTGCAACACCTGCATTGATTTTTGCTGCAACAGCTGCAACACCTGCAACAGCGGCAACAGCAGCAACAGCGGCTACAGCGGCAACAGCGGCAACAGCTGCAACACCTGCATTGATTTTTGCTGCAACAGCTGCAACACCTGCAACAGCGGCAACAGCTGCAACAGCGGCAACAGCGGCAACTGCGGCAACAGCTGCAACACCTGCATTGATTTTTGCTGCCACAGCTGCAACACCTGCAACAGCGGCAACAGCTGCAACACCTGCATTGATTTTTGCTGCCACAGCTGCAACACCTGCAACAGCGGCAACAGCAGCAACAGCGGCTACAGCGGCAACAGCGGCAACAGCTGCAACACCTGCATTGATTTTTGCTGCAACAGCTGCAACACCTGCAACAGCGGCAACAGCTGCAACAGCGGCAACAGCGGCAACAGCGGCAACAGCGGCAACAGCGGCAACAGCGGCAACAGCTGCAACACCTGCATTGATTTTTGCTGCCACAGCTGCAACACCTGCAACAGCGGCAACAGCTGCAACAGCGGCTACAGCGGCAACAGCTGCAACACCTGCATTGATTTTTGCTGCAACACCTGCAACAGCGGCAACAGCAGCAACAGCTGCAACAGCTGCAACAGCGGCAACAGCGGCAACACCTGCAACACCTGCATTGATTTTTGCAGCAACAGCGGCTACAGCTGCAACAGCGGCTACAGCTGCAACAGCTGCAACAGCTGCAACAGCGGCAACAGCTGCAACAGCGGCAACAGCTGCAACAGCTGCAACACCTGCATTGATTTTTGCTGCAACAGCGGCAACGGCTGCAACAGCTGCAACGGCGGCAACAGCTGCAACGGCGGCAACAGCGGCAACAGCAGCAACAGCGGCAACAGCAGCAACAGCGGCAACAGCTGCAACAGCGGCAACAGCGGCAACAGCTGCAACAGCGGCAACAGCTGCAACAGCAGCAAGAGGGTGACTCTAGTAGCCCTCTGGTGTGTGACGGAGAGGTGCACGGCCTGGTGTCATGGGGTCAGGGATGTGCCGAGCCAAACTACCCCGGGGTCTACGTCAAACTGTGTGAGTTCCACTCCTGGTTTGAAGAGGTCCTGGCAGCCAATCCCTAAAGAAAATACCAGTTTATTTTCTTCACTTCTCCCACTGGTTCACAGCCCTGTTTTATTTTTATTTTTCTGTCTTCTCTCTGGTGCCAATCAAAACTCTTAACACATGTGCCAGAATGTTGAAAACTAAATAAAATAACTTGCTATTCACTTGTCTGTTCATGTTTATAATGTGAAAACATACACCAATCACTTATAAGTATTTATGTATTTGATTTAATACCATTTAAGACAGATGGTGCTATATCGCTTTGATATACAGTAGAGGGTTTAAAAGCTGTTCTAAGGAACATATTCATGGTATGGGTTAAACAGTGAGGTAGCACATTTGTGATAGCAGGACACCCCATCTATCACTCAGAAAAAATAAGGACATTCTGATGTAGAGTTTCAAAATAAAAGACATTTGAAGTCTCTATTGTATGAGCTATCATCCCTCTGTATTTAGATAAGAATAAAACAAAAACTCTCCAGTATCAAAGACTCATTTTACTCCAGGGTGATAGCAGGACACCCCAACTAGTCACTCAGAGAAAAATAAGGACAATCTGAAAATGAAGAACTGCACTCAAAACTACATAAACACTTACCAAATGCAAACTTTTGCACCAAATATAACACACTTCATTCCTAACCCCGAAACTCTACATCAGAATGTCCTTATTTTCTCTGAGTGACTAGTTGGGGTGTCCTGCTATCACCCTGGAGTGAAATGAGTCTTTGATACTGGAGAGTTTTTGTTTTATTCTTATCTAAAAACAGAGGGATGATAGCTCATATATTTAGTTTAGTTTAGTTTATTTATTTTTTTCGAGCGTGTAAAACCAAAGAAAATACAAATGAAACAAAAGGTGATACAGACATTATACAGTACTATACAAATGAATGCAATAACAAAACTAAATATTGAATCAATAATTGAATAATCTGTAGTATCATTGTCTGATATCAATAAACAACAAAGCTTTAGCTAATTACACGTCCGAAAAGGGGTCGGAAGAAGTTTACACTTATTTAATCCGACCTCTTTTCCCTTTTTTTTTTTTACATCTTAATATATGTTAACATACAATATAAATGTATACTTCTAATCTTGAATAATTTATATAATCATTCATATAATATATACAGGCAAGTTAGGAGAATGGTCTCTATATATGTATATATATACATATGTACATACACAAATTCATACAAACACAAATTCATAAATAGAATACAAAACAAGAATATAAACAGTTATGGTTTAGCAGTCCCTGTACCTTGTGAGAATTGTGTCTTTATACCTCTTTTTGAATAGTTTGATGTTTGGACATCCCCTTTAGCTCCTCACTCAAATTGTTCCAGATCTTCACCACAAAACACAAAAACTCCTCTTTGTTGTGCGCACCCTAACATTAGTAAATATAAATGAACCACGTAAATAATAATTCCCTTGTCTTTCATTGAACAATATCTGAATATTCCCAGGTAATTGAACGTTTTTTGCCTTGAACATGATTTGTGCAATTTGGAATTCAACAAGATCTGACAGTTTTAATAATTTTAGCTCTAAGAATAATGGGTTTGTATGATCCCTATAGCCGACATTTTTAATAGGTCTTATTGCTCTTTTTTGTAGAATAAATAGGGATTGTGTTGTAGTTTTATAATTACTGCCCCAAACCTCTGCACAATAACTTAAATAAGGTAACACCAATGAACAGTAAAGAATGTAGAGGGAATTTTGATCAAGAATCTGTTTTGCCTTGTTTAATATTGCAATACTTCTTGAGACTTTGGAATGAATATGTTTTATGTATGGTTTCCAGCTCAGTTTCTCATCAATTGTGATTCCAAGGAATTTATGTTCTTTAACTCTCTCAATGAAAATCCCATCTATCTTAATGGATGCTAGTGTATTGCTATTTCCAAATATGATTAATGTTGTTTTATTCAAGTTTAATGATAACTTATTACTGTTTAGCCATAACTTTTGTTTGAATATTTCAGCTGTGATCTCTTCCAATAGCAGCTGTACATTGTCCCCAGAACAAAATATATTAGTGTCATCAGCAAACAAAACAAACTTGAGTACTGTCGATCAGACCCGTCGGCAGACATACGTCTCTGGGCGGGCATTTGATTTACCAGGGCGGGCCCACCCCGAAACTTACATTTCCCGGGAAATCTCGAGATTTGTCAAGGGGGAGGGGGGGGGGGGGGGGGGGGGGGGGGGGGGTTAGGTTGCCATAAGGCTGTTGACGGTCTTATTATAGGCTACATCCATTGGTTGGTTTTGTGGCACATTTGTAACGCTGTGCCAACTTGGGCAAGCATGCAGGCAAAGTTGAGCGCACACAGGGTGGAGGGGTGGAGTAAGGTTGAGCGATGGAGAGAAAGGGAGAGAGAGAGAGATTGAGCGAGGCAGAGAGCGTGTGCAGTGGTCTGCTTGCGCACAGAGCAATTTGTGAGAGAGCCGGCTTGAGAGTCAATTTCTCTTCAAAATATAATTGATTGCCAGCCTCCCTTGTCCCTGGCTGGCTTGCTAGCTCGTTGGTAACGTAACTGATGTCTTCTAATGTGCCTGCATCTGGCGCTGAGTTGCCATATTCCTTTCAAGTGTATAAGTGTGAACCACTTCCTGATATCCATTGTTGCAGATAAATATAAATGATAATAGCCAAACTAACCTAGCAAGAGTAAACTGACAGGCTGCTGTGCCGCATCTCACTCAAAAACCCACACGACTCAACCCAGCGAAAAACCAGTCTCGCGCGCAGCCTTTCATTCAGAATTTCATAGCAAAATTAAAAAAATTATATTAAACTAATCTTTCAACATAGTTTAAAACAAAAATAAATATTAGGACAAAGCCCTACAAATAACAACAATAAACATAATCAGTGGCGGCTCCTGAGTGTTTCTGTTGGGTAATCTATGGTAGGACTAACCCATGCAGTGCATGGTGGGGCTCAAGTCAGTATTTGCAATGTAATTACATACACGCTCCCGTTGACAGTGAAACGCCACGTGTGAGGTTTAGATTATTTCCCTGTCTCAATCCAACCGTATGAAATAAAAAGGCACATTTGTCTTGTAGTAAATAAAAAGTGCGACCTGGAGCCAATCCTGCAATTTCTCCACAGGTGAAAGAGTTGACATGCTGAAAACCCAACCCCTGCAGGGGGGTCTGGGGGGATTCTCCCCCAGGAGATTTTTTGAAATACTAACATAAAATACACATTCTGGTCTCTTGAGAAGAAAAATAAATAAATCTATTACTCCACGACATATTTAAAAAAATGAATGCCATTTTAGTTTTGTGTTACTTTGTTCTGAAAGCTGAACCTGCTGCTCCTCACAGAAGAGGGAAGAGGCTGTGTGAATTACTTTACATTGTGGATAAGGGAGGATAGCCCCCATTGTTCTGTGTGTCAAAATGAAAGACAGCCCACACACCTATCAATCATCAAACCGTGGGGTCTTATTTTATTATGTGTTGATTTCTATCAACAAGTAATGTTATATCGATGTATATAGAGATTTACTACAGCAAAAGTATTCTCCGTCGGGACTTCCTGCATCAACACCACGTCGTTATCGTGATTCGGATTGGCCAGAAGACATTATCAAAGATGTTCTATTGAGAAGATGATCACTACGTGACAAAAGTTTTCAAACCGTTTCTAGTCTTCGGTATTTACTGCTGTCTGTGCAATTTACTCCGCGCGAGTTGGCAGACTTTATTTAGCTTACTTTAAAATCATTTTTCATGGTGGGGCTAAGCCATTTCTTGGTATGGCTGTAACCTACCCCAGTATACCCTGGCGCCGCCACTGAACATAATAATAAAACAATTAAAATGTTGTATTCAGCCATGATTAAAACAGCGGGCCCAAATCCTGGATGGGCGGGCCCAAATCCTGGATGGGCGGGCCCAAATCCTGGATGGGTGGGCCCGGTCCCATGGGGCCCGCCCATGACGCCGGGTCTGCACACACGCATTTCTATAACGTCCTGCAGTGAGCTTTTATTCTATAAAACGTTTTTAAAATCTACTTTATAGCTTGTAGTAACTCGCGGGAGGCTTATTTTATTTTATTTGTATTCATAATAATTTTTATTTTTCGTCAGAATGTATTATGGTGCATTACTTACGAATTTTTGTTCTCAAAAAACAGTGCATTGTGTGTAATACAACTGTGATTTTTATTAAATTAGTTAGTTTTTAAGGAAGGCCAGAGCTTCAGCTGTGTCCAATAGATTGGTCCCTTTTAGTTAACGTTTTTTAAAAGAACATTATATTCCGATTTGATCCTGTCCCCTTTATTGTATTACGGAGAGCAATGTGAGCGTCCATTCCCATTGGATAATGGAGGATTTTACACCCGGAAGTAAGTATTCTCTTTACTGTCGATTGATTTTACAGTGATATCTGCACTACTCATCAACTCAAAAACACCAGATTATCCTTGTTAGTTACACAACATTGATTGGTTTAAATTGTGTACAATGGTTTTGTAATTTTCCCCTTCGATTCGGAGAAACAAATATGTGTTCAGTTTTGGATGGCCGAAGACACTACACTACCCAGAATCCTCAGCTATCGTTTGGGACTACACCATGTGCTTTGCTTGACAAACCCCGAAATCAAGCTCTGTGATTGGATGTTGGAGTGGCAGTGCCGAAGTTTACGCTGAGCGACAAACAGCATTTTGAACAGGAATGAAACCCATCGACGGCACACTATTCAAAACAGGAATCGAACGTCTCCTACCCCCCCCCACCCCCCCCCCCCCCCCCCCCCCCCCCCCCCCCCTTAGGTCACAGGCTCCTCCAACAGTGCAACACAATAAAACAGATACACAGAAAAAATAGTGCAAGTCAATACAAAAAGAAAAATAGTAAAAAGTGAAATAGTGCAATAAGAGTCTATACAAGTGATTGGAAAATGATATATTAGACAAATCATTTCTGAGTAGCAGCCAGATTAATGCTATGGATGTTATTTCAAAGTTCAGGTGTTTAATAGTCTTATGGCCTGTGGGATGAAACTGTCCCTGAGTCTGGTGGTTTTAGTCCGGATGTAAGATAAGATAAGATAAGATAATACTTTATTGATCCCAATTTGGGAAATAGTTTGTGTTGCAGCAGCATAAAAGACAAGGCATTTTACAATAAAACAAAACTACAAATAAACAAGAATAGAAAGAAAAGAAAATAGAAAATATACGTGTTGAAATTATATATGCAAATATACATATTCAAAAATATATGACAATGGAATATGGAATATCAAATATTGAACAGATTATATATGTGTAAAATGTACAGCGAGGTTGTATTACAAGAGAAACTATGGAGCAGAGAGTTCTCTTCCAGCCAGAGGTGATTTATTGTACAGAGTTATTGCAGTGGGCAGGAATGTGTTCCTGTATCGGTCCTTGAGACAGCGGAGCTGCAGTCTGTTGGAGAAGGAGCTCCGTTGACTGTCCAGCTGCAGGTGGAGAGGGGGTTATCCATCATGGACAACAGCCTGTTCAGTGTCCTCCTCTCCACCACAGCTTCAAAGGGGTCCAGCTTGATGCCGATGACAGACCCAGCTTTCCTGATCAGTTTATTGATCCTGCTGGTGTCACCGGCTCTGATGCTGCCCCCCCAGCAGACCGCAGCAAAGAAGAGTGCACTGGCCACAACAGACTAGAAGATCTCCAACATCTTGCTGCACACGTGAGGATCTCAGCTTCCTCAGAAAATAGAGTCTGTTCATCCCCTTCTTGTACACAGCGTCAGTGTTGATCCTCCAGTTCAGCCCATAAGTGCACTCCCAGGTACTTGTAGTCCTCCACAACAGCCACATCCTCTCCTAGAATGCGGCTGTTGTGCCAGACGGCAGCGGACAGAACAGTTTGTGGCTGGGGTGATGGGGGTCTTTTATAATCCTGAGGGCTTTCTTTAAGGTTAACCTGGTATTTTTACTCCACTACATTTATTTTAGTTACTTTACAGATTCTGATTAATGATGTGAAATATAAACAACCCTTAAAGCAGACTTTAGTTACACCTGAGTAAAATTCAAGGAAGGTGATTGTCAAGTGCCAACAATCAGGAGAGATATTTGATTGGAGGACTGGCTTATCTAAAGCCAGTTGAGTAGCACTTGAAATGTGTTGGCTCTATGAAACCTGATGTACTTATATGATTCTGTTTTCTTCAAGTTTGTATTTTGTTGGTCGAACGCACTTATTGTAAGTCGCTTTGGATAAAAGCGTCAGCTAAATGCAATGGAATGATTGTTGGTGCTTGAGAAGACTAAATATTTATCTGCAGATCCCTATAAAGTATATACATTACTCGTTATTCTCTACAAATAGTTAATTAAAAACTGTATATAATTGCTATTTTGGACATCCCTTTTCAAGATTTCAATATGACTCTAAACGTGTAATAACGTGCTTTAACCAGTAGGAGGGTTAAAAAGCTGTCAAGTTTACAGTGTTAACAAAATAAAATATACTGCTGTTTCTAGTTTAGTTTACGACGGATATATTCTGTTATTGTTTTGATATTTGTAACACAAAAGCGATGGAAAAACCCCACAGCAACACAGAAAAGATGGTCTTAACATGACCCAGCGGTCTAGTAGTTAATAAAAAACAATAATATCAAAACAAATTATTACTACTAACTTTATTGTGAAATTAAAACCGAACGGTAAAAGAATAGTTTCCGGTCTATTTTGAGGCCAGATCTCTGTAGATAAATAAAGAACTACGACAGATGTGTAATATTTAATGCAGCCAAACCATTTCTTACAATGCATTCATGTGATGACTTTCAAAGAGTAAAGCAAGCACTGCTGAATAAAGTATGATTTATCTTTTACGAAACGTTTTTATCTCATATGGAATGCAGTTGGAGGTCAACCAATCACAGAGCTTGAGGCAACGCGGAACAATAGCTGAGGATTCTGGGTAGTGTAGTGTCTTCGGCCATCCTAAACTGAACAAATATTTGTTTCTCCGAATCTAAGGGGAAAATTACAAAAGCATTGTACACAACTTAAACCAATCAATGTTGTGTAATCAACAAGGATAATTTGGTGTTTTTGAGTTGATGAGTAGTGCAGATATCACTGTAAAATCAATCGACCGTAAGGAGAATACTCACTTCCGGGTGTAAAATCCTCCGTTATCCAATGGGAATGGATGCTCACATTGCTCTCCGTAATACAATAAAGGGGACATGATCAAATCGGAATATAATGTTCTTTTAAAAAAACGTTAACTAAAAGGGAACAATCTATTGGACACAGCTGAAGCTCTGGCCTTCCTTAAAAACTAACTAATTTAATAAAAATCACAGTTGTATTACACACAATGCACTGTTTTTTGAGAACAAAAATTCGTAAATAATGCACCATACATTCTGACGAAAAATAAAAATTATTATGAATACAAATAAAATAAAAGAAGCCTCCCGTGAGTTACTACAAGCTATAAAGTAGATTTAAAAAAAGTGTTATAGAATAAAAGCTCACTGCTGGACGTTGTAGAAATGCGTGTGTGCACCACGACAAAAGAGCCTCATTCACTTTACATTGGGGTTGTTTGCGTGGTGCAGACACGTAAATGTAACAAAGTTCGTGAGTCCACCACGCAATGCGGTGTTAAGGAGTCGTGGTGGAGTTGAGATCAGGTTGGTCATGAGCGAGGGCACTGGAGAAAAGACTGCTATGCATTTAGGGCTAAAGCTGAGCAGGAAGGGACTAGTGGTAGTCCCACGCCAGCAATGTTCGTGGCACCTGTCGCTGAGCAGGTGACTGGGCGTTTAGACGGTGAGTTGAAACCACAGGGGTCTAGCTCAGAACTGCGGTCTTATTTGCCTTTCATGACTGAGGGTTTTGTTTCTCTGGTGGGGAGCGATGAGAAGATGCGGGTGAAGATATTACGCGACACCGGATCATTTGATTCGTTCATTTTAGCATCTGCCTTGCCGTTTTCAGAGGACACATACATGGGGTTGTTCATTCCGATGATTGGAATGGGATTAAATGTTCTTCAAGTACCTCTCCATAAAATGATGTTGTTTTCGGGACTGTTTCAGGGTGAAGTAGCGGTTGGCGTGCAGCCAGTTCTACCCATAAATGGGGTCACGATGATCCTGGGTAATGACATTGCGGGTAGTCGCGGGTGTGGGCTGATGGGGCACCTCCTGCTATCGTGGTGCCAGTGCCCCTGGTTAGTATTAAGCCAGACAAGAGCGAAACTGAGTGCCCTGACAGGTTTACAGCATGCGCTGTGACACGGGCAGTGTTGGGACTAACGCGTTACTGTAACGCCGTTATTTTTGGCAGTAACTAGTACTCTAACGCATTACTTTTTAAATTCAGTAACTCAGTTACCGTTACTACATGGTGTGTTACTCCGTTAGTGCGTTAGTTTTTTTATATAGTCAACAGCCAGGCGAACAGAGATGAGAACTGTACTTAAGTACAGTACTTGAGTAAATGTACTTAGATACTTCCTGTGTCACATGCGGAGACGGGCTGTGCGCGTGTTTGTGTTGTTTACTAACAAGACTATCATGGCGGCGGCGGAGCTCAAGTCTAGTTTCTCCACCTGGAGATATTCTCACTATTTCACTTTTGTCGAGCACAAAGAAAATAAAGTTTTAGTTAAATGTAAGTTGTGTCTTGGCGGGTCAAAGATCCTATCTACTGCCCAAACCAGTAATTCAAATCTCTTAAAACATCTGAAAAAACAACATGCTGGGACGAAGCTAGTAACTAAGACCGGCACAGACCCAGACTCAGCCGACGCCACTCCACCTCCACCTACGTAAGCAACAGCGGCTGGATTTTAACCAAGGGACTGCTAGCCAGGGAAAAGTCGATAAAGCCATTGCACGGTATGTTGTAGAACACATGCAGGCTATTGCTACAGTGGAGTCACCCGCTTTCAGGGAGCTAGTTAGCATGATACCATGTCCGGGCGGCACACGGCATATGTGACGGAAAACTTTTTCCAACTACCTGGAGAAAGAATATACAAAAATGGAAAGCCAGCTAATATCGATGCAATCCAGATTGCATATAATGCATGTCAATTTGATCAACATATTGTATTATTCTCCAATGCAATAACAGTACTGAAATGAAGGCTATAAGGGCATTAATGGGAGCCCTTTTTTTAAGTAACAAAAAAGTTACTTTTTACAGTAACGCATTACTTTTTGGTGTAAGTAATCAGTAAAGTAACTGAGTTACTTTTGAAATGAAGTAACTAGTAATGGTAACTAGTTACTGGTTTTCAGTAACTAGCACAACACTGGACACGGGCAATGAAACGTGGGCAGGAGGAGGACATGAGCTCAGCTGACATTGAGGAGGCCTCACTGCAGCATGGGGTGACATGTCTGATGGAGAGTGTTCTGCCTGTTGGGGAGGTGAGAAATCATGCTCGGGGTATTCGCTTCAGGAGAATATTCGAATGGGAAACTGGATACCTCAGTGGGAGCATTTTGCTGGTGAACCTCTTTACCAGGTGTTGTGGAAATATTTTCCAAGGCCCATAACTTTGACCCAGTTTATCAGTTCAAACTGTCCTGACTGAGCACACGCACCTCGTAACCTTGGCTGCTGTGCTCTCAGTGTTCTGTCTCCCTGTTCCTGCCTGTTGGCGTCAGCTGATAGAGGTGTTATGATTCTATGTTCCTGCCTGTTGACGTCAGCTGATAGAGGTGTTATGATTCTATGTTCCTGCCTGTTGACGTCAGCTGATAGAGGTGTTATGATTTTTATCTTGTTATGCAGCAGTTTGATGATGCTCTCAGAACTAGTTAAATACATGGGTCTGAGGTAGAGTTCTTTAGAATTGACGTGGCAACCCACCCGTGCAGTCTCACCGGGACTGCTGTGATTTGTGATGTGAATGCTCCGGCCGAAACTCCAATAAAATCATTAGTGTTTTGACATCAAAGCTCCTGCTCTACCTTGTCTCCTTCCTGAGTCGGTGACTCCCATGCAGTTGCTACACAAAAGTTTCCTCTACACCAGGTTGGGGGGCATTCCAGGTTCCGTGGCATGGCGAAAAAGAAAAAGAGGAAAAAAAACACATGTAACACGCTAATCAGCTGAACTAGTCAGTGTTGTTTTCTCTCTGAAAGTTGTGTTGTGGGCAGTATGTTTTTGGTAAGGTGGTTGATTTGGGTGCCAGGGTTCTGTTGGGGACCCTGACTTTATGGGGGGGGGGGGCTGTGACGGCCCCAGAGCCTGGGGCCTGTGAGTGTGTTGCAGGTCCTGCGATGGGGTGGAGCTGAAGAGGCCAATCATCGGGATCAGGGACACCTGGCCGGATCCGATGTGCTATTTAAGCCCAGCTGCCCGGAGTCACAGGGCCGTCAGTACTCTCTCCAAGGCGGCTGCAGAAGGACTCCCTCCGTGATCCTTTCCCATCGTCCATCCTCTCCTGTTTTTGGTGTTGCAAATAAAGTGCCGTGATTTTTGGAAACTTTGAGCGTCTCTTTTTGAACTTTCCTGTTGCGGCCAACGGGCCGGTCGTAACAACGTATCGTTTTGTTGAACTGTCTGCATACAATTAATCGAAGCATCAGACTAAAAAAGCTTTTGAAAATAATTTAGATTTTTTTTTATTTAGGTCAAAATATAATATTTGTAAACCTGAAAAGTCAGTACCAGTGCCTCATGAACCTCACTGCACGTCACTGTAGAAGCTTATATATAGACATCTAAGTATTTTGTGCCCCACCACTTTTGTACATATAAAAACGCCACTGCTAACACTGGTACTTTATATTTCTACCAGATGTAAAGTTTTACATACATTAAGGTGTAACTGAAAGTATCTTAGTAATGGCAAGAAATCTGTAAAGTTATCAAAAGAAAACTGCAATGTTTCACTGAAAAAGTGTTAAAAATCACAAACTGCCATTAAGGAAACCCCGTTCCTTACAAAGTACTTCATATTCTACCATATATAAAGTTGTACATACATCAAAATGTAACTGAAAGTATCTTAGTAACACAAAACAGCCACAAATCACTAAAGTTATCAAAAACGGCAATGTTTCACTGAAAAACTGTTGAAAAAAGTGCTTTAAGAATCATATTCCTAAAGAACATCTATTCAGACTAAGTACTTATTTTTTCTAGTTTTAAGGTTTTGCGCACATACATACAGGGCCGGCCCTGACCAATTTGCTGCCCTAGGCAAGATTTTAGCTGGCGCCCCCCCCCCCCCAAAATGCAGACACTCACTATGACTCGCGCATGCATGCACGTGCACGGTTGTGGCATGACCACCAAAATATTTTTTTAATATTGAAGTTAAAAGCATCAATCTGGTGCACATTAAGAGATCAATGGATACGCCATAGTTTATGAGTGCTGTAAGCAATATAGGCGTAGTTATGTTAGTATAATATAATAAGATGTACTTTGTTGATCCAAAATCGGCAAATTGTGTTGTTATGAAATAAATTATAATTTTTTTTTTTCATTTCTAACTTTTTTTTAATTTTATTTTAATTTTCGGCACCCCCCATAGATTGATGCGCCCTTAGCATTCGCCTATACTGCCTATGCCAAGGGCCGGCCCTGCATACATACAAGTGTACAACAGATGTAAAGTTTTACATACATCAAAATGTAACTGAAAGTATCTTAGTAAACACAACAAATCATTGATGTTAACAAAATACTGGATTGTCTTACTGAAAAAGTGATAAAATCACAAGCTAACCATTTAGAGTCACATTCTTAAAGAACATCTATTCAGACAAAGTACTTATTATAAGTGTATCTTTCAGTACCTGGGTGAGAGAATTAAGCAAAAACAATGGTATAAAAAAAATAGTTTCACTGCTTTAAAATCACAAACTGTCATTTAGAGTCACAGTTTGTGTGTGTTTTTGCGTGTTTTTTGTGTTTGTGTGTTGCATGTGTTTTGTGTGTGGGAGACACTGTTATCTATGAAGGGCCGTGTAGGCCTAAATTAAAACTCACCTCGCACACACACTACTGAAAACATCTGGCCTTGTACAAACACTACTGAAATACACTCACATTCACTACTGAACACACACATGCAACTGAAAATTAAACCTCGCAAACACACTCCTGAAAACATTTTACTGAAAGGTTCTCAGTAGGGAGTGTGCATGTGTTTCACACAAGAGGGTCAAAGGTCAGAGATGTCAGAGTGACAGGTGCCACATCAAAGGGAGGCGGGACTAAGGTTTATGGCGGTCATAAATCACTCTTATCAGGTACTTAATCTCATTTTGAGCAAAACAGTGGTCTTTCAACTAATGTCAATGTTTGTAGTTGACAAGACTTCTCAGATAGCCCGTATCTATGCAGAGGTTAACTGGTAAAAGCTACAGTTTGTGTGTCTTATTTTGATGGAAATCTTATAGAGAGATTGTTTGGCAAAGTGTGTTTAAGGAAAAGCACAATACACTTTAGATAAGAATTGGACATAATCACTGTGAAGTCAGTGGATTGCAGAATAAGTCTTGAGTTTGGCATTTGGACTATTGACAAGTCGTTTTTTTGGAAGCAGATATGACACGAGAGGCTGAAGCTAAGTATAACCCAACACTGAAACAAGACATTTTACAATACACCTTAATTAACTAAATAAAACACTGTAAAAGGGATTAAGGTCTAAGGAGAGGAAGCCATGCACGTCCTTTATTGTCTATGTACTGTAAATGGGACCATAGATTACTAAAGGAACATCTTGCTGTACATTAAAAATGTGTTTTGAAACTACAAACTCGTTAGGAAAATCTTTAAAACAAATTGAGATAATGAACATGTAATATACTTTTGTTAGCTTATCTTTTCAAAACCAAGGGTTGCCACTTCATTTGCCCTCAAGCTAATGCAATTTTGTGAAATGTTTCTGTTTATTGACATTAGCTGTTCTTGTTTGACTGTGGTTTATATTTGTTTTTTGTTGGAAATGTCACCCCTGAATTGAAATCCAGTACTCATAAAACAGTACATCTACACTGGGAGCAGATAGACAATAATAAACACAAAATATTGCATCACAAAATATTAAATTTTTTATTGATTGAGCCTTGAAATCTCACATCTTGCATGTTGTTTTCTTTCTCCCTCGGCTTCTCCTTGTGTCTCACGCTCAGCCTCTAAAGGTTTTATACGTTTTTGCGCCAGTAGCTATGGTGGTCTGTTGCATCGGAGGTAGATGAATTAACAGCAGTTAAGAAACTACTGTTATCAATACTCAATGGTTTATTAAAGCATTTTGGTTATATTACGATTTAAATCTATGGAAGGCCATGGGTGCAATATTTTATCAAGCTGTTTTTCTTCCTTTTTAATTTCATAAAGGTTTTATAATCTTTAGCGCCAGTAGCTAAGCATGGTGGTCTGTTGCAAGTGAGGTAGTCCACTTAAACTATTTTTTTGTTGATAACAGCAGTTAAGATACTACTTTAGCAATACTCAATTATTTATTAAAGGTGTTTGTTTTAAATCAATGGAAGGCCATGAGTGTAATATTTTACCCTTTTTTTTTTCTTCTAGTAATGTCAACCACAGCAAAGACAAACAATAGGATCACAAAAGAATGAAAATGATTGTACCATGACATATTGATGACCTTTAATGGGACGATCAGGCACACCTCACCTTGATCTGTGTAGATGTTTCCCCATCCGGACACCATGCACATGTCCCCGGCTGCAGGGCAGGCTTTGGGCAGAGCGACAGGCTTCACGTACTGGTTCACGGTGACGGGGTGCGCCAGCTTCATCAGAAGGATGTCGTAGTCCAGGGTCAGGTAGTCGTAGCTCTGATGCCAGTAGATAGCGTCCACGGACATGAACGGCTCCGTGCCCTCGTTCATCCAGATGTGGTTGTCACCCAAAATGGCAATCAGTGAGTAAGGGCTTTAGCCCAGAAGACACACAGAACAACATTAGCATAGTTTCTTTAACACACAGAACATACAAACAAATGTGTATATGTTAATATAAATACTTCCTGCAACGGTCAGACTGTACAGTCACTCAATTATACGGACTCTAACACACTGCTCTGCAATAACACTTATGTGCAATATTTACTATTTTACGCCACCTCACTACCTCAGACTATTTCACTACTGTTAAAGGGATGATTGTGCTATGTGCAATATACACTGTTTACTTTTTACACTACTAATGTTTTCCCCTGCTGCTACCTCATTACTTTTACACGTTCACTAATCCTGCTATCTGTTTTTGTTCCATGGATGTTTACTTATTCGATATCCTTTTATTAACGCCTCTCTATTTAATATGTTACTCTACTAATCCTATGTTTGCCTTTTGTCTGCACAGTCCCTTTGCCCTAACACTGTACATCTCCCCGCTGTGGGACGAATAAAGGATGTCTGATTCTGACAACACCGACTTTTGCCAGCAGTGGGCAGCAGAGACGATCCACTGGTCGTTGATGAGGGAGCCGCCGCAGAAGTGGCAGCTGAGATTGATAGACACCTGCCAGGGCTGAGAGTGGGCTGTACACTGGAATGCACCCACAATCTTGTCATCCATAGGTGCTGCAGCTGTGGCAGGGCTCAACGCTAACTTTTAAAAGTGGTTGCCAGGCTGGCAACCAGGCATCAGCTTTTGGTTGCCAAAACTGAAAATACGGTTGCCATTTTTAGTCATCTTATATTTTAAATAATTAACATACTATTAGTGTTGTCACGATACCAACATTTTGGTTTCGATACCGATACCAAGTCAAGAATTGCGATTCCGATTATTTTCTTAAAAAAAGGGAAACAGTCTTAAATGTAATTATTGTGCTTTATTTCACACCAGAACCATAACCATAACACACACTTTTAAACAATGAGAACAATAAATAAAATAAATGATAAGAATTCGTATTAAATAAAACTCAGCATCATCTCAAACAACTCTTTTATTTTATAAAATATAATTTTTTTAATATTTTATTAACATGTAATAGTACAGTAATATAAATAATTATTAACAAAATATATATTGCAGATGTTAGCCACATTGGTAAGTTAGCTAAAAAGATAGCCATATTAGACAGTTATCATTGCCATTAATTGCCTCGTTTGTCACAAAATAAATTACACTGGTTTGACTCACGGCCCGTCTACACTACAGGCGTCGAAAAAGCTTGAAGCTGGGCGTGTCTGAGGCTTGGCGCTTTCTCGCGCCCAAGGCGACCAACAACCAATCAGGAATCTCCCGCCCGCCCCCAGCATACAAAGCAAAAAAAAGCCCGGTTCTTCTACACTATTGCCAAAATGGATGCCGGTTTTGTAGCAACGGTAGCGTTGGTTTATGCAATGTCTCGCAGGAGGCCACGTATAGTGCGTCGCTGTTGGGTACATACAATACTCAGAAAACGTCTGCAACGGGGGGAATACCACGTTCTTGTCCAAGAGCTCCGCCTGGATGGTGTACTGTTTCAGCAGTACTTCAGGATGAGCAAAGACGCGTTCGACGAGTTGCTCGGAAAAGTCGGTCCACTGATTGCAAAGGCAGACACCCGTATGCGTTTGTCAATCGGACCCGCCGAGCGACTCGCCATCTGCCTACGGTACGTTTTGTGTATTTCTACTTCTTTAATATGACTCTGTATATAAAGAGAGAGAATGCATGCAATGGATGAATGAAGTCTGTGATGAAGTTCAGATGAATGACATTAATTAAGATAGCTAGGTAAACGCAGTATTGCTCCCCTGTGTGTGTGTGTTTGTGGTCTGTGTGTGTCTGCCTGTGGTGTATGTGTGTGTCTGTGGTGTGTGTGTCTGTGGTGTGTGTCTGTGGTGTGTGTCTGTGTGATGTGTGTGTCTGTGGTGTGTGTGTCTGTGGTATGTTGGTGTGTCTGTGGTGTGTGTGTCTGTGATGTGTGTGTCTGTGATGTGTGTGTCTGGTGTGTGTGTGTATGTGATGTGTGTGTCTGTGGTGTTTGTGTCTGCCTGTGGTGTATGTGTGTGATGTGTGTGTGTGTGTGTGTCTGTGATGTGTGTGCCTGTGGTGTGTCTGTGATGTGTCTGTGTGATGTGTGTGTCTGTGGTATGTTGGTGTGTCTGTGGTGTGTGTGTCTGTGGTATGTTGGTGTGTTTGTGGTGTGTGTGTCTGTGATGTGTGTGTGTGTCTGTGGTGTGTCTGTGATGTGTGTGTCTGTGGTGTGTGTGTCTGCGTGGCGTATAACTTTTTTTTTTAAATCTTGTTTACTTTTTTCTCAGGTACCTGGCAACCGGTGACTCGTACAGGACCATAGCATTCAGCTATCGGGTCGGGCATGCAACAGTGGCTGTCATCGTCAAGGAGGTTGCGGGTGCCATCTGGACCGCGCTGGTCGAGGAGACCATGCCGGTAACACAGACGGAGGACTGGAGAGCCATCGCTGCTGGGTTCCAGGAGCGCTGGAACTTTCCAAATTGCGTTGGTGCCATTGATGGGAAGCACGTGGTGATCCAGGCTCCGGCAAATTCTGGGTCCCTCTACTTCAACTACAAGTCCAGCCACTCCTTGGTACTGCTGGCTGTCGTGGATGCTGAGTACCTCTTCAGGGTAGTGGATGTCGGAGGTTTTGGAAGGAGCAGTGACGGTGGGAGCCTGCGGAATTCCGCTTTTGGAGAGAGCCTCAGAGATGGCAGTCTGCAGCTACCACCTGACACCGTCATCCCAGGAGCAGAGCGGCTCGGCCTTCTTCCCCATGTGTTTGTTGGAGATGAGGCTTTTCCGCTGCTGGACAACCTGCTGCGTCCGTTCCCTGGACGTCAGCTCACGCGTGAAAGGAGGCTGTTCAACTACCGCCTCAGCCGGGCCAGGTTGGTGGTTGAATGTGCGTTTGGCATCCTCTCATCTCAGTGGAGAATGTTCCGGCGTGTCATCACCACCAGCCCGGAGGTAACAGAGTTGTGTGTGAAGGCCACCTGTGTGTTGCACAACTTCCTCCGCAGGAAGACAATAGGAAGGTCATCACGCACACCTGTCGTCCCTGTCGTCGCAGAGTCGAGTGATGAAGCTCCAACCCTGCGCGATGCACCTATGATGGGCTCAAACAACGCCACACGCCGATCCATCCAACTGCGGGTGACCTTCTGCTCCTATTTGAATGAGGAGGGTGTAGTGTCATGGCAGCATAAAGTGGTGTAGGGTCACCATGGCTCCTCCAAACCAAAAGCTCTTTTAAGAGCTACCCATTTTCTTTAAAGAGCAAATATTCCAAATGAGCCATTTTTAAATCAAACATTCCTAATAAACATGTTTCTTGAATTGATATTATTATATCATGATATGACTAACAACCTTTTTCCTTCAGCCCTGTTTTTACTGATAAACCACTCATCATTTCAATAGGTTTTCACATGACCAATTACAGAAGAAAGCACATTATATATACCGACATACATGAAGCTTCTGGTATGTTGCAACTGACAAACCACATGAACAAGTGAAGACACAGTATAGCCATAACATACTTGAAATAATGTTTTATTTGGTGAATTTGAGTGAAGTGTGTGTGATGAGTGATGAGTGTAAACAAATGTAATGTGGATCAGTATATGTGAAAAAATTATAAAATTATAAATTGTCCTGCTGGTCCACGTCAAAAATTATTTGGTGTACCCCGAGGCGGACTCTTGCCCTCTGTGCCCTTGTCAACTGCCTCATGGTGGGCAAGAGGCTCTTGAAAAATTGCAAGTCCTCGTGCTCCTCCACCACTGGTGGGGTTGGCTGGGCAATTGCTGGGTAATTGCTGACAGCAGACAGCAGACTTCGTTCAAATGGGGACATCTCCCTCCCCCTCCCCCGTGTTTTGCCCCGGACCTCAGCATTCTCCTCCTGGCTGACTGCTGCTGGCTGACTGGCGGACTGGCTGGTGGACTGGCTGGCTGACTCACTGTCTACCTGGCTCTCTTCCTCTGCCACCAGGGTGGATGGAGGCAGGGTCTGCCGGGGGACATTGCTGGACGTCTCACGGTCTATGATGAATGGGGTTAAAAACCCCATCACTGCCATGAAACGCCAGGGCTTGTACCCCCCTGCAGACCCTGCCCCGCTTCTTTTGGCCTCCTTCTCCATATTCTTTTCCTTGCGGAACCTGTCCCTCAGACTCTTCCATCTCTTCTTGCAGACATTATCTAATAAAATGAAATGAAATAATAAAGTTAATAAATAATAAAGTGAATTTCTTGAATTTACTAAATTATTCCTCCATTAATGAATGCTATTTGTATGCTACATTCCATGCTGGCTAAATATACTGTCTATGCTTGATAGCTGTGAATCAAATCAAGTTTGATTTATATAGCACATTTATAAACGATTTTCGGTCGAGCCAAAGTGCTGTACATATAATAAAATTAGCCTACAGTAGAGACACTTTACAGCAAATACAACAGCACAGATTGTTCAGAATATCAGTATGAGAAAAACGACACCCTCTGCATGTATTATATGTTATATATTATGCTTATATTTATTATATTATATATAATATTTTTGTATTAATATACATTATATGTTATGCTACATTACTAGCTGGCTAAATATACTGTCTATGCTTGATAGCTGTGCATGTATTATATGTTATGTTATATATTATGCTTATTATAATGTTTTTTTATTATTATATTCATATATATTATATGTTATTATGCTACATTACTAGCTGTCCATTCAATGCTAAAACGAAGTAAACTGGATATAAACTCCCCAAACAGTTGAAAACCTACCAGTTTCACCAACTGTCTCTGCCACCTCCCGCCATGCCTGGTTCCTCCGGTTTAGGTCCCGGTAGGTGAACAGAGTACAGTCATACAGGACTGGGACATTTGCCACAGCAATGATTAATTTGTCCTCCATTGTATGACATATGGAAAATAGTCAAGACCTGCGGGATCAGCATACACGCGGTTTGATTGGCGAGCGCTTGTACTGGCGGGAATTGCAAAAACGGGATTTGATTGGCTGACGCCAGCTTCGAGAAAGCATCGAGCCTCAAAAGTTGAACAATGTTCAACTTTTGAGGCTTGCGACGCTTGCAACGCCTTGCCAAGCTACCCACAATGCAGTTCGGCGAAGTTTGAAAATATCCTACGTCACCCCATTCAAATGAATGGGCGAAGCGTTGAAAGCATTTTTTGACGCCTGTAGTGTAGACAGGCCGTTAGATTTGAGGGCATGGGCTTGAGCATGATGTAATTATGTTATCTATCACATTCGCTAACCTGTCTGGATGCCGGTTGGCGAGGTGCTTAGCCAAGTTTGATGTGTTGGCTCCCTTGGTTTGCAGGGATCTAAAACATGTCTTACAGACAGGCCTCGTGGTGTCCGTAGGCTTGCCCTCACTGTCAGAGATATAGCTCAAATACTTCCAAATTTCGCTTCTGGCGTCTTTTTTGTCAACAAGCCGAGGCGCAGCGGCAGTTGCACTCCCACTTGCAGCCATGCTTCTCGTAATGCTCTGGCAGCTAGCGCGTGGCCGAGTGCACGAGAGAGGGGAGGGACTTAGAACGTGCTTGAGAGGGGCGGGACTGCAGGCACCGCTGCAGTGCAGGGAGTGGAAGCAGAGCGCTGAACACACACAGCTCTTTTTAAAACGGCGCTTTCTCACCGGAGTACTTTTCCCCGTCATTCTTAAAGTACCGATACTAATTAGTTACCGTTAGTAACGGCAGGGTATCACGGTACCTTTCAAGTATCGGTACACCGTGCAACACTACATACTATACAGTAATGCTGCGTTCAGACCGGACGCGATACGATGTTTGGGGGCGGCGCGATTACATGTAAAGTCAATGCAGAGACGCGAACAGATGCGAATTCGCTCCGACGGCGAGCATGAAGCGGTGGACAAGGCGCGAATCACGCGATTGAGGCGATTGAACTGTGCCGCGTCAAACGCGAGAGTTACATTTTTTCAACTCGAGCGTCAAATTCACGTGACGCGTTCTCGCGGAAGCCAATCAGCGGTGAGGATCTCAGCCTGCCGTTACTGACGTTCAACCCGAAAACATCAGCTGTTAGCAGTTAGCACACAGAGATCACAGCTCCTCATATCCGTTAAGAAACTGGACAAAAGTTAAACCACAGACTGTCTGTGTCATGGCGAATACAGTCGCTGGTTTATTTATGTCTGTAGGCCGTTGTTATGAGTGTGGAATGAGCATATACGACGTTAGCTTAGCCTGGTCGACCCGATCTCCATTCAGAAAAACAAGCATTTTAAAAGGTTTTTCGCCTGCCGTCTGTCTGCAGACTTGTCAAGCATTAATTCATGGTTTTTACTAACCGGTATCGGCATGTTGTTACTTCGGCATCATTTAGAAACGTGTATTACAATTTAATCACGGTAAAATATGTTCATTTTGTTGTAGTTGTAGCTCCCGAGCCAGCGCGTCTTGTTTGAATGATGCGAGTAAACACAGCTGGCAGCCGCGGTGAAACTCGAGCGATTACCCCCAAAACACACCAGGAGCGTCTGCGCCGCGTTACGTTGCGGCTGCGCCACGCTGCGACAACACACACCAGACGCGTTTCAAAACGTTGCGGAAGCGGAACGTCGTGTGTGCAGCCTCGCAGTTGTTGTTGATTTTGGAATATTTCCTGGACATTTGTACTTCTACAAGTAAGTAGGCTATACGTAGTTAAATGGTTTATGTTTGTGTCTGTTTAAATCGTGTTTATTGTTGTTATTTCCTATTTTGTTGTGTTGTAGACTACAGACACAGTTAATAATAATTGTAATATTCCAGTTATAAACGACATGAATCAAAGATGTGTTGCTGTATTTTAGTGGTAAAAAAATATGGATTCATCATCATAATTATTCTATATATATATATCATTTACAGTGCCTGTAAACCGGAGGAGAACGCTGGCATGTATTCTCCCACTTGAAAGACTACGGGGGGATGGGGGGAGGAGAAGGAGCCGGTTTAAAACATTAATATGTAGTTGTTACCTTCCACTCCACAAATTGCAGCGACTAAAAACCAGGCCTTGTCCTTTCTGATGTTGTCCTTGTAAAAAGCATAGGTTACATCATATAAAATTGTGTTTCTCCACTTCCATTATGAACACCTGGTCGTCCATGGTGCGTTTCGAAGTGGAGGTGTTGTGGGGTCTGCTAAATTAGTATATGTGGGGGATGGGCCTGGCCCGGATGCTCACCTTTCCACTTCCTGCGAGGGGGGGGCTGCCTGCCCGACTTTACCTTACGGCTGCGCCGCGGCAAAAATAGGATTCATCCTAATTTTAGAGAAGCGCTGCGCCGAGCCGCTTCTGGGACGCGTCTGAGCCGTAACCCGGCGCGTGTGGTGTAATAGCACCCATTGACTAGAGTGGCCGCGATCCTTACGACCGCCGCGGCGCGGCCGTAACGCGACGCAGACGCTCCTGGTGTGTTTTGGGGGTTAGAGCGAAGCGAATATTCGCATCGCGTCCGGTGTGAACGGACAATTAGACTAGAGCGATGCGATAGGAGCGTTTAGAGCGAAGCGAATATTCGCATCGCGTCCGGTGTGAACGCAGCATTATACTTCAACTTAATAATGAAAATGTGACACAAAAGAATGTTCAAATGCTTTACAATAAGTAATTAACACAATTATTTGAAACTTAAGTGGTAGTAAACGTGTCCACCCTCAGTTGCTGGTATACTAAATACTAAATGTTGTCATGTTCTTCACAGATCCCTCACAAATGAATTGAGCAAGTCACTAGTTTCTTGGTCATCCGTTGTCTCCCTTTCAAATGTGGGTTTTCTTGGCCTTTGTGCTGATCCCCACCTCAGATCCACTGGCCCTTCAGTATTGCAGTCTTGGATTGTGGTTCTGTCATTGGCTAATACATTTCTAATGTTAAATAAATGAAAACCATTCAGTTAAGAATTAGATATTAATTGTTAATGCTGTAAATTACCTTTAATATGTCTAACTATATTTCAAATGTGTTACCTTTTTATAGAAGTGATTATATTTGTATGCCAATATTTTCCTATAGTAAAGTTTCGTTTTGCACTTTTATTTTGGTAGTAATAAGATCGAGACTCTTATTTTGAAGGAACTTTTACCGGAAGTGAATGCACAACGGAGCATATATAGAGAGGCGAATTCACGCCCATCTACTTCCGGTCCATGGGACCCCGGAAGCGAAAAATTATACATTGAATTCAATGGAGAGAGAAAACGTATCTTTTGATCCCGTTTGAATTGTGCCACGAGCTACACATATGATGTTTGTCAATATTAAACAATCATTTCCATGTCAAAAAAGTCACATTTTGTCTTAAAACTGTTGATATATAAGACTATGAAAAATACGCGACTACAAAGACTACAAATCCCAAATCCCATTCTGGGTCGCGTAAGTGGTGTCACCGGCGATAATGCTCCAAGTGGTTGGTTCACTTTTACAAGATGCCTGTGTACCAGGTTGTAATCACAAAAGTGATCATACCACTTGCTCGTTCTATCGCTTCCCATCTGATGAAAGGACCAGGAGTCGCTGGATCAGACGTATCAGGAAAATATCATAGGTAATATACATGTTGTGCATGGAACATAGTCAAGTTAGCTACCTAGCTAGTAGCGACGAGTAGCGAGCACGTTAGTTAGCATTACATTACTTAGCCTTGTCATTTTTAGTAGCCTTACCATGAAGTTATTATTTTATTACATGAAGTAAACCAAAATGTTAAACAGTAACCAAACATGATGGTAAGTATTTCGTGAAACGTTTGAAGAGTAGCCTACTGCGCCCTCCACCGGGTGCAGATTTACAAATCTCAACCTGTCGTACAATGGACAGCTTCCCCCCCATCTATGTATATACTCGCATTTTAGACTCTGTTACTAACTGTATATCTGTAGACTTGGTATGTCTTAAATGTCCGGTTAGGATGTATTAGAACGAAATCTAAAATGAAAATTGTAAATAAGCAATCTGTATGTAAAAAACCACCTGTATGTAAATTGTAAATAAGCCATCTGTATGTCAAATATGTCTTATATGTCTTAAATGATATGATGAATTGGAAATGGGGGACCCTGATGTAAACAAGAAGAAAGTCTTTCTCTGGTCTGCATCCCCTTAACAATTGTATGTTTTGAGCTGTACTGTACTGTACCCAATATACAAGCTGTTAATACACTTTTCAATCAATCAATCAATCAATGCTAAGGAAGCAGTTCAGGGAGAGTCGAAGGCAGGCAGGGAGCTTTGCATGACATTCTTCTGGACGTGTTTCATTGTGATGACAGTGAGAGTGAGTCAATCTGTTTGTTGGAAAGATAGTTGTTGTGTGCTTATTGAGAGAAAATTGTTAGAAGAGATAATTATTCAAAGTGTTTCAAAGTGTTGTTACTTTAAACTAAGTGTTGTTACTTTAAACTAAGTGTTGTTACTGACCTTTTTCTCTTTTATTTTCTTTACCTCACCTGTAACTGCTGAGACCCTGAGGAACATGCACACTGACCTGCTCTGGCAACCTGATTTCCACTGTACGTAATAGTATTTGGTTATGGTATATTATTTATATACATCAAAGGCACAATGCAACCCCCAGAGACACACATGTATTGAGTGTGATATTTTGCATAGGTCATGTGAAATCATCTTTACATACTAGAAAACTGTAGGAGCGGCAACTTGTTTTGAAATTGAATTTTTAATATCCGATAATAAAGTTGATCTGTTTTCTTTATTCTTCTCTCTTCCCAGCTCCATACATCACCATTCTCTGTTCCTGCAGGTCCTGCTTGCTAATCAATGCTCATATGTTTTTACACAATTACAAATAAAGTCAATGTATTGTATGACATGAAGTTGTGCTTCATTCGGAGTCAATAATAAATTCATTCTGCCTTCATTCATTCTGCCTTCAACTGCACAATGATTGTGGACTGCACCGACATCCATGTAGCTGCCCCCCAGTAAGATGAACCAAGCAAAGAGGGTCACCATCATGCCCAAGGACATCCAGCTGGCCAGCCGCATCCGCGGAGAGAGGGCTTAGACTGACCTGAGACCAGCACACCCAAACACAACGGCTCTTTTAAGAGCCACCTACAGTTTCAAAGAGTTGCAATCCTACGTTATTATAATGATTAAACTGGTTCATGTATCACTTAGTTTACTGAACCGTGATGAATGAAAGAAATTAGTGAGGTAGTGGTTTACTGAAGTTACAAAGACATTAATATATGAGTAACAGGTCAGTGTAAACACAAGCTTCTGTCAATTATGGATCATTCAAACTATTTATATAAAAATATGTAATAAAGTTCTAAAACAAGTATTCGGTGTATTCCTTGATAGCTTTTGGAGAAGGTTGTTTTTAAGTTTACTAAAATCTATCGTTTCAACTGTTTCTCTTTATAAAAGGGGAACAGGTGAGTAGAGCATCATTGAGTTTCTTATTTTGTCAGTAAATCATCCAAATGAATGTTTTTCATTATTTTAGTCAACCCTAAACAAATTGATTGTACCTTTTAATAATGACCTTACATGGTTGCCAAAGTTAAATTAACTTCAGAAAATCAAATCTGTTCTGAGAAAAAACTAATAAATGTTTAAAGATAGGAACTTGCCATCCCACTGAAAAACAGTCCGTAGAGATTTTAAGGCGTAGTTGTAGTTCAGTCCAACGTTTCATTTGGATTCATTTGACAACAGTCAACTATTTTCATAAAGAATATATATATTTTTCAAAGTCAACTTTATTGTCAATCTTACTCAGTTTGTGTTTATAGACAGAGAGATCAAAAAGACGTTTAAATAAAATTATACAATTTACAGATATGTATACAAATATATATATCCTATATACACCATCATGTATAATGATGGTGTATGATGTAGAAGGAAGTGTGGTAGATAACAAGTAAGGCCCAATCCCAAACCACTCCCTCGACCCTACCCCTCCGTGACGGAGTGAACTCCGTCTGTAGCCACACTCGCAGCTCAACGAGGCTCCCTCCTGTCAGGTGGAGGGAGTAAATACAGCAGCAAGCTTTGGGACGGCCTCCCCTCTCTCCGGCAGAAACAGGAAATGCCGTAACTGTTTGTAACAACGGTTTCAAATCATAATCTCTTAGACAAAAAATGTAAATGAATAACTCAAATAAAACTCCAAACATCTTTCATTGTGTTACAAAGCTCTTTTAGTTTTAAACCTGATGTTTATAAGCTTCTTAGTTTTTGCAACAGTCTGTAAATATACACAACTTTATAATAAAATGCACACATTTACCTTTTTCTAGACTAAACACAGGTATGATCCTAAGTTAAAACATATGAGGTTATCATGAGGTTGTTAACATCGCAGTTTATCAGTGGATGTTTGCTGGAACTACTTGTAAACAGCTTGTTTCCTGACGGACACACACAGCGTTGAGACCGGTCTCAAGTCAGCACCGCTGCAGACTCGTTGTTTGAGGGCTTGATAGCCCACTCCCCCTCCACACCGCTCCACACTCGTTGGTTTGGAACAGCCCTCAATATGGCGGACCCTCCGCGTGAACGCGCAAACGGAGGGGTAGGGTGTAGGGGGCGGTTTGGGAATGGGCCTAAATATAGAGTTACATACAGATCCATGTTACAGCAAAAGATGGAATAACTAAGAAGCACGCAGTATAATAATAATTACATGCAACAATTAAATAACTGCTCAGCATCTCCACCACAATCCCAATCTGCTGTGTCCTCTTTTCCTCCCCTCTGCATAACACCCCATCACACATACGAAACACAACGCAGAGTCCGAGGGTGTTAAGAGTATTTTTATTTAAATGTCCTCCTCTCTACTGGCCAACACAGGGAGCATATGCTGGGTGTAGAATTTTTCCAGGAGGAGGAGATTTCCATGCCATGCAGGGTCTTTGGGATGGGGATGATGATCGCCTCCCTCGTGGTCCACACAACAAAGTAGCAGAGACTCCGGTCTGTGATGTGCAGCTGCCCTTGGACCTGGTGCCAGTATGGTTGATTCTCCTTGAGAATATATGACCCACCCTCCTCACGGAGACAGAAGGATGGTAACTGGACTGCCTCCGCGATGGTCATGTTCCTCTGGCTGTGTGGACACTTCACCTCCAGCAGGGCAGATGGCTGCACAAGTCCATCGGGTGATGCTCCCAAAACACCCGACTCACTCACAAAGAGACCAGACTCGATTCGAACACTGTCACTTGATAGGCCTCCACAAAAGCCTTCACCCCTTCGGCCTCGTTTACAACCCCCCAGTTGACAGTTGGCGATGTCTCTGGCCAGTGGGTTGTATGTCTCCTCTCGCTGTTGGTAAAGTTGAGACACCGGCTGGACTACTTTTTAAGTGCCAGGCTTCCTCCACTGGCACTCAACATCTGTGGAGCTGATCTGCCACATGGCAAATATTGCCAATGCTGCAGCGTGGCTGCATTTGTACATCCCCTGTGCACAATCACAGACAGCGCTCTGCATCGCGCCATCGTCTCCCATGCAGATCTGTACAAATAAAGTAAGTACCATTTGTTAGCATGCTATAATAGATTGAATGAGCAATAATACAAGGATGGTCCGGATCTGGGGGTGGGAGGGTTTATTTTTCCATAGTTTTGTCCTCTTGTCTGTTGTTATTGTTTGTTTTTTCTGTATTTTTTGTAATTTGTGTTGTATTGGTTGTGATTGTACATTGTATTTTTCTAAATGTGTATGAATACATTTTTGAAAAACATTTGATCAACAATAAAAAAGGATTTGGTCAGGATCTAGACTCAGTGTGTAGTTTATTAATTAATCAATGCTCTCTACATTAGGAAAACACATACCAGTGTACCAGAGGGAGTCACACACAGCTGTGCCTAGATAACCAAAATCCTTGAATCCGTCTTTGTGATGGTGACGCGTTTTGTGCGAGACCAGAGACCTGTAGTTCACTGAGCGGTTTTACACAAAAAAATGTGTAACTTCGCAGTTTTACGACACATTATTTATTTTTTGACTTGTAAAATCTTCTTTTAAATTGACAAACATCATATGTGTCATTCGTGGCACAATTCAAACGGGATCAAAAGATAACCTTTCTCTCTCCATTGACTTCAATGTATAATTTTCCGGTTCCGGGGTCCCATGGAGGCTCCCTGAAGGGGAGGGACTTCGCCTCTCTATAGAGTGGCGAAGTCCCTCCCCTTCCGGTGGACCTCCATGGGACCTTATTTCGGAAAAATTATGTATAACTTTTACAAAGTTACACATTTTTTTGTGTGAAACCGCTCAGTGAACTACAGGTCTCTGGTCTCGCACAAAACGCGTCACCATCACAAAGACGGCAGTCACGTTAGCAAATTTCACCTGTTTATTTCAGAATGAGGCGAAAAGTATAAAACGAGGTGAACATCACTACAAGTCTGGGCATGTTGAGAGCTGTACATACACGAAAGGGGAGTTAGTCGGTTCTGTAAGAGCAGCGGGACCGGCTTTACAAGGTTTCGGTGAGTAATATGAGTGCAATGTGTAACGTTAATGTCAGCTAGCTAACATTAGCTAACAAGGTACACTAACGTGTTTTGTTTTAGTAACTAGTTTTCTCCTTAAGAAATTCGTGGTCTCTGTGTATGCTGTGGATAACATTAGTGTTCACAAGAACAAGGTACACTCCCGTGTTTTGTTTTAGTTGCTCTTCAGATTGAAGCGGCCAGTTTTATATCGACTATACTGTATGTGTGATCTCCTTTTTCTCGTTGTGTCATTTGAGTTTATTTGCTGTGTGTAGATTCAAGGATTTTGGTTATCTAGGCACAGCTGTGTGTGACTCCCTCTGGTACACTGGTATGTGTTTTCCTAATGTAGAGAGCATTGATTAATTAATAAACTACACACTGAGACTAGATCCTGACCAAATCCTTTTTTATTGTTGATCAAATGTTTTTCAAAAATGTATTCATACACATTTAGAAAAATACAATGTACAATCACAACCAATACAACACAAATTACAAAAAATACAGAAAAAACAAACAATAACAACAATCAGACAAGAGGACAAAACTATGGAAAAATAAACCCTCCCACCCCCAGATCCGGACCATCCTTGTATTATTGCTCATTCAATCTATTATAGCATGCTAACAAATGGTACTTACTTTATTTTTACAGATCTGCATGGGAGACGATGGCGCGATGCAGAGCGCTGTCTGTGATTGTGCACGGGGGATGTACAAATGCAGCCACGCTGCAGCATTGGCAATATTTGCCATGTGGCAGATCAGCTCCACAGATGTTGAGTGCCAGTGGAGGAAGCCTGGCACTTAAAAAGTAGTCCAGCCGGTGTCTCAACTTTACCAACAGCGAGAGGAGACATACAACCCACTGGCCAGAGACATCGCCAACTGTCAACTGGGGGGTTGTAAACGAGGCCGAAGGGGTGAAGGCTTTTGTGGAGGCCTATCAAGTGACAGTGTTCGAATCGAGTCTGGTCTCTTTGTGAGTGAGTCGGGTGTTTTGGGAGCATCACCCGATGGACTTGTGCAGCCATCTGCCCTGCTGGAGGTGAAGTGTCCACACAGCCAGAGGAACATGACCATCGCGGAGGCAGTCCAGTTACCATCCTTCTGTCTCCGTGAGGAGGGTGGGTCATATATTCTCAAGGAGAATCAACCATACTGGCACCAGGTCCAAGGGCAGCTGCACATCACAGACCGGAGTCTCTGCTACTTTGTTGTGTGGACCACGAGGGAGGCGATCATCATCCCCATCCCAAAGACCCTGCATGGCATGGAAATCTCCTCCTCCTGGAAAAATTCTACACCCAGCATATGCTCCCTGTGTTGGCCAGTAGAGAGGAGGACATTTAAATAAAAATACTCTTAACACCCTCGGACTCTGCGTTGTGTTTCGTATGTGTGATGGGGTGTTATGCAGAGGGGAGGAAAAGAGGACACAGCAGATTGGGATTGTGGTGGAGATGCTGAGCAGTTATTTAATTGTTGCATGTAATTATTATTATACTGCGTGCTTCTTAGTTATTCCATCTTTTGCTGTAACATGGATCTGTATGTAACTCTATATTTAGGCCCATTCCCAAACCGCCCCCTACACCCTACCCCTCCGTTTGCGCGTTCACGCGGAGGGTCCGCCATATTGAGGGCTGTTCCAAACCAACGAGTGTGGAGCGGTGTGGAGGGGGAGTGGGCTATCAAGCCCTCAAACAACGAGTCTGCAGCGGTGCTGACATGAGACCGGTCTCAACGCTGTGTGTGTCCGTCAGGAAACAAGCTGTTTACAAGTAGTTCCAGCAAACATCCACTGATAAACTGCGATGTTAACAACCTCATGATAACCTCATATGTTTTAACTTAGGATCATACCTGTGTTTAGTCTAGAAAAAGGTAAATGTGTGCATTTTATTATAAAGTTGTGTATATTTACAGACTGTTGCAAAAACTAAGAAGCTTATAAACATCAGGTTTAAAACTAAAAGAGCTTTGTAACACAATGAAAGGTGTTTGGAGTTTTATTTGAGTTAATCATTTACATTTTTTGTCTAAGAGATTCTGATTTGAAACCGTTGTTACAAACAGTTACGGCATTTCCTGTTTCTGCCGGAGAGAGGGGAGGCCGTCCCAAAGCTTGCTGCTGTATTTACTCCCTCCACCTGACAGGAGGGAGCCTCGTTGAGCTGCGAGTGTACAGACGGAGTTCACTCCGTCACGGAGGGGTAGGGTCGAGGGAGTGGTTTGGGATTGGGCCTTACTTGTTATCTACCACACTTCCTTCTACATCATACACCATCATTATACATGATGGTGTATATAGGATATATATATTTGTATACATATCTGTAAATTGTATAATTTTATTTAAACGTCTTTTTGATCTCTCTGTCTATAAACACAAACTGAGTAAGATTGACAATAAAGTTGACTTTGAAAAATATATATATTCTTTATGAAAATAGTTGACTGTTGTCAAATGAATCCAAATGAAACGTTGGACTGAACTACAACTACGCCTTAAAATCTCTACGGACTGTTTTTCAGTGGGATGGCAAGTTCCTATCTTTAAACATTTATTAGTTTTTTCTCAGAACAGATTTGATTTTCTGAAGTTAATTTAACTTTGGCGACCATGTAAGGTCATTATTAAAAGGTACAATCAATTTGTTTAGGGTTGACTAAAATAATGAAAAACATTCATTTGGATAATTTACTGACAGAATAAGAAACTCAATGATGCTCTACTCACCTGTTCCCCTTTTATAAAGAGAAACAGTTGAAACGATAGATTTTAGTAAACTTAAAAACAACCTTCTCCAAAAGCTATCAAGGAATATACCGAATACTTGTTTTAGAACTTTATTACATATTTTTATATAAATAGTTTGAATGATCCATAATTGACAGAAGCTTGTGTTTACACTAACCTGTTACTCATATATTAATGTCTTTGTAACTTCAGTAAACCACTACCTCACTAATTTCTTTCATTCATCACGGTTCAGTAAACTAAGTGATACATGAACCAGTTTAATCATTATAATAACGTAGGATTGCAACTCTTTGAAACTGTAGGTGGCTCTTAAAAGAGCCGTTGTGTTTGGGTGTGCTGGTCTCAGGTCAGTCTAAGCCCTCTCTCCGCGGATGCGGCGGGCCAGCTGGATGTCCTTGGGCATGATGGTGACCCTCTTTGCTTGGTTCATCTTACTGGGGGGCAGCTACATGGATGTCGGTGCAGTCCACAATCATTGTGCAGTTGAAGGCAGAATGAATTTATTATTGACTCCGAATGAAGCACAACTTCATGTCATACAATACAATGACTTTATTTGTAATTGTGTAAAAACATATGAGCATTGATTAGCAAGCAGGACCTGCAGGAACAGAGAATGGTGATGGATGGAGCTGGGAAGAGAGAAGAATAAAGAAAACAGATCAACTTTATTATCGGATATTAAAAATTATATTTCAAAACAAGTTGCCGCTCCTACAGTTTTCTAGTATGTAAAGATGATTTCACATGACCTATGCAAAATATCACACTCAATACATGTGTGTCTCTGGGGGGTGCATTGTGCCTTTGATGTATATAAATAATATACCATAACCAAATACTATTACGTACAGTGGAAATCAGGTTGCCAGAGCAGGTCAGTGTGCATGTTCCTCAATGTCTCAGCAGTTACAGGTGAGGTAAAGAAAATAAAAGAGAAAAAGGTCAGTAACAACACTTTAAAGTAACAACACTTTGAATAATTATCTCTTCTAACAATTTTCTCTCAATAAGCACACAACGACTATATTTCCAACAAACAGATTGACTCACTCTCACTGTCATCACAATGAAACACGTCCAGAAGAATGTCATGCAAAGCTCCATGCCTGCCTTCGACTCTCCCTGAACTGCTTCCTTAGCATTGATTGATTGATTGATTGAAAAGTGTATTAACAGCTTGTATATTGGGTACAGTACAGGACAGCTCAAAACATACAATTGTTAAGGGGATGCAGACCAGAGAAAGACTTTCTTCTTGTTTACATCAGGGTCCCCCATTTCCAATTCATCATATCATTTAAGACATATAAGACATATTTGACATACAGATGGCTTATTTACAATTTACATACAGGTGGTTTTTTACATACAGATGGCTTATTTACAATTTTCATTTCAGATTTCGTTCTAATACATCCTAACCGGACATTTAAGACATACCAAGTCTACAGATATACAGTTAGTAACAGAGTCTAAAATGCGAGTATATACATAGATGGGGGGGAAGCTGTCCATTGTACGACAGGTTGAGATTTGTAAATCTGCACCCGGTGGAGGGCACAGTAGGCTACTCTTCAAAAGTTTCACGAAATACTTACCATCATGTTTGGTTACTGTTTAACATTTTGGTTTACTTCATGTAATAAAATAATAACTTCATGGTAAGGCTACTAAAAATGACAAGGCTAAGTAATGTAATGCTAACTAACGTGCTCGCTACTCGTCGCTACTAGCTAGGTAGCTAACTTGACTATGTTCCATGCACAACATGTATATTACCTATGATATTTTCCTGATATGTCTGATCCAGCGACTCCTGGTCCTTTCATCAGACGGGAAGCGATAGAACGAGCAAGTGGTATGATCACTTTTGTGATTACAACCTGGTACACAGGCATCTTGTAAAAGTGAACCAACCACTTGGAGCATTATCGCCGGTGACACCACTTACGCGACCCAGAATGGGATTTGGGATTTGTAGTCTTTGTAGTCGCGTATTTTTCATAGTCTTATATATCAACAGTTTTAAGACAAAATGTGACTTTTTTGACATGGAAATGATTGTTTAATATTGACAAACATCATATGTGTAGCTCGTGGCACAATTCAAACGGGATCAAAAGATACGTTTTCTCTCTCCATTGAATTCAATGTATAATTTTTCGCTTCCGGGGTCCCATGGACCGGAAGTAGATGGGCGTGACTTCGCCTCTCTATAGCTTGGTTTCACTTGACGTCACACGGCTGCGTTCCTTTGGCGCGAAATTCCATTGGAGGTCAGGAAGTAATTTTCTACAGAGGATCTAGCTGCTGTTACCATTGTGAAAATGCCGGTGTGTTGTGTAGTTTACGGTTGTTCCAATCGATCCGGCCGAGAGAAAAACAAGAGGTTTTACCGAGTGCCGAAGGTTGTCGTCCATAAAGCTGAGCAATTTAAGAAGCTAACCGAAGAACGCCGGAAAAAATGGCTTTCAAACCTACATCTGCGGTCGGGAGGAGCAGAGTCGTCTAATGCACGTGTCTGCAGCGACCACTTCATCAGAGGTCTAACTTGGTTTTTGTGGCTTTGTTTATGTATTATTGGGTTGTGGTTAAATGCTATTTACTTAGTAATACTGATCATGTTTAAGTTACCTGTAGTCTAATATGGACTTTGTTGGGACTTTTTAGGGTGCCCTAGCGCTTTGGGTGACGTTGAGTCGGTAGACTGGGCTCCCACTGTTAGCCTCGGTTACCACACAACAAGTAAGCCCAGATCAGAGGCATCTCTTCGACGAGAGCAGAGGATGGAGCTCAAGGAAGACCAACAAAGACAATCAGAATGTGCAGAGGCTTTGTTGGATCTCCTGCAGACAACCGAAAGCCCAGAACCGACGCAGCCCCCCCGTCTGACAGCCCACAACCAGAGGACACCAGTGGGATATTAAATGACCAACAAGGTAAATTAACCACCAGCATTATTATTAAATATTACAAATGTGATTGTCAGAAAATCAATGCAAACTTTGAATTAGGTTTAGAAAATAGAGTACTAACTTGAGAATCTGCAATAATTGGAACAGAGAACTTGCATGTCTGTAAAAAGGTTGTCAAAAAGATAACTTCACAACAATTCACATTCATATTTGACTATTTTAAATAACTAATTATGCTTGCTACTGCTATATTGTATGCAGATGCAAGATGCCAGACTGATTTAACGATGGAGGACATCGAGAGGATGGAGGATGTTCTGACACAGAACACAACAGAGCTGGGAGATCTTCGGACAAAGGCACTGGACACAAAGTTCAACCAGGAGTCCTTTGAGAACAACGAAGAGAAGACAAAGTTTTACACCAGGCTCCCCAACTTCTTAGTTTTACTTCAGGTTTTTCAACTGTGCGAGCCCTACATCACCTGTGGCCCTATGTCTGTACTCTCCAAATTTGAACAGTTCATTTTAGTTTTGCTGAGACTAAATCTCCCTCTGAAAGATTTGGCTTTCAGGTTCAACATCTCTCTCCACTGCTTCTAGAATTTGGCATAAGTTAATTGACATACTTCATGAGAGTACAGAATTTATAATTGAGTGGCCAGAGCGACATGTACTTCAAGCTACAATGCCAATGGGATTCAGACAGGCATTTGGATGTTGAGTTGCTGTGATTGTTGACTGTTTTGAAGTTTTTATTGAGAGGCCCTCTAATTTACTAGCTAGAGCACAAACATGGTCCAACTACAAGCATCACCATACTGTTAAATTTCTGATTGGTGTTGCTCCCCAAGGCTATGTCACTTACATATCTTGTGCCTGGGGAGGAAGAGTTAGTGATAAACAGATCACAATACAGAGTGGGCTCCTAAAAAACCTGTTACCTGGAGATATTGTCCTAGCAGACCGTGGGTTCGATATTGGCGATAGTGTGGGATTTTACTGTGCTTCACTAAAGATGCCTGCATTCACCAGGGGGAAAAGTCAGCTGTCAGCATACGAGGTGGAAGAGACAAGAAAAATAGCTAATGTGCGTATTCATGTTAAAAGAGTCATAGGATTAGTCAGAAGAAAATATCAGATTCTGCAAAGCAGGGCTGTGCCCATAGAGCACATGCTAACAAAACCAGGTGAGGCACTAGCATGAATTGACAAGATTGTCTAATCTGTCAGTGTCTGTCGTCCCATTGGAGTAAAGTCATGGAGCTGTAGTCTTGTAAATAAGAAACCATGTATTATTCAGTATCATTTAATCTTTTCAATAAACATCTTTTTGTGTTCAAGTCTTTTCAGTAAACATATTTTTGTGTGTTGTAAATTGTGTAGCCCTACTCAATATACAACTTTCATCTACATTCAGGCTTAATTCATTCAACAATATTCTAGAGATGACAATTGGTCTGGTGACGCTCCCATGTATGGCCATAGAGGGTTATTGTAAATGTAAATAATAAACCATGTATTATTCAGTCTTCTTAGTATCATTTAATCTTTTCAGTAAACATATTTTTTACAATAGCAATATATCACACAGCCCTACTTCCTCTAGTGTGGTCAGTGAATATGAAGGTGCTGTAATGCAGGTTAAAGAGCCACTGTGCAAATAATAATGCAACAAGGAGAGAACCACAACTTCCGGGACCAGGACAGACCACAGGTGCTGGTAATCACGCCTTCTCTCCCTCCTGATCATCTTGCAACTGAAACTGAAAAATGGAACAGCAGACAGGGAGAGGAGGCTTTTAGTCACCTGCTAGTTATGCACTATCATGTTCTTGTGGGAAAAAATGAGCACACCAACTCTTTATGACTTTTACCTTTCCCCTTGTAAGTTGCTGTCCCAACACTTCAGGGAGAACACATAGTCTGAAGAAACTCTCAACTCTGGGAATGATGTTGTCCCACAGGTCCACATCACGCACAATTCTCTCTACAAAGAGGTCAACGACGTGGAGCTGAGCCTGTACTCGATGGTAGTAGGCATGTCTCCTGTCCAGCTTCACAGTGCCCCCATCGTTGACGAGACAGAAGCCCTGTTCTCTAGCACACAGGCGAAGATTGGCCTCCTCTTGTTTGCTGTGTGGGCACTAAAGGTTCAATGAAAAGAAAAGTAATATATTGTACTGTAAATAAGTGTCTGCAGCTCAAAATGTATTGGGAGAGGATCCCCAGACTCAGGATCACGTCACAATCCTATACTTACCCGCTTTACTGTAGCACAATACTGAACAAATAACTTACCTTTATCTCACAGATACCAGTTCCATGGCAGGTGCACGTGACACCTCCGTCTGGCGACGCTCCCATGTATGGCCATTGAGGGTTCAGCCAAAGCCCGCTGTATTTACAGCTGAAACCCTGGTGGTGCAGACTTTGTACTCCTTCATACTGCTTTCGGGCAGTTGCCTCGTATTTGCATCCATACCTGTAATGTATACAAAAAATAATAATTATGTATTAAAGTCAATGGAGAGAGAAAGATTATCTTTCGATCCAGTTTGAATTGTGCCACGAATTACACATATGATGTTCGTCAATTTAAAAGATAATTTTGCCAGTTAAAAAAAAAAAAGTGTCGTAAAACTGTGAAGTAACACATTTTTTTGTGTGAAACGGTCAATGAACTACATCTCTGGTCTTGCACAACAACACACGTCACCAAGATGGCCGTCACTACTGTCTTGCTAAACAAGGGATTAACTACCCTCACTATCACCACAATGAAACACGTCCAGAAGAATGTCATGCAAAGCTGCCTGCCTTCCTTTGATTCTCTCTGAACTGCCTGATCTGTTTAATGTTTAATGTCAACCATTTGTGCAGATAGCTGATAGCATGAAGTATTAAAGATCGTGGATGCTAATGTAGCGTTAGCATTTCTCCCCCGGGTTTAAATGGTGTATTATAGAATTATCACACCGGTGTGACAGTACTCTTCAAAGGGTTCACGAAATATGACTACTACTCTTACCGTTTAACATTTTGGGTTACTTAATGTTACTTCATGTTAAGGCTAATACAAATGATAAGGCTAAGGCTGTAATGCTAACTAACGTGCTTGCAACTAGCTAGGTAGCTAACTTGTCCAGCAACTCCTGGTCCTTTCATCAGACAGGAAGCAAAAGAACGAGCAAGACCCATTGCTGGTATGATAACAACCTGGTACTAAGCACACAGGCATCTTGTTACATTTATCTTATCTATCTCTTATATTTAGCAGAGGAAAACAATTGTGACATCAGTTATGACATCACTTACGCGACTCTGGGATTTGTAGTCTTTCTAGTTGCGTATTTTTCATAGTTTTATATTTCAACAGTTTTACGAAATTATTTTTTTAAGATTGACAAACATCATATGTGTAATTCATGGCAAAATTCAAACGGGATCAAAAGACAAGTTTTCTCTCTCCATTGACTTCAATACATAATTTTTTCGAAATAAGGTCCCATGGACCGGAAGTAGATGGGCGTGACTTCGCCACTCTATTTCGCCTCCCAAGACTTTACACATATCCTCTTTGCTTTTCGTTGGGGTTCATCTTGCGCTTTATCAGTTGAATCACTTTGAACATTCGCTTGAGATGTTGACGGGTTGGCTGAACTTTTTAGTTTACAGTCAAACAACTTAATTTGCTTCGCCATTTTTTGTAAAACAAACCCACAGCGCACCGCGCACGCGAGTAAACGTGCATTGCTTTCTGGCTCCGTAATCATACCAATGCACGTGCAACTTAAGTATCAGGTTCCGACTGGTCACAACAATAATTAAATATCACTCTTAATACAACAAATAATTAACATTCATCTATTTTGGGGTGCACATTTTGCTGTTTGCTGCCCTTATTTCTTTATGTTAAAAACGGGTTGCCACTGATGGCAACCAAAGGCCAATAAGTGGTTGACATTTTTTTGAATGGTTGCCAATGGCAACCTGGCAACCGTTACTGTCGAGCCCTGTGTGGTATTAAGCAATAACAATAGTTACATTTCGTACTTATTATTGTTCTGCAGATGTGCTTTACCTGCAGCGCCCAGGAGTGCGAGAACAATCAGGCCAATCATCTTTACTCAAGCCTTCCTGCGACCAGACTGGAGGTGAAAGATCTGTCACTCACTCAATTTATACCTAAACTCCTCTGCATCTGTCAATAATCTCCCTCCTACTCCATACCTCCACCCAATTATACCCACCTGCCCCCCCTGGTTTATCCTCCCACCCAAATCCCTGAAAAATAACTGTGCCACATTCATCCGTTCAGTTAATAAGTGAGCCACATCTTGCATAGTTTTGGCCTTGCAGACTGCTTCCTTTACTCTGTTTTTGACAGATCCTTTTCTGCACCTACCACCTAAATAAATGGGGCTATTTTATAAAGTGGTGTGTATCTCCCTTTTTTTTGCAGAATTGTTTTTATTTCATAATGGTGGAACGTAAGAGCAGAGAGCAGCATTGTTAAACACTTTTTTGTTCACGAGCCACATTCATCCCAATTTGATCTCAAGGCGTGGACGAGTAAAACCATTGCATGATAAATAACAACACCTCCAAATGTTTCCCCTTATTTTAGTGAAGGCCTAAAGAAGTGCATTAACATTCTGAAAATGGTCAAAATAAATGCCTTTGCAAAACAGATGATAAACAGCCTGAGGTTATAGGTGCAATTTCAACAATATGTGTCTGTTTTTCCATATTCAGTCTGTCCAGTTACCATCATTGCATGTGCATTACAATTTACAGCTCAACGACGTGGATCTACAAAAGCACAACATGTTTAAGCTTAAAGGGTGGTGTTATTAAGGGTGTGATTCTGTGGTGACACAGAAACCGAAAAACAGGTTGTTTTAGGTTTCAGAGACAACAGATTATTTATTTCTCACCTCTCTGGCTTTTACTCAAGGACATCTTTTTTTCTGCGGGGAGAGTGGGGTAAGTTGAGCGATTTTTTAGTTATGCTGTCCTCTAAGCAAGGAGAAATGACACACAGTAAAATGAAAGCACACACCGACACATGAAGCTTAGCGCAAGTTCAGGCAGGAAGACCCATATATATATATAAACACTAGATGGCTCATGGGAGATTTTCCAGCGTAGCTGACCGGCCGCCATCTTGCTACAGTCAACAGTTACTCTGATTCGCGTTATGGTAGCTGTTGTAAGGTGAGTGATCTGCACAAAAATACTCTTAACTCGCTGAAATCTTGACTGATTTACAAACGGTTTGGTTTATTATAAACATTATTAGCATGGCTATGATACAGGATGCTTGGACATGTTGAAATTGCAGCTTTTCTTTGTGTATGTGGTTGTATTTATTAGCTGGCTAATAACAAGAGGCTGTGAGTGAGACCTAGTATTACAAAGTTGACCCAGCAACTTTACACCAGTGGGAGAGGCAGAACTGCTCTTTCTTTTCAACATAACTTAAGTTACACATGATTTCTTCCAAGTGGTTTGGCTTGTTAAAAACATCTTGCATTATGATACAGGAATTTGCTGGCTTTGTGTTTACAGAAGTACCTGACTATGCCGGACTTTTGTGCAGCCTACGGATGCTCCAATCGCCGCTGTCTGCAAACAAGAACCCGTGGGATCACCACATATGTTTATGTTTGCTTAGTCTAATAAACCCATAACATGGTTGTGAAAGAATACCAAAGCTGAGGCTGGACGATGATTGATTGTTGGTGTGCCATGTGTCACCGTGTGTCTTATTGGTTTTGTGTTATACTGTATTTTATTGTGTGCAGCTGGTCCTTATCTCCAAGACACATTTAAAACAAATAACCTTGAAGCCCCATCTCTCCCCACCTGCTCCTGCTTCCTACATTCCCTCCACACCACACCAAGTTGTTCTTCTTAATAATAATAATACATTTATGTTGGGGGGCCGCCTTTCATAACACCCAAGGACACCTTACAGGGGCATAGGGGCAATATAGGGAACAATTTAAACAGTGGATTTTGTGATATATCAGCCGGGGTGAGACAAGACAAACCACAAATGGAATACAGAAGGACACAAAAGGACACATGGTACAGTTTATATTATTCTTGGTCTTTTTTCAATAACATATTTCAAAGGTTCTGGATTTGTTTACAAATCTAGAAACTAGGATGATATGAAGATCTCATGTCAAAAATAATTGTGATAAATTATACAGAACTGTCTGTGACCACATTTTATGTTTGGTTCTTCTGATAAAGGTGTGAATATCTAAATAATATACCAACATATGCTATTGTCATTATTTGTGTCCCTGTTCTTCAAGCTAAGGCATTGCTAAATTAACAACTCTTGGCTTACAGAGTGGTAACATGAGACCGATTTTTATATATAAAATATAAATGTATTTTATAATTTATTTATAATTTATTTAAAATATTAACAATATAATAAAATAAATGGAAATATATACACCGGCAAATATTTAATATAAATACTTTGTGTGTGTGTGTGTATAGCTATTGCTTTATCTGATTAATGTTATTTTCATATGAAAGTCCATGATTATAAGTATGCAGTATCATAACTACATCTTTGATATTTATAAAAAACCAAACCGTTTGAAAATTGGTTGAAAATTGAGCAAGCTATGGTTATTTAAATAGTAAACTATAATGTTATGAATGAGAGCACTGCCTGTAGCGAGATGGCGGCCAAGTTGCAACGTCGGTCTCCATTGGCCAGCAGCGCGGGTGAGTCATCTAGTGTTTATATATATCTATGGGAAGACCTATCACTCCGTATTGCACGTCATGGCAATACTCGCTCCCTTCACTAGATGACAGGGAGCGCCACTCCTTAGCTAACCTATCACTTCCCTCCATTCACAAGCCTAATTATCGCACCTGTTAATCCTTCTATATATGCTGTCCCCTTTTCTATCAGCTGTCTTCCAGGTGTCAACGCACAAGTTGGTAGCTTACCCTCTTACGCCTAAACACTTGATACGAAAAACCTCAAACATGTCTAATTCAGACTCTTCAGAGAACCTACTTTTTTCGAAGGATCTCGATCCCATCTCCGATGCACTTCCAGAGGAAGCGTCAAACTCCTCAAGTCACCGTCGCCTCAGTTCTCGTCTGAGCGCCCGCAGCGGCTCTCGCACAGCAGAGGCAGAATTCCTCGTCGCCCATCTCCGGAAGCAGGGCATCACCCCAGCCCCAGATCTCCTGCTTTCCCAGCTCCGTGAGCTGTCGGACCAAGCCTCCGGTGCGGTCTCCCAGCCCAGCAGCTCCAGCCAGCCCCCCCGGAAGAGGGCGAGGGCGCTATCGCGGCCGAGGGGGCAAAAGGTCTAAAAAAGCGAGTCCTCCAGGAGCTCGCTCGGCCAAGAAATCCTCCACTCCTCAGGCTCACTCCAGCGCCGCTCACTCCAGCGCCGCTCAGCCCGGGTGCTCCGGCACTCAGCCCCTCTTCGATGGCAGCCTAGCCAACACACTGCAATCTCTGGCAAGTTCTATGCTGCTAATCGACGCTCGCCTTCAGTCCATGGAGAGAGGCCAGGCCGGAGCTTCAACCTCTTCGGCGGCCCCGCCGGGTCAGGATTTTGCATTTGGCATGGTAGTTCCTTCTCACTCTCTGGCTTTCGCCCTCCCGGCTCCTCCCTCAGGTAGGCCCTACATTCCCCAAGCCGCTAACATCTCCTCACGGCTCAGAGCAAAAATCCGCGACGGGAAAGACATTTATTTGGTTAGCCTTATTCTGCCTTCCCCGGAGTGCGACAAAGCCATCGCCACGGGAGGAAGCATTACTGCGGTATTTAAATCCGCAGACCCCCGGCTCCTCAAAGACCTTTCTATAGGGCAATTTCTGGTAGCTTTTAGCATCTTCCGCGATGTCCTCTGCGCAGTTTACCCTGGAAGGAGAGTGGAGTTAAGATGCTTATCTGGCCATGATTGGCGATCTTCACATCAAATACGGGAAATCAGTGTTCTATCAATACCATAAAAGCTTCTCTAGCAAAGCAGCGCTACACTTAGCTCATTGTAACATCCGCCTGGACTGGTCCGTGATGGATACCGAGCTGCTCGTAATGGCTACCGGCGGGCAACAAGTCGTCTCGTGCATTAGCTGCGGAGCGCAGGGCCACACCTCTCCGCTCTGCCCTTCAGTGCCTCTCTCCGGGTCTAGCGTTTTCCCCACGCAGTATTCCGGGAACAATAAACCAAACCGTTAGGTGATCAAGCAAGGGATAATAAGATTTGCGTTTCTTTTAATGAGAACGTGTGTTCTTACCCTTATTGTAATGCTCACCCGAGTTCAGTTTGCCCCAGGCGCCGGCCCCCTTTCCCGCGCCAGAATCAACGTGGTGGAAAAACCTTTTAAAACATCACCCCTCGACTCCCATTAACACCACACACTTAGCAGCTGCGCTTTCGACTCACCCAAATCCCGTGTTCGTTGATTATCTTTTTATCAGGGCTCTCTCAAGGGTTCAGGGTAGGGGTCCTTTCTCCCACCTCAGTGACTTTAGTGGCTAAAAACCTGCAGTCAGCCGCCAAAGAACCCACCATAGTCTCTCAGCTCATTCAAAAAGAGCTCAACAAAGGATATTTAATCGGTCCTTTCCATTCCTCTCCGTTCCCAGTGTTCCGGACAAGCCCAATAGGGGTCGCTACACGCACATACTCCGAGAAGAAAAGGCTCATTTTCGATCTGTCCGCTCCTCGCGCTGGTCCGTTTTGCAGCATTAATAGCCTTATTCCCCCAGAGTATTTTTCGCTTCAGTCGATAATGCCATCAAGCTTATCAAATTTGCAGGGCAAGGAGCGTGGCTCACCAAAGCAGACATCACCGACGCGTTCAAAATAATTCCCATTCACCCATCTCAGTGGCACATGATCGGTATCAGGTGGGAGTCCAAATTCTACTTCGCTGTCCGTTTAACCTTCGGGTGCAGAAGTAGCCCTTGCATCTTTAATTCTTTTTCCGAAGCCTTCTGCTGGATCCTCCTGAACATCGTCAGAATCCGCTCTGTCCTTCACTTATTGGACGATTTCCTCCTCATAGATCCCCCTCGGGACAACTCAGGCGCCTCTTTAGCAAAACTCAAACTATGCTTTCAGGAGTTAGGTGTTCCCCTCTCAGAAGAGAAAACGCTAGGTCCCACCACACGCCTGGAGTTTTTGGGCATTACACTCGACTCTGTAGACATGGAAGCGTCTCTCCCCACGGACAAACTGCAGCGCATTCACGACATCTCAAAAGCCTTCTGCGAGCAAAAAGTTATCACCAAGCAGCAGCTGCTCTCCCTGCTCGGGCACCTCAACTTCGCCATGCGTATCATCCCAGGGGCGCTCTTTTATTTCCCGGCTCCTGGATACAGCGTCGGCTGCAGAAAACCTCCATGACCACGTCTTCCTAGATGAAGGCTGCCGCTCAGACCTGCGGTTTTGGTCCCTCCTGCTCGCACACTGGAATGGCGTCACCTTCTTCTACGACGACCTCGTGTACTCCTCCGACTCCATGAGATTCTTCACGGACGCTGCCCCATCCGTGGGTTTTGGGGGTTTCTTCCAGGGAGAGTGGTTCGCAGGCTCGTGGCCTCCGTCATTCCCCAGCCATGCCTCTTCCTCCGCTCTGCATGAGATCTTTCCGATCGCTGTTGCCTGCCACGTGTGGGGTCACCTCTGGCCCCGGAAGCGGATCTCAGTACTCTGTGACAACCAATCAGTGGTCGGGATTATTAATAAAGCGCGCTCCCCGTGCCGCGACATCATGCCGTTCATGAGAAGCATCACGTGGTCTTCCATCATCCACAACTTCCTCATCTCCGCTCGTCACGTTCCCGGCCACCTTAACTCAGTGGCTGATTCCCTCTCTCGCTTCCACTTCCAGACATTCCGGAACCTCTGCCCAGGAGCCAGCGCTCAACCCGTCAGGATTCCTCCCCTGCATCTCCTCTCTCTCTTCTAAATAGAAGCCCCCTAGCAAGGCACCTCGAATCCGCCAGGGTTCTTATGAGGAAGGACTTAGCCGCGTCCACCCTCAAAACATATGATTTCACTTGGAGAACGTTTGCGTGATTTTACTTTTCCGTAGGCATTACACTTAAACCTGTTCTCATCTTCACCGTGTGCGCCTTCATGTGCTACTGCGCCACTGATCACCACCTCAAACCCCAATACATCCGGGGCCTCTTAGCAGGAGTTCAGTTTAATGTTCGCTGTTTCGATCCCGGCTTTCCCAGCCTGTTCGCAAACCAGTCAGTCAAACTCATTCTCAAAGGTCTTATTAAAACGTTTCCCCCCCGTCTTAGACCGGAGACGTCCTATTACACTCTCCACTTTACGCCTTATGCTCTCCAAACTTAGAAGTGGGTTGTTCTCCCCTTATATCGATGCGTTACTTGATGCTTTATTTCTCCTAGCTTTTTACGCTTTCCTCAGACCAGGTGAATTTACCACAGCTTCTCTTACGTTCGATTTCAAACGAGACGCCAGCTTTTCTGACATATCCTTTCACGCCAGCCATTTTAGCTTATATCTTAAGCACTCCAAATGCGGCGGCGCCTGCTCCATCATCGCCGCCCGCAACGACTCCCAGTTCTGCCCTTATAAATCCATGATCAAATTCCTACAGCTTAGACCTACCTCTAATCCTCTCTCACCATTATTTCTTATCTCAGGGAATTTTCCCTTAACTCAACGACAGTTCAATCACTATTTAAAGCAAGTTCTCATTAAATCCGGGTTATCACCCCTTCTATACACGGGGCATTCATTTAGAATAGGTGCAGCTACTTCCGCTGCTAATCAAGGCGTCTCATCCTCATCCCTGCAACAACTCGGACGGTGGTCCTCCTCCGCTTTCTCATCCTACATTCGTCCGGACCTCAGTGCCGTGCTGGCTATCCAAAGGTCTCTCCAACCTTAAAATTGGTACGTATGCATATAACTGGTGGTGGTTCTTAGCATGTCAGCACGTATGTTCGCCCCGCGGCTCTTGTTTATTCTTGCCATGTCTAACCCTGTATGTCCAGGTCGCAACCTTCGGGTCTGTATAAATGTGTCCCTGCTAAGTCAGGTTGCCCCGCACGTCCGGGAAGCCCTGTACGTCCAGGATGCCCCGTACGTCCGGGATGCCCCGTACGTCCGGGAAGCCCTGTATGTCCAGGATGCCCTGTATGTCCAGGATGCCCCGTACGTCCGGGAAGCCCTGTACGTCCAGGATGCCCTGTGTGTCCGGGACGCCCTGTATGTCCAGGATGCCCTGTACGTCCAGGATGCCCTGTGTGTCCGGGACGCCCTGTATGTCCAGGATGCCCTGTACGTCCAGGATGCCCCTTACGTCCGGGAAGCCCTGTATGTCCAGGACGCCCTGTATGTCCAGGATGCCCTATACGTCCAGGAAGCCCTGTACGTCCTGGAAGGATGCCTGGGAGGCATCAGTATGTCTAAATTCCCACATGTATTAACCTCTAATTTCATCCATAGATTTCCACTGCATCCCACAAGGTAAGATTTCTTCACGTTCAGTACTTCATACTTCACTTCTTTTGGGGGTTCATCGGAAACGGTTCTTTCCCTTCCCGAATGATATCCTACAAAACCTGGGCCTAATCGCCAAACACCATTTCATTCACTTGTTATAAACGGTCATCATTATGTTTCATTTATATAATGTGACCGATAATAAACATGTATTCCATACATCACGTCTCTCCTGATTGAAATGAAGCTTAGCGCAAGTTCAGGCAGGAAGACCTATCACTCCGTATTGCACTTCATGGCAATACTCGCTCCCTTCACTAGATGACAGGGAGCGCCACTCCTTAGCTAATCTGAACAACAATAATCTTTTTGAAGAATTTCAGTCTGGCTTCCGCTCCTCACACAGTACAGAGACGGCCATGGTTAAAATCACAAACGATCTCCTAGTAGCAGCTGACTCTGGGCTCTTATCGATACTCATCCTCCTTGACCTGACTGCAGCCTTTGACACCATCTCACACCAAATCCTCCTTGACAGATTATCTTCCATTGGTATCATTGGCACATCCCACACCTGGTTTAGATCTTTCCTCTCCGGTCGTACTCACTTTGTCCAACTCAAACACTTCAAATCACAGTCCCATCCAGTCTTCACTGGTGTTCCTCAGGGTTCTGTCTTGGGCCCCCTCCTATTTATCATCTACCTCCTACCTCTCGGCCATATCTTCAGAAAATACGCAATCCAATTTCACTGCTACGCGGATGACACCCAGCTCTATTTTTCCACCAAACCCACTTCCACTCTCCCCCCCACTGCCCTTTCCGACTGCTTACTGGAAATCAAATCCTGGTTCTCATCCAACTTCTTAAAACTCAACAGTGATAAAACTGAGTTTCTCCTAGTTGGCTTCAAGTCCACTCTGGCTAAAACTGACAAATTCTTCCTCACTATTGACAATTCCACAGTCTCACCCTCCCCCCAAGTTAAGAGTATGGGTGTCATCCTTGACAGCACCTTATCATTTGAAGCTCACATCAACAACATCACTCGATCTGCCTACTTCCACCTCCGCAATATTAACCGCCTCCGCCCGTCACTCACACCCAACAGCACCGCCATCCTCGTCCACGCCCTCGTTACGTCCCGTATCGATTATTGCAACTCCATCCTCTCTGGTCTTCCTCAGAAATCCCTACGTAAGCTCCAACAGGTCCAAAACTCAGCCGCCCGTATCATCACCAGAACTCCTTTCATTAATCATATCACTCCGGTTCTCCAACAACTCCATTGGCTCCCCGTTAAGCACCGCATAGACTTCAAAGTGTTGCTCCTCACCTTCAAGGCCCTTCACACTCTTGCCCCTCTATATCTCTCTGAGCTCCTTCACATCTACACTCCCTCTCGTACTCTCCGATCCTCCTCTGCCTTCCAACTCACTGTACCTTCTGCCCGCCTGATCACCATGGGGTCACGAGCCTTCAGCCACTCTGCCCCCCGTCTCTGGAACTCTCTCCCACAAGACATCCGCAATATGGACTCCCTCCCACCCTTCAAATCCAGCCTGAAAACACACCTTTTTAAACTGGCGTATTCTATTTCTTAATCTCTGCTAAACTGATTGTTGTTTTTAAGTCTCTGTTATTTAAGTATTTTTTTAAGTCTTGTATTACTGTGTGCTCTTCTTTGTTGATTGTTTTTAATTATGCTCTGTAAGGTGTCCTTGAGAGCTTTGAAAGGCGCCCATAAATAAAATGCATTATTATTATTATTATTAACCTATCACTTCTCTCCATTCACAAGCCTAATTATCGCACCTGTTAATCCCTCTATATATGCTCTCCCCTTTTCTATCAGCTGTCTTCCAGGTGTCAACGCGCAACCCTCCTCCACCCCTTCGCCTCCTGCTTCCAACTCAGGGCCAAGCTTAACCTTCTCCCTTCCAACCGGACCTAACCACTTATCACCACCACCAGTGTCTAAACCCAGGGGGGTTCATCGGAAACGGTTCTTTCCCTTCCCGAATGATATCCTACAAAACCTGGGCCTAATCGCCAAACCCCATTTCATTCACTTGTTATAAACTGTCATCATTATGTTTCATTTATATAATGTGACCGATAATAAACATGTATTCCATACATCACGTCTCTCCTGATTGAACTATAATTCAGGATGTCTCATATATCAATGGCAATGATAATAATTCATATTTGATCAAGGGCAGTGAAAATATTACTTCTAAAAAAAAAAGTGGTCCAACTTGCTCCAGTAAGTTGATCCAGGTCAGGGGGTAAATTGAACCACTGTTGGGTAAATTGACCAATTCACTTTTTCCAGTTTAAACCTGGGCATACCTACGAAAAATCTTAAAGGTAACTTTAAACAATAAATAACAAACCAAATACAAGTTTAGTTTTTCAAATATTTTAATATAAATTTCGATTGAATTGATTGATTTTTTTTTAACATGTTAAAAGGAAAAGTAATCATACAAATGGTGATACAATTTCATACAGCTTACCAATCAAACACAGGATAAATTCAACTTTACATGTAGCCTACAATGAGCTCTTATTATCAACTGGGCCTACTTTCATTCTGCTACTCCACTGGCTAGCTACCATTTTAGAAAAAATAGCCTAGCTTAAAAATTCAGAGTCATCTTTAGCTTAATGATTCACATGGTTTAATACGCTGCCAACATATACAATGTATGTTTTTAAACCTGGATACATTTTGTTTGACATGACAGCCGATATAGCTGATATCTAGAAAACTGACTTTGACAAGCAAAAAACGTTTTTTTGTAAAAATGTTTACTTACCAGACCACAATGAGCATCTCTCTGTCACAGCCAATGAGAAATGGGAGGAGCTTGCATAAGTTCTGGTCACGTGATTACAACTATATAGCGTTGCCTGGTTACAAGGGGTGGTTCAATTTACCCACTCGCTCAACTTACCCCCTTCTCCCCTATGGGCCAAGAGCTAAAAGACGGTTAGATAAAAGTTTTCACTCTTTGATATTGTAGCCTAAAATGACAAATTATTGGTTTTGGCTAGACTAGTTTGACTGAAATGTTCTATATAATCTGATGACTAAAAAAGACTCAAATGTCAACAGTTTTCATTAACAAAAAGTAGACTAAAATAGTTAGTTTTCTAAAATAAGACTAAAATGCTCAGACTTTTAGTCGACTAAATCTTGACTAAAATAGTTAATGTTTTCTTTGACTAAAATAAGACTAAAATGCTCAGACCTTTAGTCGACTAAAACTTGACTAAATAAAAACAGGATGAAGGTGACTAAATATGACTAAAACTAACAAGGACATTTGATACAGGACTAAAACTAAATAAAAAAATAGCTGACAAAATGAACACTATGAGTGACCCATGAGAACCAAAAGCAGGTGTTTCATGTTTGGAGACCTTGGTCCACATTTTAAATAAGGGGCACAGATGACATAACCACAGGGTGTTGTGCTACGATTGGGCCGAAGTGGGCAAACACAAAATGAGGAGTGTGATAAGAAAGTACATTTGGTTTGAAACTAAGTGGGGGGGGGGGGGGGGGGGGGGGGGGGGGGGGCGGTCAGGTGAGGGGAACAAGCACTGTGGGGCTGCTGGGATATAAATTTGAGCCGAGGTGTGTGTCCAGGAGTCTTCTGAACATTCACCTGACACCATGAAACTGCTGGCTCTGCTGCTGTTGATCGGAGCTGCTGGTAAATACACAGTAATACAATAGTGTTAATTTTGTCAGCAATTTTTTTATGTAGTCTTAGTATCAAATGTCCTTGTTAGTTTTAGTCATATTTAGTCACCTCACCTTCATCCTGTTTTTATTTAGTCAAGTTTTAGTCGACTAAAAGTCAGAGCATTTTAATCTTATTTTAGTCAAAGGAAACAGTAACTATTTTAGTCAAGATTTAGTCGACTAAAAGTCTGAGCATTTTAGTCTTATTTTAGCCAAAGAAAACTATTTATTTTTGTTAATGATAACGGTTGACATTTGAGTCTTTTTTAGTCATGAGATTATATAGAACATTTCAGTCAAACTAGTCTAGCCAAAACCAATAATTTGTCATTTTGATCAAATGTATTTCACAATAAGATTATTGTGCTGTCCCCGGTATATGTGTAGTGTATATAACTCAACAGCCAGATAAACTCCCTCCGTACACCAAGACTCTGAAGACGTGAATCCTTTGCCCACAGGTTTAATGATATAAGGAAAGTGTGAAACTAAAAATAAACAAGACAAAATATAATCAATTCTATGATCATTTCTACATACACAAATATGCACAATGTATATAAATCAACACAGCTTTAACATTAATTGAATTGCCTTGTTATATTTACTGTAAGCTTTTTAATGTATTTATTGTAATTCTAGAACTTAAACAGTTATAAATGGCATCATATTTTAAACATATAATCAGCCATTTGTACATGTATTCATTTAACTCTCCTTGCATTAGCCTTGTACAATATTGAGACAACTCGGAAGATCTCCAGCATTAAACACCACAGAATACAATATTTCCTAAAAATAATCATCTGTAATTGTTAATAACACAAACATAAACAATACTTACATACGATGCGATCAAAGGCATTAAGACTATGCAGATGTAGCTGGATTTCTAACAAACAATAACACATTGCTCACAGAGCCATGCTTTGCCTATTCCTCTCTAATGATCACCTGACACACCCATCTGATGATGTCATCCTGATTCTTAAAAGGACCACGACTAGGCACAATAGGCACACAAAGAATAGCCCAGAAAATGCAAACAAGAGTAAACTTAGCTGTAACAGAACAATTATATCTTATCCTTATTTGATGAAAAACACAGATTGAATGATTAAGAATGCAGCTTTGCAGAGAGTATCTGGTCAGGTTTGTGGTGTTTTTACCAGCTGTGTTATGGCCACATTAGCCGCGTTCACACCGTGTACTTTGCAGTACTTAGTGCCCCGGCACTTATTACCCCAGGGCACTAAGTACCAATCGCGTTCACCGTGACACCCAGTGGTGTAGTGGGGATTTTTTTACTGGGGGGACGCTATTTTAATTAGGTCGTCCCAAACAATGCCACACAAGTGCGCATGCGCGCAGTGCACTCACAAAACGGGCAGACAGGTCCACAGAAACTACCGGTATGCTTAGTCCTACTTTAGTTACTGTACTGCAAAAAGCAGACGGCGCTGCGCTCAACACACACACAGACTCAAAACCATGGACACACTGGCACATAGGTTACATAAACAATTTATAGGCCTAAATTGCATAAGCTACAGTATTGCAACTAAGCAGACAGTGCTGCTTCTCTCTCTCTCTCTCTCTCTCTCTCTCTCTCTCTCTCTCTCTCTCTCTCTCTCTCTCTCTCTCTCTCTCTCTCTCTCTCTCTCTCTCTCTCTCTCTCTCTCTCTCTCTCTCTCTCTCTCTCTCTCTCTCTCCACTTTCAAAATCTATTTAAAACTCATAACAAACTAACAAAATGTCCAAAGTTGTCCTGAAATTAACTTATTAAATAAACAAAACGAAAAATATAGCCATACTTATGCAAACAACATTGAATCTGGACTTGACATTATTTTGATTAGGCCTAGCCTACATTGCAAATAAGCAGACAGCGCTGCTTTTCACACACACACACACACACACACACACACACACACACACACACACACACACACACACACACACACACACACACACACACACACACACACACACACACACACACACACACACACACACACACACACACACACACACACCTTGGGTTTTGAAGACTGATAAATCCGAAATGGATGAACAAACTTTGCAGCCCAGTTTCCCAGCTTTGCAGTCTATCCACGGGTATGCCTCTTGTTTCCTCCGCCACATCTCCTCCGTCCATACCTCTGGGAAAGGTGAGCTTGAGCTAGCCAGGGGAACGTTGCTAGCGCAGCTAACGTGCACGTTAGCTAGCATTATCCACGTCTTTAGGCGGCTCTTCTGATGATGTAAAGGACTGGCTTATCTAAAGTTGAGTAGCACTTGAAATGTTTGGCTCTATGAAACCTGATGTACTTATATGATTCTGTTTTCTTCAAGGTTGTGTCTTCCTGGTCGAATGTACTTATTGTAAGTCGCTTTGGATAAAAGCGTCAGCTAAATGCAATGTAATGTAATATTACTAGCAGCTTCACTTGTAGCTTCGGTGCTGCTAGCCTCTTTCTTCTTGTGAATTATATTCTTTTTAGAAAATAAGTCAAGTAAAACATGTTAGCCTGCCATTATAGAGCTTTTTCGTTAGTGTTCTTGAGGGAAAGAGCTGCCGCAAAATCGGCGGGCGCAGCGAGCTGGCTCGCCGTGGGTGTGTCAGTGACCACGGGGTCACGAGCGTGATGATGAATCATACTTTTTTAAGGAAATCGTTTTTATTTTTTATTATAATTACTGTGAAATGTATTATGTTTTCGTCATTATTACAACAAATACACACTTGCAACTGATAACACTGGCAATGATTTTATATTTATTAGACTTAAAAAAAAGATCATGCTCCAAATAAGTGGGGGTACGGCGTACCCCCGCGTCCAACACCCACTACACCACTGACACCGGAGTACTTTTCCCTGAGGGAAGATTACGCAAATGAGCCACTGACGTCACTTCGTCTTCTTCTGCTTTGGGTTTACTGGCAGGCTGCAAACAACTTCATGGCGTATACTGCCGCCCCCGAAGTCCCCCAAAGTCCCCGGCCTTCCGAGTAAATCAATAGAACGCCGACACCTCCTCATCACTCCACCGCTCCCATGTTTTTTGTGTTTTGCCATAAGTTATTCTCTCTCCGTTGGTGCGCGAGGCTAATGCTTATAATGCTAATGCCACAAATACAATGGCGGCTTCACAAAACCTTTCAGAGTTTTACGGGGCGTGGTTTGCAATTCGCCCAGCCAATCAGAACTGGGGCACTTTTTCCCCCCAGGATAATACCTCCTCTCTAGCAGGCACTAAAAATGGGGGTAAAAGTTCCCGGCACTAAGTAGGCTACTCTTTTTGGTGTGAACGCAACATAAGGGGTAGCCTACTAACGGAACTAAAGGGGAAAAGTATGGGGAAAAGTACTCCGGTGTGAACGCGGCTATTGCTTCCCTTCTGATAAAACAATGCATTCGCTTTTTTTCTCCGCCTCATTGTAGCGAAAATTGGCCCAAATATCGTAAACCATACTGGTTTATTTATTTATTTATAACATTTCCGTCATAATCCATTATTACCCCGTCGGGTCTGTACACAACTCGTCACTCACTCGCGCTGACTGGGGGGGGGGGGGTCGAATATTCGGTTAACGTGACCACTGCTCCCAAGCCCTGTTGTTGCCATTTTCCTTTCTGTTAAATGAGGTTCGTTAGATCTGAGTCTTCCTGACGGTTCATATTGTGCCGCTGCCCGGTGTAATTCAAATGTACCGCCGCGTGCAGCACAGACACACAACTGCTGCCCAGCCGCAGCACCGGAAAAGGAGCTGCTGGGAGAAAAACTGACTATCAGATGTAACTTTAATCTTGATAATAGTTAGTTTCCCTTCGTCAACAGCAGCAACAGCAGCAACAGCAGCAACAGCAGCAACACCTGCAACACCGGCAACACCTGCAACAGCAGCAACAGCAGCAACAGCAGCAACACCTGCAACACCTGCAACACCTGCAACACCTGCAACACCGGCAACACCGTCAACAGCAGCAACACCTGCAACACCTGCAACAGCAGCAACACCGGCAACAGCAGCAACACCTGCAACACCTGCAACAGCAGCAACACCGGCAACAGCAGCAACACCTGCAACACCTGCAACAGCAGCAACACCTGCAACAGCTGCAACACCTGCAACACCTGCAACAGCAGCAACACCTGCAACACCGGCAACACCGTCAACAGCAGCAACACCTGCAACACCTGCAACAGCAGCAACACCTGCAACAGCTGCAACACCTGCAACAGCAGCAACACCTGCAACACCGGCAACACCTGCAACAGCAGCAACAGCAGCAACACCTGCAACACCGGCAACAGCAGCAACACCTGCAACAGCTGCAACACCGGCAACACCGGCAACACCTGCAACAGCAGCAACACCTGCAACACCGGCAACACCTGCAACAGCAGCAACAGCAGCAACACCTGCAACACCGGCAACACCGGCAACACCTGCAACAGCAGCAACACCTGCAACACCGGCAACAGCAGCAACACCTGCAACACCGGCAAACACCGGCAACACCGGCAACACCTGCAACAGCAGCAACACCTGCAACACCTGCAACAGCTGCAACACCTGCAACAGCAGCAACACCTGCAACACCTGCAACAGCAGCAACACCGGCAACAGCAGCAACACCTGCAACAGCAGCAACACCTGCAACAGCAGCAACACCGGCAACACCGGCAACAGCAGCAACACCTGCAACAGCAGCAACACCTGCAACACCTGCAACACCTGCAACAGCAGCAACACCCTGCAACAGCTGCAACACCGGCAACAGCAGCAACACCTGCAACAGCAGCAACACCGGCAACAGCTGCAACACCGGCAACAGCAGCAACACCTGCAACAGCAGCAACACCTGCAACAGCTGCAACACCTGCAACACCGGCAACAGCAGCAACACCTGCAACACCTGCAACACCTGCAACACCGGCAACAGCAGCAACACCTGCAACAGCAGCAACAGCAGCAACACCTGCAACACCTGCAACAGCAGCAACACCTGCAACAGCTGCAACACCGGCAACAGCAGCAACACCTGCAACAGCAGCAACAGCAGCAACACCTGCAACACCTGCAACAGCAGCAACACCTGCAACAGCAGCAACAGCAGCAACACCTGCAACACCTGCAACACCTGCAACAGCAGCAACAGCTGCAACACCTGCAACAGCAGCAACACCTGCAACACCTGCAACACCGGCAACACCTGCAACAGCAGCAACAGCAGCAACACCTGCAACACCTGCAACACCTGCAACAGCAGCAACACCTGCAACACCGGCAACACCTGCAACAGCAGCAACACCTGCAACACCTGCAACACCTGCAACAGCAGCAACAGCAGCAACACCTGCAACACCTGCAACACCTGCAACAGCAGCAACACCTGCAACAGCAGCAACACCTGCAACACCTGCAACACCTGCAACAGCAGCAACACCTGCAACAGCTGCAACACCTGCAACAGCAGCAACAGCAGCAACAGCAGCAACAGCTGCAACAGCTGCAACAGCAGCAACAGCAGCAACAGCAGCAACACCTGCAACACCTGCAACAGCAGCAACACCTGCAACAGCTGCAACACCTGCAACACCTGCAACAGCAGCAACAGCTGCAACACCTTCAACAGCAGCAACACCTGCAACACCTGCAACACCTGCAACAGCAGCAACACCTGCAACACCTGCAACACCGGCAACACCTGCAACAGCAGCAACAGCTGCAACACCTGCAACACCGGCAACACCTGCAACAGCAGCAACAGCTGCAACACCAGCAACACCTGCAACACCTGCAACACCTGCAACAGCAGCAACACCTGCAACAGCAGCAACACCGGCAACACCTGCAACACCTGCAACAGCAGCAACAGCAGCAACAGCAGCAACAGCAGCAACACCTGCAACAGCAGCAACACCTGCAACACCGGCAACACCTGCAACACCGGCAACACCTGCAACACCTGCAACAGCAGCAACAGCAGCAACAGCAGCAACAGCAGCAACACCTGCAACAGCAGCAACACCGGCAACACCTGCAACACCTGCAACAGCAGCAACAGCAGCAACAGCAGCAACAGCAGCAACACCTGCAACAGCAGCAACACCTGCAACACCGGCAACACCTGCAACACCGGCAACAGCAGCAACAGCAGCAACAGCAGCAACAGCAGCAACACCGGCAACAGCAGCAACACCTGCAACAGCAGCAACACCTGCAACACCTGCAACAGCAGCAACACCGGCAACACCTGCAACACCTGCAACAGCAGCAACAGCAGCAACAGCAGCAACACCTGCAACACCTGCAACAGCAGCAACACCTGCAACACCTGCAACACCTGCAACAGCAGCAACAGCAGCAACAGCAGCAACACCTGCAACACCTGCAACACCTGCAACACCTGCAACAGCAGCAACACCTGCAACAGCTGCAACACCTGCAACAGCAGCAACACCTGCAACACCGGCAACACCTGCAACAGCAGCAACACCTGCAACAGCTGCAACACCGGCAACACCGGCAACACCTGCAACACCTGCAACAGCAGCAACACCTGCAACAGCTGCAACACCTGCAACAGCAGCAACACCTGCAACAGCTGCAACACCTGCAACAGCAGCAACACCTGCAACAGCTGCAACACCTGCAACAGCAGCAACACCTGCAACACCTGCAACACCGGCAACACCGGCAACACCTGCAACAGCAGCAACACCTGCAACAGCAGCAACACCTGCAACACCGGCAACACCTGCAACAGCAGCAACAGCAGCAACACCTGCAACACCGGCAACACCTGCAACACCTGCAACAGCAGCAACACCTGCAACAGCAGCAACACCTGCAACACCGGCAACACCGGCAACACCTGCAACACCTGCAACAGCAGCAACACCTGCAACAGCTGCAACACCTGCAACACCTGCAACACCTGCAACAGCAGCAACACCTGCAACAGCTGCAACACCGGCAACACCGGCAACACCTGCAACACCGGCAACACCTGCAACAGCTGCAACACCGGCAACACCGGCAACACCTGCAACAGCAGCAACAGCAGCAACACCTGCAACACCGGCAACACCGGCAACACCGGCAACACCTGCAACAGCAGCAACACCTGCAACACCGGCAACACCGGCAACACCTGCAACACCTGCAACAGCAGCAACACCTGCAACAGCTGCAACACCTGCAACAGCAGCAACACCTGCAACACCTGCAACACCTGCAACAGCAGCAACACCTGCAACAGCTGCAACACCGGCAACACCGGCAACACCTGCAACAGCAGCAACACCTGCAACAGCAGCAACACCTGCAACACCGGCAACACCTGCAACACCTGCAACACCTGCAACACCTGCAACAGCTGCAACACCTGCAACACCGGCAACACCGGCAACACCTGCAACACCTGCAACAGCAGCAACACCTGCAACACCTGCAACAGCTGCAACACCTGCAACACCTGCAACACCGGCAACACCTGCAACACCGGCAACAACCGGCAACACCTGCAACACCTGCAACAGCAGCAACACCTGCAACACCTGCAACAGCAGCAACACCTGCAACAGCTGCAACACCGGCAACACCTGCAACACCTGCAACAGCAGCAACACCTGCAACACCGGCAACACCGGCAACAGCAGCAACACCTGCAACAGCAGCAACACCTGCAACACCGGCAACAGCGGCAACAGCTGCAACAGCGGCAACAGCTGCCACAGCGGCAACAGCTGCCACAGCGGCAACAGCTGCCACAGCGGCAACAGCGGCAACAGCGGCAACAGCTGCAGTTCCCCGTGAAGATGGCAGGATCATTGGCGGTTATGAGTGTTCGCCTCACTCTCGTCCATACATGGCCTCCCTCAACTACGGGTACCACTTCTGTGGCGGGGTGCTGATCAACAACCAGTGGGTGCTCTCTGTTGCCCACTGTAGGTACAAGTAAGTAAACATTGATGGGTTTTAAATAAATAAATTAAATATGCGTTTTGGAATTTGTTCCAAAGGTCTTTAGTTTTTTTATAGATTATCTTGCTAGACATTTATGCATTTTTTTGTCTTCATTTAAAAAAAATCTAAATATCAATCAATGAGCATGGATCGCAGACATGTTAAATGTGTGTTTGGCTTTAAATATTTAAAAAAAAGAGTGTGGTCTTTGAAAAATGCAGAACATTTAGAGATTAAGAGTGTTGTAGAGATATTAGAGAACATAATAGTGAAAGCTTTCACTGCTTCCACATGTTTCTATAACGTTGTACCTCCTCTATAAGTCCCTATTCCATGCAGGTCATTCTGGGCGATCACAACTTGCGAGTGTTTGAGGGAACAGAGCAGCTCATGAAGTCCAACACCATCATCCGGCATCCTAGGTGAGGGAAACATTTAAAAAATCCCCCTCTTCTTCTCTTTGAATACCCAAAATTGGAGAGGAACAGCTGCTGTCTAAAGCGTGTTTTGTATTTTCTGTATGCAGCTATGACTACCAGACTCTGGATTTCGACATAATGTTGATCAAGCTGTACCACCCAGTGGAGGTGACGGAGGCGGTCGCCCCCATCCCGTTGCCCACAAGGTGTCCCTATCGGGGGCTTTCCTGCTCTGTGTCCGGCTGGGGTAACACCAACCTTGGAGGAGAGGGTGGGTTGATTATTATGTGTTGTATTGTACAGCTTAACAACAGATGTATAGGTCACCTATTATGCAAAATCCACTTTTCCATGTCTTTTATGCATGAACATGTGTCCCCTGAGATTCTGAAAGTTTCAGGACAAAAATGTTGCTCACTTTCTTTCCTGATCCATTTATATAAAAAGCTGTCTGAAAATGAGCTGATCAGATGTTGGCTTTTTTTTCCTTATTTATTTATACAGGTATAACATCTCATTGAGACACAAGGTCTCATTTTCAAGAGAGACCTGGTAACACTACCACACAAAGTTACAGACAGACTGGACACTAAACCTCCTGTGTGTCAAAGAATAGATTTCAAAATACTGCTGCTGGTTTATAAAGCACTGAATGGTTTAGGCCCAAAATACATTTCTGATCTTCTGCTAAATTATGAACCATCCAGATCTCTCAGGTCTTCAGGGACTCGTCAGCTTTCTGTCCCCAGAGTCAGAACTAAACATGGTAAAGCAGCGTTCAGTTATTATGCTCCAAATATCTGGAACAAACTCCCAACCTGCAGGTCCGCTGCAACTCTTACTACTTTTAAATCCAGGCTGAAGACTTGTCTTTTTGTCGCTGCTTTTAATTGAAACTGAGCCGTTGTGTTCATCAGTAAAGTGGAACTTCTGTGTGAACTATTCATATCTTAAACTGCACTGTAACTTTTTATTCATGTACTTTTTTATTCATGTACTTTTTTTTCATGTCTTTTTCTTTTATTATCTTTCACTGTTTTTAAATGCCTTTGTCTGAATGTCTTTCATTTTTGTAAAGCACCTTGAATTGCCTTGTGTTGAAAGGTGCTATATAAATAAACTTGCCTTGCCTAAATACAGAGGCAACACTAAAGGTTCAAGGTTCAAGGTTCTTTATTGTCAAACTAACATAGCTAGTGTAATTATGTCGTAAAATACAACATCGTAAAAAAGTAGTCATTGAAATCCATATACAGTAGTCAGATATAGCAGGTGCAAACACCCACAGTTGATTTATCCAGCTTTTAATTAATTAAAATTTGTTTAAAATCCGTGATTGGTATCAAACTGGTCAGCTTAAGTTCCTGCTGAAGTGTGTTCCAGGTCGAGGGCATGATATGGCTTTTTCCCCAACACTCACTTTATGATGTCATAACAATTTTTTGGCGGTATTTACTTGCGGTACCGAGGTGGGCCGGCGGTACCGGTCGAGAGTCCCGGGCTATTTTTTAGTCCCAGTCCGCGCCTGTCTGAGACCTATATATATTGATGAAAAACAGTATAATAGGGGACCTTTAATGAGACCATCCCAGTGAACAGGTCATGATGTTGTTTTCAAACCTGTTCCCACTCACCTCATGTTTAAATACTCCTGTCTGGTAAAAGGTGGGGTAGGTCATTTTGGGGAAACCAGCTCGCGCTAGAATTTGAAAATACACAGCCGGAACAAATCTGCTACTTCCTTACAGAGCCCCTCCTCCAACAAACACGAACGCGCACATGACCAATGAGGGCACGAGATAAGGTTGTGCACAGATGGAAGGCTGACAGGCAGGTAGGCCATCCAGTTATTTTAGCCGGGCCGGCTAAAATGATTGGTCATGCTTTTTACAGTATACGGCTTCCACAGAGGAAATTTTGTATGGATTTTTTGTCGAAGCACTTAAGATATTCATTGCTATCGGGATGTTAAGAGCATTCCATGGAATATAACAAAAAGTGTATCTCGAGCCGGTTTCTCAAACCTACCCCACCTTCAAGATGGATTACCTACACTGTGAAAAATAAATATACTTATTTTATATTCAAGACTTTGTTTCTGGGTCGTGCATTTGGGTTCATCAGTTTGTGTCGAGGTCCTGACATAACGAACTGACCAAAAATTGACCGAGCCGACCCAAAAGCGCTCCAGACTGCTTTGTTTGCCCAAGGCAGTTTAATTCACCAACATCAAGAGCAGCTAACAGCTATTGGGCACGGAGTAAGAGGTTTGTCGGAACGCCAGGAAGGTTTGCAGACCGCCGTAACCGCGGCAATCAGCTGGCGACACAGCTTCAACAGATCCTCACACGTCTAGAGACTCCAGATGTGCCGACGGCGCCACGTCCCGTCGATCCTGCAGCTGGCCAGGCCGAGGTTCGCTCAGCATTTGTTCCACTTCGGTTGGCATCACCAGAGAGGTTTTCCGGGGAGTCTGGAAACTGCAGAATGTTCCTGGTCCAGTGTGATCTACACTATAAACACAACCCAGCGGCGTTTGTTTCCGAGGAAGCCAAGATCGCCTTCTTGGTCTCCCACCTCACCGGCAGAGGTGGGCCACGGCTGAATGGGCTCAAGACTCTCCCATATGCAGGTCGTATTCCGCTATTTACGACACAATGATGTGGGTGTTTCGATCAGACTTCAACCTCCAGGGTGGCCACCTGGACTCATATGCAGATAAAACAGCACTCCTACCCTGTCATAAATTACATTCAACACAGACAATTGCACACATGTATTATCATTGTATCAGAACTGATTAGAAGATTCTAACTTCTTCTGTTCATTAGTTATGCCCATTATCTTTGGGCAGTGTCCATGGGCGTTTCTTTGCAAGGAATTGTAATGTTTTTGTCAAGATTACACATATACTGTATTGTAGTGCCGTGAAAAGAGAGTCGGAGGCGGTGTATTAAGAATGGAGTTCCAATCTTTATTATCCATTACTTCAGAGAGGTTAACACATGCACTGCTCTGCCATGATGAGCTAGCAGGAATGGCAGCTAAAGCTACAGGTGTTCCCCACTAAAGGGTCCGTGTGGCAACACAATAAGCAAGGTGAATTATGTCCAATAACGTGTCACCACACAAGCCCCCCCAGAATTCACACATAAACAAAATCAGCATGGCGGGGAGGAACGACACGCCGACCCCCACGACTCCTGAGCACGGGAGTCGGAAAAGTGACTCCCGCCTGTGCGGCCCCCGGAAGGGGAGGGACCGGGACAACAGGTCTTAAATCCGTGACAGGGGACGAGGCCGGGGGGCGGCCCCGTCGCGGAGGTCGAGCCAGCACCACAGGCTGGTCCAAGTCCAGGTGAGCAGCCTTCACCCGGTCAACCGAGACGTGCTCGGCCTTGCCACCCAGGTCGACCACCAGGTGCTTGTCCCCGTGCTCCAAGACCCGGAAAGGCCCATCATAAGGGGGCTGCAGGGGGCCTCTGTGCGCATCGTGCCGGATGAACACGTGCTCCGCCGAGCGGAGCTCTGCGGGAACCTGGGACACCTGAGTACCGTGCTGAGTAGTAGGGATCGGAACAAAGGCCTCAGCGGCGTCACGCAGGAAAGCCCGCTGGGCCGACGCCGACCAGGGAGCCGATGCATTTGGGAGGAAATCCCCCGGAACTCTCAGCGGCTGACCGTAGACCATCTCCGCTGTAGAACACTGCAGATCTTCCTTAGGTGCGGTCCTCAGGCCCAGCATCACCCAGGGCAGCTTGTCGACCCAGTTACCGTCCGTAAAGCCGGCCTTGAGGGCCGCCTTCATGGAGCGATGAAAGCCCTCGCAGAGACCGTTAGCCTGAGGGTGGTAAGCGGTAGTCCTGTGCAGCTTAACCCCCAAACCGCCTGCCACAGCGTTCCAGAGCTCGGACGTGAACTGAGAGCCCCTGTCTGAGGAAATGTCTGACGGGGTGCCAAAACGACACACCCACGTTGCAATGAAGGCCCGGGCAACGTCTGCGGCTGATGTCGAAACGAGCGGAACCGCCTCCGGCCAACGGGTCGTCCTGTCCACCATGGTGAGGAGGTAGGAAAACCCCTGAGAGGAAGGCAACGGACCAACCAGGTCAATGTTGACGTGATCAAACCTCCTCTCAGGCACCAGGAAACGCTCCAACGGGGCCTTCGTGTGGCGGTGCACCTTAGCGCGTTGACAAGCCACGCACTCCCTGGCCCAAGTCCTCACGTCCCTTTTCAGTCCTTGCCAAACGAACTTCGCCGCTACCAAACGGACCGAAGGTTTAACGCCGGGGTGTGACAGGCCGTGCACAGCCTCGAACACAGGACGCCTCCAGCTGGCAGGGACGACAGGCCGCGCCAGGCCCGTAGAGACGTCACACAGGAGAGTAATGCCCGCGTCGCCGAACACCACGTCCTCCAAGCGCAGCCCCGCGCTCTCCACCTTCAGGGCCTGGACGCCGGGATCTGTGACCTGGTCTGCCGCCATGCGAGTATAGTCCAGGCCCAACTGGACGGCACCGATGACGACCCTGGAGAGGCAATCAGCAACCAGGTTCGACTTGCCAGCCACGTGCTTAATGTCCGTAGTGAACTCCGATATGTAGGACAGCTGCCGCTGCTGACGTGCCGACCAAGGCTCCGCCACTTTTGACATGGCAAAGGTGAGCGGCTTGTGGTCGACAAACGCCGTAAATTCACGGCCTTCCAGCATGAAACGGAAGTGCCGCACGGCCAAATAAAGTCCGAGGAGCTCCCGGTCAAAGGCGCTGTATTTGCGTTCTCTAGGCGTCAGCTGGCGGCTGAAAAAGGCGAGCGGCTGCCAAGCGCCCTCCACCCACTGCTCGTGCACTGCGCCGACCGCGTAGTCTGACGCGTCCGTGGTGATGGAGATGGGAGCCGTAGATGATGGGTGTGCCAGCAAAGCCGCCTGAGCCAACGCGGTCTTGACCTCAGCAAAAGCGCCGTCCGCCTCTGCTGTCCAGTCGATCTCCTGGACGGGGGTCTTGCCTTTCAACGCTTCATACAGCGGCCGCATGATGTGTGCGGCCCGGGCGATGAAACGGTGGTAGAAAGTCACCATCCCCAGAAACTCACGGAGCGACCGGGCTGTGAGCGGGCGAGGAAACGCCGCAACAGCCTCCACCTTCGCTGGCAGAGGTGTCGCACCGCCCTTGGTGACGCGGTGCCCCAGGAAATCGATGTCCGACACCCCGAACTGGCACTTTGCAGGATTGATGATTAATCCGTGTTCGTTGAGCCGTGTGAAAAGGGCTCGGAGGTGGGACAGGTGCTCCTGCACTGAAGCGCTGGCGACGAGTATGTCGTCGAGGTAAACAAACACAAACGGCAGGTCCCGCAGCACCGAATCCATCAGGCGCTGGAACGTCTGAGCGGCATTCTTGAGTCCAAAAGGCATCCGCAGGAACTCAAAAAGTCCAAAAGGCGTTATCACTGCTGTCTTGGGAATGTCCAGTGGGTGCATGGGCACCTGGTGGTATCCACGCACCAGGTCCACCTTGGAAAACACCCCCGTACCGGCCAGATGCGCCGAAAAGTCCTGAATGTGCGGCACCGGATAGCGGTCAGGCGTAGTGGCGTCGTTGAGTCGGCGGTAATCCCCGCACGGGCGGAACCCGCCGTTCGATTTGGGAACGACGTGCAGGGGGGAAGCCCAAGGACTGTCGGAGCGGCGGACAATGCCCAGGCGCTCCATGGTTGCGAACTCCGCCCTCGCTACAGCCAGCTTAGAAGGGTTCAACCGCCGGGCCCTGGCGTAGACAGGAGGCCCCCCGGTAGTGACGTGGTGTTCCACGCCATGCTTAGTGGTAAGCGCAGAGAAGGTGGGTAGCGACAGGTCTGGAAACTTGGCCAACAGTCTGAGAAACGTGTCTGCACCTGACAGCGAGCCTGACAGCCCGTCGTACGCTGCGCTGCCAAGTGTGCACACGAGGGAAGAAAACGTTAAGGCATCAACCAAACGCCTATTCTTAACGTCCACTAAGAGTCCATGAGCACACAAAAAATCCGCTCCGAGGAGGGAAAAATAAATGTCCGCTGTCACAAAATCCCAGCTGAAACGCTGTCCTCCGATGCACAAACACATAGGCCTCACGCCGTACGTGCGAATGGGACTGCCGTTAGCCGTCGTCAATCGCGGTCCGTGCCCCCCACGGGCGACGTCTTCACTCGACGCTGGAACTACGCTCCGTTGAGCGCCCGTGTCACACAGAAACAGGCTCCCCGAAACGCTGTCGCTGACGAAGAGGAGCCTGCACGTGCCGCCGACGCTCAGAGCCACTACTGAGCGCCGGCCCCTCCGTTTCCCGGGGGTTTGTAGCTGCACGGAGCGATGCATCTCTTCGCCCTTGTCCCGAAACGTGCGTGGTAAACGCACTCTCCGGTGTCTCCACGCCGGCTAGCCACAGCCGTGTCCGGCCTCCGCCACGCTTTCTTGACTGCCGGTGGGCCGCTGAGCGTCGCGGCTAACGTCTCTGCCCCGGGCTGTTGTGTAGCCAGGAAAAAACGATCCACTTCCTCAGCCAAAGCACGGGGCTCCGTGACAGGCGTGTTGGCCAGCGCCGTCTGTACCCGGGGAGGCAAGTGACGCAGGAAAATCTCCGTGAATAAAATACGGGGATCTTCCCCCCCTAGCAGATTTAGCATGTTCTCCATTAGCTGGGATGGCTTGCTGTCTCCTAGGCCTTGAATGTCAAGTATCTGGCGGGCCCTCTCCTTAGCAGATAAGCTAAATGTCTTAAGGAGAAGGGCCTTAATCGCCTCATATTTGCCAAGATGTGGGGGGGCTGCGATGAATCCCACCAACCTGGATGACGTGGAGCTCCCCAGCGCTGCTACCACATGGTAGTATTTTAGGTCCCCGTCACGGACCTGTCGGCAGGCGAAATGTGCCTCCACGTGTGCGAACCATGCCTCCGCGGTGTGCTCCCAGAATTCCGGCAGCTTTATGAAAACATCGCGCTCAGCCATGTTCGTTAATTTTCCGGAAACTTTCTCGGAAAAGTCAGGGTCACCAGTGTAGTGCCGTGAAAAGAGAGTCGGAGGCGGTGTATTAAGAATGGAGTTCCAATCTTTATTATCCATTACTTCAGAGAGGTTAACACATGCACTGCTCTGCCATGATGAGCTAGCAGGAATGGCAGCTAAAGCTACAGGTGTTCCCCACTAAAGGGTCCGTGTGGCAACACAATAAGCAAGGTGAATTATGTCCAATAACGTGTCACCACAGTATCATGTTAGTTTCTGTCCACAATCACACATGGCATGCTGAGTAGATTCGTCTGAATTGATCAACATCGTCCCCTTGAAAAATCAGCTCCAAAGCCTCAGCTGTAGTAAACTTCCTTGCCATACCTCAGTTTACTTTCAAACCACTAACATTTTGTTTTCGCACGTGGAATTATACCGGGGCTGCGTTCGGATAGTTTAAAAATCAGCTCCTAAGTTCTAACCCTATCACCTATTCCTTGACCTCTGAGTGAAACGTCACGGGGTTAAGGGATAGTGGATAGGAGAATTCAAAAGGATTTAGGAGAAGAGACTGCGGTGCTTTAGAGAATCCGACTGCACTTTCACTATCCGACGTGTTTATGATGCGCCAGCGGACGTCATTTTGTGCATCTGCTGCTGTGGGGAAACTATGGAAACTACAGTTTTCTATACAGCGGACTACAACATGGATGTTTAATAAGAGCGAGGGACTACTGTAAACTCATCTAGAGACTCTGCACCGTGCTCTGATGCTGTTGTGTTATGCTTTATGAACGTGGACAACAGAGAAACATATTCTACATGACCAAAGTTGGAATTGAAATAAAAAAGGAAAGTGAAACTTATGCTCGTCACCCTCTCCCTCCGGTCCACATTAATACAAAAAATGATCCCAGTATGATTGTATGAACTATGAAAATATCTTAAAATCAATACAAATGTATTTATTATAAACGTTAGTCTTTAACACCTATCACTGTGTACATCACCATTCAAACATCTTTTAAAAGTTGAACAAACCCCACACAGCTCAGTGAAATGTTGACTTTATTTGATCATTTCAGTAAAAACTAACGTTCATATTTCTCTTTTTGATTATAATACTGATGAACGTTCAAAACAAAGCACTTTGGCAACTTACCACATACGTTTTAAAAAGCTTAATAAGCACCGTAACTTTCATGATATAATTTCTCCGTCATAATCGATTGTTTCCGTGAACGGCCGACTGTTGTGTGACGTCAAATGCTGCGGCTGCAAGGCATTGTGGGGCAGCATTTTCTCCTCTCCTTTCGCTTAGGGAGGTCCAGTGGTTCCTAAGCTAAAGGAGGTTATAAAGGAAGTTTGAAACCTCCTTTCCTATCATCTAGAGAATTCGAACGGCACTTATCATGGCTGCCACTGAGGGACTTCCGGGTAATTTCACTCCGTTAGGAAGGTTGTCACTACCCGATCTGCAGCTCTGCCCGATCTGCAGTGTGCATGATGGTCCGCGATATTGGACAACTCCGGACGGGAACCCAAGTAGGACAACATTGACACAGTGGCTTTTGGCAAAGCTCAAAAGGAAAACTCGAGAGGGATGAGTTATTGTTATTACAACGTGACTCAGGGGCGGACTGGGGGGAAAAAGTGGCCCGGGGATTAATTGACAGACAGGCCCACTTAATGCGCGGCATGTATCGGCCGGCCGGGGACGAAAGTATGTTACTTAACAAAAAACCCTATGCATTGTATGTTATTTTGGACAATTATTCATATAGTAATCACATTACCTGAGCCCTTGAGTTGCCTAGAGCAAAATAGTTACGGCATATATTTAGTGATTTTAATGTTAACAGATCATTGATGCAATAACATTTTGACCCAATTTGCCTGACTTGACACATGGAATAAAACATGGGCGTAGGAAGCATCCTCAATGTGGGTGAGACAATTTAACAGGGGGTGTGGGCAGGTGGTGGACCTCACCTCCTCTAGGGGGGTCCGGGGGCAAGCTCCCCCGGGAAGATTTTTTTTTAAATGTTGAAGTTAAATGCATCAATCTGGTCCATTTTGAGAGCAACATTAGGGACTAAATCTATAGGGGCTTGGACTGTGAGCCGTAGGGTCGACGGTTCAAGTCCCCAACCAGACCTATTTGGAGTGTGGACTTCTACTTGGAGAGGTCCCAGTTCAGCTCCTGCCGTGGTGCCCTTGAGCAAGGCACCAGACATCCCCCTTCCGCCCTCACTCCCATTGCTCCGCGGGCGCTGTACAATAGCTGCTTACTGCTCCTAGTACTAGACTCCTGGTACTAGGATGGGTTAAAAGCAGAGAACACATTTCACTGTGTGTGCTGTGTGCTCTGCATGTGTGACCATTAAAGAGGGTTTCATCCCTCCCAATTCTTCTTCTTCTTCTTCAACACCCATATAAAACAGAACTGTAAACAGATTAACTTTTTCTTTCAACATTTATTTGAACAGCAAGTGGAGGCAAAAGTGACTGCACCCGAAACAATAAACCTGCTAGCTAACTAGCCTAAACTCAGTAACAGAATGTGGGCAACACGTTCTTCTCCACAGCCGCGCGACCTCTGAGTCAGACATCACTTCCCCCATTTCTATCCTACGGGTACAGCCGTACAGCCACTCCCCCTGAACCCTGTTGTAACAACATAATACACTTTTTGGGGATGCAGCTTGGGATGTGAGGACATGGCTTAGAAAGGGCGTGTCGCCTTCTGTCCTGCCAGTGTTGGCAGGACATTAATTAAAATGTCGAACTCAGACTTCATTTTAAGGACATTTCGGCCAGGGGTGTAGAGCTATATTTGTTTAAGCACCGGATTGTCAAAACAGGAGATTGTGTGCACCAGTCTGCCTTGATCTATGTATTCATGTCTGTGACTCTCACAGTATCTGCTGCCCGCAGCTGTTTTATAGAAGGAAAACCTCCTTCACTTCATGAAATCTCTGCAGCACCAGGAGGCAGCGGGAGGGTTAACTCAGCCTCTGAGAAGAGGAGCGCGCAGTGCCTTTCACACACCGCCTTTCACGCACCGCCTTCACTGTGTTTACCTTCAGAATCATTAGAAAGGCTAAAGAGCGGTGTGGCTGATGTGTTTTAACCACACACACCTCTACACACACACACGATTTAAACGCAGACTTTTGTTCCTCCATGTTACGTTGTTATTGTTTCACTGAGCGGACCCGCAAAAAAAATTCAAACGCTCCCCTTTTTGGTCCATCTGCGCGGTTGTGTGCGCTGTGATGATTCGGCTGTACCTTTAGTAATGAATATTAAATGTTGTGAGGAAATCTTTCCACCAATAATTCCAATAAGTAATCCAACATGTATTCACTTCAGGTTTACGAAAGTAACTGTAATCAGATTACTCGTTTTTCAAATGTAACGCGAGCTGAATACAGTTACTTGATTTTTGTATTCTGATTACATAACACCGTTACATGTATTCCGTTACAACCCAACCCTGGCCACACCCCACTGGGCTGGGCTGGGCCGGAACACTTACAAATGTGGGCCGGTAGGATTTAGGTAAGCAAAAGAAAAAAAGGGAGTGGCCGGAACACTTACAAATGTGGGCCGGTAGGATTTAGGCAAAAAAAAAGAACTTTTTTTTTTTTGGCCCTCCGGCCCACACACAGCACCGGCCCACCGGGGAAACTCCCGGTATTCCCAATGGCCAGTCCGCCCCTGACGTGAGTTCACTATTATTTAACAACTCTTTTTATTGGGTTCTTTTATTTGGGGTTAAGTACATTGTCATTATTCATACTGAATACATATTTACTGTGAATGTGTGCAAAAATGTATGGCATATGGCTGTCTAACAGAAGTTAAATTCATTCCTCACTTATTCTGACAATGTACTTAACCCCAAATCAAATAACCCAATAAAAAGAGTTGTTAAATAATAGTGAAGTCACGTTGTAATAAAAATAACTCATCTCTCTCGAGTTTTCTTTTTGAGCTTTGCTAAAAGCCACTTTGTCAAGTGTCCTTCTTGGGTTGCCGTCCGGAGTTGTCCAATATGGCGGACCATCTCGCACATGCGCACTGCAGATCGGGCAGAGCTGCAGATCGGGTAGTGACTGTTGTCACTGTCACTACCCGATCCGTCCCCCTGCCCGATCGGTACTGCGCATGTGCGAGATGGTCCGACATATTGGACAACTCCGGACGGCAACCCAAGAAGGACACCTTCACAACATTTTAAAATCTGACAGCCTTTTCCTTAAAAATAGTTTTTTAGGAGTTTTCTATGACGTCCTCTGTTGTGTATGTTACAGTGTACATGCCCACCCTCCTGCAGTGTTTGAACGTGCCCATATTGGACCAGCGGGTCTGTGAGAACGCCTATCCCGGCATGATCTCCCCCAGGATGGTGTGTGCCGGATACATGGAGGGAGGCAAAGACGCATGCAATGTGAGTTTTACAGTCACTTTCTCTCAGATGTGTGTGTGTGTGTGTAAGAATAAATCACATGCTCACACACTCTGTGTTTCATCCCCAGGGTGACTCCGGCAGCCCTCTGGTGTGTGAGGGAGAGGTGCACGGCCTGGTGTCATGGGGTCAGGGATGTGCCGAGCCAAACTACCCCGGGGTCTACGTCAGACTGTGTGAGTTCCACTCCTGGTTTGAAGAGGTCCTGGCAGCCAATCCCTAAAGAAATTACCAGTTTATTTTCTTCACTTCTCCAACTGGTTCACAGCCCTGGTTTTTATTGTTCTGTCTTCTCTCTGGTGCCAATCAAGACTCTTAACACACATGTGCCAGAATGTTGAAAACTGAATAAAATCACTTGGTATTCACTTGTCTGTTCATAATGTGAAAACATACACCAATCACTTATAAGCTCAAGTATGTGTTACTGTAGGTACAGGTTTATGTATTTGATTTAATACCATTTAAGACAGTTTGATGGTGCTATATCGCTTTGATATACAGTAGAGCAGTGGTTCTCAACTGGTGGGTCGCGGACCCGTTTCGAGTGGGTCGCAGATGTTTGAGTGAAGAAAAAAATAATAATATATTTTTTAATTTTTTGGGAAAAAAGTCAAACTTTTATTTTTTTGAAGTTCCGATTTTCTAACGCTGTGCATGCAATAGGCGTTGGACTGGAAGTACCGGAGACCATAAACGGTTTTGAAAACTTCTGTCACGTGGTGATCATCTTTTCAATAAAACGTCTTTGCTGATATTTTTTCCAGTCTTCTGGCCAATCAGAATCAAGATTGTTGCCGGAAGTCCCCACGGAGAATAACTTTGCGGTATAACTACTCATTATACATCCATGGGTACAACTTCAGATACAAATGAACACATAATGAAATATGACCCCCGGTTTGATGATTGACAGGTCGCAGAACAATGGGAGCTATCTACCCTTACCCACAATTTAAAGTAAGTCACACAGACTACCTCCTCTTTGCTCTTCTCTCTTTGTGGAGCAGCAAGTTCAGCAGTCAGAACAAAGTGAAAAACAAACAATGGCATAACATATTAATATGTCGGGTAGTAATATATTTATTTATTTTATTTTCAGAGTGTACCAGAATGCGTAGTTTATATGTTATGTTATTTCTAAAAATCTCCTGAGGGAGAATCCCCTCAGACCCCCCTGCTGAGGTTGGGTATTCAGTGCTGAAAACCCAAGGCCACATGTACCACATGTACTATATGTTATATAGTTCAGCTTTGATTCCATCATCTCATTAATCTTATTTAAAAGCATTATTTTGTTCTGTGAAGGGATATATGCACTGTACTTCACTTTAATTAATAATGAATGCTGAAAAGCGTATATATTACAGCATGATTTTTTGTTGAATAGATTTGAGTGGTTCAAAATTTCGGGTCGCGATTTATTGACAAAGGAAAAAGTGGGTCCCAAGGCCTGACCAGTTGAGAACCACTGCAGTAGAGGGTTTAAAAGCTGTTATAAGGAACATATTCATGGTATGGGTTAAACAGTGAGGTAGCACATTTCTCTCTCCAGACATGTGATAGCCCCCTTCCTTTTTCATAAGAGTTAGGGTTATAATTATAATGTCAAGCATTTCAATAATTTCCATTATTTAAGGGGGGCTCATAAAATGCTTTAATTATAAAGAATAAGTGCTGAACCTACTGCTGAGACAATGGCAGTGTAATTATTGAACAGTAGGAGGCCTCAGTGAGAAATCTTCCTGTCAGTCCCACCCACTCATTACAGCTAAACATGACACCAGAAACTATTTTTACTTTCACTGAGGGCTGATTTTCAGGTATTTCTCGCTTTGATTTAGAGTCTTTATCTTGCAAAGGTGCTCTTCTGTCAGGACGACATTCTTCTCGTCATCTCTTCCAGGTCACATTTGTCTTCTCTGAGCCCCGCTCTCCGTTCCTCCCTCTCTTTGTGTCTTTGTCTCTGTTTGACTGGGCTGGAGGGTTCGAGCCACGCTGCTGCACCTACACACAAAAATAGATTGTACTAAAATGTCTGACTCAACTCTTAAATACATTTTCATTTTAAAATAATGATATATATTAACTTCTAGCCAGCCTTTCAAACAAAGGTGTCACTCAAAGCATTACTAATTGCTGCATTGCAATAATAGCTGGAACTGTCATTTATGTGTTCTGCTATAACTTGCTGAATGTCTGCTATGAAAGGGTCTATGAATAGGATGTATTTGGGGTAAGAAATACAAGATGTTAGCAAGGAGTATACGATTCACGCCAGCAAGATTTACTTATAAGCAAAAGACAGTGTGGACAGACTTTTGCGAGAGAAGGAAATACTCATTTGCATGAAATAACAGAATGAGACACATCCATGAAAAATTAAATAATTTTGTGCAACAGGGAAGACTTGACATTTATGTACAGTATTGCTCTGTGAAAGGGAACCATAGACTTATCATGACATTTTACAGTTTTTGAGACACATAATGTTTCAAGTGGAGAATAATCTCATATATAGTTTCAAAGACTGTCTGTGCACAACACAAGGTTATAAAATGCCTTAACTTACTGTCGACAGCCCTCTGAGAGGAAGATGCGGACTTTGCTTCTGTGAGATATTCAGCACTGCTTAAAACAGAACAATACTAATCAGAAATATATACAAATAAACACAATGCAAATTATTACTTAAAGAAAGGCATGACAACCAAAACCTCAAATGCAAAATATCATTGCATCTGCACACTTTGCAATGCTGATTACCTCATAGATAATTGGTCGAGATTTTCCCAGAAGCTCCAGATAAAGCTACATCTCAAGATCACTATCTCAGTATCACAAGTCACTCTGTACAGTTTTGACTGCATGCTCAAAATGTGTCTCCTGAAGGCTTCTTGTATACATTTAACAACAACCACATGCCCCCCCTTTTATTAAACTTAAACTTTTTGTGTCACCTGTTCTTCTTTTTCTCTTGTTTGTTTCTTCTACGTGCTCCATTGCCACTTTGAGCCGGCTGAAGAGAGGAAACACACAAAGATAACGCAGCCTTCAGCTACTACTGGGTATCAAGAATACATTTATTATAAAATCTTTAATGCAATTCAAATTACAGACTTAGAGGACAAATTATTCAAATGTTCAGGTTCATATGTGTATGTTGTGCCTCTACTGTGACATATCTCCATGCTTTAATGTTCAAAAATATATTTATCTTTCTCATACTGTCTGTGCTGCAGCACCTCTTTTCACCCTCTGTCTGAAACCAGTGCCCAGTCTGCTCTGATTGGTTAGCTGGCTGGCTTTGTTGCGACCGCTTAGAGATGTTCCGCCCCTTAGCCTATCGCATACAATGTGTTGGAGCTCTAGCCAATAAAAGAGCGTTACATGGTGATGTAACTATGTTTTTGAAGTAAACAAGGGAGTCCAAGTTTCAGAAGTCCCAAGTGTGTGGGAGAGACACTTCCCAGTCTGGAGGGAACTTTGGGATTTTATCCTTTGTAGACCATTTACATGCACACAAAGCTATATAACACACTACAGGAAAGGGAGTACACAAAAACCTCTTAGTTACAGTAAGCGTTACTTCCACCTCTGGCTTTCTACACATATTCACACCACCGTTGGTGAGTGGTTTTCAATACTATGCATTAATTAACATTCATCAGAGTTTGTCTCAGAGGAAGGGAGGCATTTAACACTTCCCATCATAAAACCGTGAAAAAGTAACAGCAACAGCAACAATATGCAAATAGCTCGAGTGTTTGAGGGAACTTACTGAACTTGAGTGGGAATGTTTTTCCGGGGTCTGGGTTTCTGAGGTCCGCGGTCGGCTGGAGGGAGATGGAGAGCATGGGGTGGTGAAGTTTTTAGGGGGCAGAGGTGGAACGCTGAGGTGGGACCGGGGAACTTGGTAATCCGAACTTGAGAACTGTTGAGAGAAAATGTTGGCAGTCGGTGGTGAGTGAGTTAATCGTTTTATATTTCAGTGGAGAGCATTACTTTAAAGTGACAAGAGATTTTAAAGTGGGAATGAAGATGTATGTTGCAAATGTGGAGCCTCAATTTTAAGAAAAAGTGCTGCTAAATCACTTTAGCTTTCTTTATTTCTCTCATACTGCCTGTACTGCAGCACCTCTTTTCACCCTCTGTCTTAAACAAGAGCCCAGTCTGCTCTGATTGGTTAGCTGGCCAGCTCTGTTGTGATTGGTCAACCGCTTAGAGATGTCTCGCCCCTCAGCCTATCAAGTGTGGGAGAGAAACTCCCTCTGGAGGGAACTTGGGGATGTTAGCCTTTGCAGACCATTAACATGCACACAAACCTATATCAAACACTACAGGAAACCCTAAAAGCATGGGCACCAAAGTGCCTTCACTCACCTTCTTCAGGGCAGCCATTTTCTTTAGCACCAGTTCAATGTCCTCATGGTCCTCCTCCTCCTCCTCCTCCTCCTCCTGGTCCTCCTCACCCGCCTCCCCCCACTGACCGCTGCCTGGTAGGAAGGGCTCCACGAGGATGGACTCAGTTCCTCTGATGTCGCAGCGACAGTACGGACAGGTCTGGCCAGCCGACTTCTGCTAGATAGTCAGGTCATGGGGCAGAGTATTGGAAACACTAAATGAATGTAGAGATATTGTCTAAAGAGCTTTGTGTCTTTTCAAAGAAAGAAGCCACCAGTTTTTCAAAAGATAAAGGAGGTGGAAAATACCAGGTTCAACTGACTCTGTACATTGCGGTTTTACACAAATGTAAACCAGATCAAAATGTACCATTGTGACATTTTAACTTTTAGCACACAGGCTTTGTGCCTGTCCAGGTCTTATGTGGAACTGAAATGCAAACTGTCAATGTTTGCAGTTGACAAGACTTCTCAGAATGCCCGTATCTTATTTTTCACCTGCAATAGTTTTCTGGCTTATTTCTTTTTTGTTAGGCCACATTACTTTGAAGATCTTATAAGATAACTTGGTACCACTTTACAATAAGACTACCCTTATAAAGGATTCATAAAGAGTTTATAATTAGGTTATGAATTAGGTTGTAAACACTTTATTAATCATTAAGCACCATTTATAAACCAGTTCTAACATAGTTTCCATACATCAAGACAGGCTCACTATTTGGCAAGATGACTAAGCCTTATATTGGCTACTTAGCAAGAATCAACTCAGTGAGCAACAGATACCAAGGATGCTGACTGATGAAGAAGACGAAGTAAGCTAGGTAGCCAATATAAGACTTAGCAGGACAGCAGTGGGCTCACTATTTGGCAAGCAACCGGTCACAGTTGCCCTGTTTATCCAACCCAGTCTCACATCTAAACGTGAAATAACTACGTTGGTCCACAACTTGGGACGTAGTATTTCTACAAAAACGCCTCTGAAATGGTAAGATCCCTATGTTTTTTTTACCATTCATTTCCAATGGCTGGCATCTATGTCACGTGATCTTCAAATTTCTTCCTGCAGAAGAAAAAAAAACATGGCCGACCTTCGTTTTATTCTCGGTGGAAAATGCCTATTTTAAAGTTAGTTTGGTCATTAAAATGCGTTTTGATGTCATTTGATGCGAGAAATATGAGTTGTTATTTCAGATTATGTGTGCAGTGGATGTCTTCTATCTATCTTTAGTTTGCTAGTTATTACGAAGATTACTTCAGGAAATTGTGTCCATACAACGTTTTCATTGTTACCAAGGTGGTTGCTTGGGACGCTGCTATCGATATTATTTCTGTTATGTTGTGTAACTGTTTAATGGTGTTATCTTTATTGCTACCCCCTTCCCCGTCAATTTATAGTGTTGGTCCACAGCGCAAACGTATTAGTTTAACACAATCTGCATCTAAAATGGTGGCATAGATATGTTATTTTCCCCTGTGCAATTCTCCAACCCAGTCTCACATCTCACATCACATCGTCATAAACAAACAGACGTAGGCAAGATCCTCAGCTCGGTGATTGGATGGTTTAGCCGCAATGCACGTTGGGAAATGGTGTTTATGCGATGTGAAATCCGAAAACATTTTTTAAAAATAAAATAATACTTTATTCCGAGTGTGCTTGCTTTTCTCTTTGAAAGTCATCACATAACGGCATTGTAATACACGGTTCGGCTGCATTAAATATTACATATCTGCCGTAGTTCTCTATTTATAGAGCCCTGCTGAGAAGACTTCTAGACAAACATGAGGAACTGCTGCCAAAACTGAATACGGGACGTGAATCTTAAATATATCAGCAATTAAACAACATCTTACATTTATTTTCACACAATACGTCTCCTTGCAGTATCAACACTAATTCGGCTGACTTTTATATTTGATCCAATTGGTAGATAGGCTGTATTTACACCATAACGGTGCACAGCTGATATAAAGGGACACCTAGTAGTTAAAGCATGTTATTGAATTGTATTATTTTTATTATTAGATATTAATAGGATCCCTATAAAGTATATGCATTACTCGTTATTCTCTACTAATAGTTAATTAAAGACTGTATATAATGACTATTTTGCACATCCCTTTCAAGATTTCAAGATTTCAAGATGTTCTAAGGTTTATTGACATATCATATTCACAACTATGGTGTAGTTATGCAATTAATTAAAAACTTGGGTCACAGGTTCCTCAATAGTGCATTACAAGACATCTATCAATATTTGTGCATACCTCCAGCAATGTTAACTATGTTGAAGCACTTATTTTAACTGATATTATACATATGTATTATACTCTTATAAGATGTATGTAGATATTTCATCTCCGACCTTGTCAGGTATTGAACAATCAATAAATAAAGAACACAGAATTATTAAATATAAAACACAGAATTTATGTGATTATACGAAATGATTTACAAATAAACACCACTCTATATTTACAACTGTTACACATGCTGATGTAATGCAAATGTTCCAACTTGGGATCAATAAAGTATATCTTATCTTAAGATGATCGATGGCTACTGCCATATTTGCAAAATGTGCCTCTGAACCTTGACAAGACCAGCTGTTAAATAAAGCTCTTCTGACCTTACAGTAGCTGTCATGTGGGTATATATTAATGCTGCCCATTATGGCACAAGCAATTTTCACCCATTTATCAATTATATGTTTTACATTTGAGTGTTCTTATCCCCTAAACCTCCAGGGATGTACACAGTTTAATACTAGCAACTTCTTATTATGGGAAATACGAAAATGTCTTTTAAAACTACAATTCCCAGTAGAGACATGCCATAGAACATGTTGCGAAACACGCAATAGCCAGCATGTGTAGTTCTGGGGACGGGGTGGGGGAGGGGGGGACGGGGTGGACCCGTTCAAATCCAGTTGTTGACAGTCTGCCGTGGTTCCATACCATTTCAAAGTGCTGTTCGACCCTCGGCGCACTCTCAAACATCCAATCACAGAGCTTGAGGACTATCACAGGGTTTGTCAAGCGAAGGGGAGAGAATACTTACTTCCGGGTGTAAAATTCTCTAAAGCAAATTAGCTGCTCCGACCCTCGGTCCTGGCGGACTCCAACTTGTGTTTATTATTCAAACAAATAAATAAACACAAGGATAATTATGTGTTATTGTTGAGTAAATGGAGAATTACACAGGGGAAAATAACGTATATCTATGCCACAATTTTAGATGCGGATTTTGTTAAACTAATACGTTTGCGCTGTGGACCAACACTATACGTTGAAGGGGGTAGCAATAAAGATAACACCATTAAACAGTTACACAACATAACAGAAATAATATCGATAGCAGCGTCCCTAGCAACCACCTTGGCAACAATGAAAATGTTGTATGGACACAATTTCCTGAAGTAATCTTCGTAATAACTAGCAAACTAAAGATCATGTATATCCACTGCACACATAATCTTAAATAACAACTCATATTTCTCGCATCAAATGACATCAAAACGCATTTTAATGGCCAAACTAACCTTAAAATAGGCATTTACCACCGAGAATAAAACGAAGGTCGGCCCTATTCTTTTTTTTTCTGCAGGGAGAAATTTGAAGATCACGTGACATAGACGCCAGCCATTGGAAATTAATGGTGAAAAAAACGTAGAGATCTTACAATTTCAGAGGCGTTTTTGTAGAAATACTACGTACCAAGTTGTGGACCAACGTAGTTATTACACGTTTAGATGTGAGACTGGGTTGGTTTATCTCATGTCTTATAAAAGCTTATTAATGATTTATAAAGTATTCACAACCTAATTAATAAATGAATTACAAACTATTCGTAAACCCTTTATAAGGGTAGTCTTATTGTAAAGTGGTACCGATAACTTTAGTGCTCTTTGGGAATATTTTCGTATTCAGCTGCAAGCGTTGCAGATGCCTTTTAGTGTATGCAGACTAACAGTCAAACTCTTAGTATCTTCAGAATTTGACTGCCTTTGAAGGTGATCATATTGTGTTGTAAACTGTCTGTCGATAAGGAAGTTTGGTTGACCACAAACTACACTTACAACTTTTCCATTGTGGTCTGACATCCTTGAAGCATATCTAATTTTCTCTTGTCTTGCCTGCCGGTCTCTCTCTCTCCCCTTCACCCTCATACACACACGCTTTGTCAAAGTGAATGTGACCAACACAGTTTGAGGAGGATGTGAGCCAGTGCTAAAACAGGAAGTCCTCTGCCAAATGTCAGGACATGCTGCTCTGCACTTTTGCAAAGACTTAAACACCTCCAGAACAGATGGGAGGGTACAGGCTGGTAGACTGAAACTAATAATAGAAGAGCATGGAAATCTTTAATTATAACTGGATGAGTTCAACGTCACTGTGATTAATCGAGGAAGTAGAAAGTCTTTAAAGGAAAGTGCACTTTTGAATTTAGAGTTTTGATTAACAGAAATCTTTGGATTTGTGTGCCATCAAATATGGTTAAATGTAATTGATTTCACTGAAACAGCACCATAAGATTTTCTGTTTAGCTTTCTCTGACATTACTATAGAATTGATCAGGCTAAAAGTGCCTGTTCATAATTGTAAAGTTCTTATTTTAAATATGAATGGCATCCATTATTGATACTAATGGGTTATTTGCACAGCTCTTTTCTTTTCCACTGTTAAACCAAGGTCTGTACTTTGTCGTTATTAAAGTTTTTGCTTATGCAATGCATTGGTTTAGGAGGCTTTTAGTGTGGAGTCCACGTCTCTATCTGTGGCCTGACAGAACTGGAGAGTTGACACATTTGTGGATGCATCTTGACCTAATTCACAAGCAACGTTGTACGGAATATTTCTGAAAATGTTGTCTTGTGTCAATAAGGCTGACAGATGCAATGTCACTTCAATGTAAAAACTAAAGTTGGATAAAGGAGCGTTTGAACATCCTTATATCCTTATGTGTAATAGCTCCATTGATACACAAACACGGGCTAGGCTATCCAAGGCTATTTCTTATTACTTTTTCTTGAATCGAGGAATGTTTTGCACAAATGATTATTTCAGCAATTAAATTATGTTTTATGAAAAGATACTGAGGAATTTCTCATGGTATTGATTTGTGAGGGTTATCTTATACAACAGAGGATGTGAAAATCTTGTTTCGTCATCCCGACTGTTTCACACCACTGAACACAGACAACAGTTCCGTTAATAACCTGCCTCGCCTCAGGACGTCTCAACGTTAGCACAGGTTTTAAATTAGCTACAGGCCAGTGGTTCACAACCTTTTTGGTCAGAATTACATTCACTGCCCCTTCAGATGGACTTGTTTACCCCGTTATACAGTAGATTCCCGATGTATGTTTTCAAATGTATAACACTACTCCTTATATAAAAGTTGATATTGTTTTCTCATACAATTGAACTGGTAATAATAAGGTTGGCTTGGTCGACAATCATACTGCTAATACTACTTAGCTGAATTACTGCATTACTTAAACTTTAACCTTTTATCCATTAGATTAGGTTGGAATAGTTATATTTGTATAGTTATATTCTTTATTGACTCTAAATCTGGATTTTTCAGAGCAGAACAGCATCTAAATAAGACATTGCACATGGCATACATTATATATTTCATATATAAACAAACAATACATAATAGAAATAGAAAAATATATCCTAAAGAGTATCTATGGACGACACAATATAAAACAAAGTATCAGATTGAAAACCCTGTATTAGGCTGCAGCCACACGAGGACGATAACGGTCATATCCGCTACAGTTCTCTATCAGATGGACGGTTCGGCCACACGAGGCCGACATGGAAACGCAGAAAACTATAATGGGTCCCAAGGTGGGTAGATCTGCGAACGAAACGCTCTGGGGGGGCAAACGGCTCCGTGTTTACACCTATACGATCATTTCCTGATAACGTTGAAGCAATAGCCCCGCCTCTCCCCACCTCTCCTGCTCAGAGATCAGCTGCTGGGCTGTCAGAAGACGGGGAGGAAAAGAGAGGATCGGTTTTTTATTATTATATTATTATATAAAGTCGTTATCAATTTGTTTTAAAGCTAAATAAATAACAAAGACAACCTCTGACCGGCACTTTTCTAATTTTGTCCGGAAGATTTCAACTTTACGGACATGTTGACCGGCGAAAAAAAATCTAACTGTAACTCTGCCGCATGGTCCCCTCGTTCCTTGGAAGAGGCGGAGAGGTGGGTGTTTGTCATCTGCTGGTGGACTACCGGAGAGATTTACAGCAGGAGCAAACGCTTGCTTCGGGGAGGGAGAAAAAGAGCCAGAGCATCCACAGCGAAGAATAAACAGAAGGGCAACCATGGAAACCATGCGTGGGAAGTCTTCTTCGCTGCTTTTGTGGCAGGAGTACAGCGCCACATACAGGCCCGGCATATGTACTACAGCGTCTCCAGCGCTTTCGAGCGGTCTCGTGTGAACGGACACGTTTCTGGTGCCTATTCCGTGTGGACGGAAGACTGATATCGATTTCGGTCCGTTTGCGTTATCGTCCTTGTGTGGCTCCAGCCTAAGACTTACCCACTACTACTAAATAAACTATAAACATAGGATAAATGCTAAATATAAAATATAATCAATAAACAAACAAAGCATACATAGCCTACTTATATCATTTGTATCTAACCATTTGGAAATTACTTTTAAATATTGAATTCTACCATTTACTTGAGTCATATATATCACATATTTTTCAATGTTAGTTGTTACTTGATATTATTGTTCAACTAACCTAATATAGTTGTGTGAAATTTGTACATATACCCTTAATTAAAGTCAACATTTCAGTTTTTTCAGTGCACATGCATAACTGCAACATAAGGTGTTGACTGTTGAGGTGATACAGCTGACTAAATCTGTGGTTGTTCTTTAAATCAAATTATGTCTATTTTTTCAAACTAGTTTAGCTCAATTGTTCAATTGCATGTGGCCCCTGGCAACAGCAGAGGTGTTCAGGGCTGTAAATGACTCAAGTGAATGAGTAAGTAGAGGGGGGTTTCTACCTGCCAGCCTGTGAGGCAGGGTTGGCACAGGAGATGTCCACAGGGCTGGATACGAGTGTCCTTATCCCTCTCTGTGCAGATCTTACACAGCTGGAAGGTGCTGCTGATGTCACAGTAAATCTCATACTGCTCCTGTCGGGCGATAGTGTACCGTTTGAGATGTGTAGACATGAAATACAAGACAAAATAATAAGACAACATCTCGGGATACGATCTATGTTTTGTCTCGGTTAAAGCCTCGGGATGTTGTTGACAGTTTGATGAATGGGTAAAGAGGTATGAAGTTCATCCACTTACTTCTGAAACTTTGACTTTGCCCCTGTGGGCCGGCTCACACAAGCTTGTCAGGTCGGGGTTCACATCTCGGCCATCTGGGTACAGGTAGCTGCAGGCACACAAACACACAGCACTAAGGAGAACAAAGAGACAAACAGAGACAAAAATAAACCAGAGAGCTGTGTGTGTTTTTTTCTCTAACCATCCTTCCTTGAAGCCCTGAATGAGTGCCTGGTAGAGAGGTGTATTCTGGGGGATGGTCTGGATGATGCCCCCTTCACTGGTCACATGACCAATAGCCCACTGACCCATTCTTGTGCAGCTCAGGCGGAAGATATAGCTAGGAGGGAAAGAGATTATGTTAATCCAATGTGTTTATATGTACACATTAAAGTTCCCAGATAAGCATTTAAACATTATTTTAAGTCTCTGGCAAAAAGTAGTTGCTTCAGTCTAAATGTAGGTCTTTTTTTTCTGTATTTGTGCAATCAATTACATATTTTAAAAAATCACTTTTTAAGTGCTGTGCATGGTATCGGAACTGCCTGACGCATAAACTGTGAAATAAGTAAACAATAAACAATCCTATGTGTCCCCTTTAAAGCAGTTTTGGACACGCGTATTGTCATGGAGCTATATTTAACAACATGTTTGACTCATACACAGAAAGCTGGAAAGTTTTAGTTGGTTATGCTGAAAAACATCTGGTAAAAACTGAAGAAGAAAATAAAATACATACATTCAACAAATAATGAATACACATTTTTCCAAAGACTTAAATATAGAGTGCTTTGGTTCAATGTTGCTTTGGACCTTATTGCTAAAAACTGAGATGAATCCTCAGTAGTATTTAGAGTTTTGAGATATGTGTGACATAATATATGTCCTGTAGGAAGTGCATCAGTCATAGTTTATTGCTGTGCTGGTCCTCACCTCCCAGGTCTGTGCAGGTAGTGTTCCAGACGAGCTATAACCTGGTCATAGGTGAGGAAGGCCATGTAGCCGGGGTGAGTCACTGCTAGCTGGTTCCAGTTCCTTATGAGTGACCTCCACGGCTAAAAATGAGAGCAGACGTAGGATGTTCATTAGGATTCATGTTTAAAGAAGTAGTAAACATTTAGGTAAAATATGCTTTATCGCTGTCTTGGTAAGAGTTGCTCTAGATGAGAGGATACCAATCGATTGTCAATATCCCTTTGAACAGAGTAGTTTCCCCCTCCTTCCATTCTTTATGCTAAGCTAAGCTAACCGGCTATAGCTTCAAATTGAAAGTATAAATATATGAAAGGTATCCATTTTCTTATCTCACTCTTTGAAAGAAACCTACTGAGCGTAATAAGCAAAATCTCTAACTATTCCTTTTAAAGAGGGAATATTATTATCATTTCAGGTTCATATGTGTATTTTGTGCCTCTACTGTGACATGTTTTTCACACTCTGTCACACTGTCATTGGTTAGCTGGCCAGCTCTGTTGTGATTGGTCAACAGGCGGGGCAGAGTGTGTGGGAGAGGAAACTCAGAGGGATTTTAGCCTTTGCACACCATTTACATGCACTAAAACCTATATAACACACTGCAGGAAAGGGTAAACCCCAACAAGATAATAGGGCCTCTTTAAAACATGTTAAACCCCGAGCCTGTTTTTCAGGTCTCAGGCTCGAAAATGACATTCCCAGAACAGATGACCATATCTTCCCTTCTAAAAGGGTTAAATTAATAATCTTTTTTCTCAAAGTAATGATAAACCTGTGAGTTGGATGTAGAAAAGTCAGAATCAATATAGATGTTTTTTATTTTAAAGAAAATTCAGATTGAACATGGTAAAAAACTGTAAATTATAGTGTCCGTCCAAAAACTATTTTGTACTTATAGTGAAAACTAACCTTGGATGATGGGTTAGTAGACTAAAAGCTTTAGGAATACAAAGTACAACATATAATAAGTACCCTGTATCAAGATTGATGCAAAACAAGTGATATTTGACCTTTTTAGACAGATTTAGCAAAAATAACCTCTTCTGGGGCCTTTTGGGTGGATTTTCCATATCTCTGGCCCCCCTTGTTCGATTTTGACATGTGACATATCTTTCTGACCGTTAGAGCCAATATAATCCAAGGGAAATCGTCCCACACTCATGTTAAAAAAAAAGGTGTCGTCTCTGCGCATGCTAGCTTGCCTTAGAGGGGAGAAATATCGCTGCTCTGATATCAAGCAACGGAAAAGCTGTTTTATTGCTTATGGATTATCAGAACATTTCAAAGGGGATACAGACACATTGGATTAACCTATGGATTAACTACAGCATCGTTGTTATCGTTTTAATTGAAGACCAGTTTAGACCAGACAAAGACGAAGGTAAACCATGTTAGCGTTGTGGGCTACCTAGCGCCACTTGTTTTGATGTACGTTTTTGTTGATAACGTCACGAGTTTGTATCTTTCAGTATTAAGGTGGGCACCGTTAGATTATGTGTCTCCTTGTGATCATAAACGATGTGTTGGATGTGCACCTAGGATAAGTAATAAGGGAGCTAGGAGTGATTATCGGTGCAGTAATAGGTTAGCATTTTTCGCTCAGGGTTCATTTAGATGCTTCTTATGATACTTGTGTTTTGTTTTGGTAAAAATGGTTTGTATCGTCAGTTAGCTGAGATTATTCCCGTTAATCTGGTATAACACAATCACATTAATAGGTTCTTAAATATTAAGATCCCCTGAGACACAGTGTCGTGAACAAAACAAAAAAAAGGACCCGCCGAGGGGGTCCTTGGGACTTAACAGGGTCTATTAGTTTATGACTTTTGGAAAATTCACCTTACCTGAAACAGTCTGGTGAAGATGTCGAACTCAAACACAGATATGTAGTCATTACAGGTGAGATCTATAGTTGATTTCAGAGCCATGGACTCCATCCCTTCCTCAAATGCATGCACACTCTGCAGCTGCTCTTTGAAGCTTTTCCACTGCACAAAACACCTGTCAGAACACATTGTTGACATGTAGCAACAAATAAAAACACAATGAAAATACAATAAAAGTTATCTTATTAGGAACATCCCAATACTCACTTGTTTCCGAATGAGCGCATCCAAAACTCCTTTGCCTCTGGCTTAGTCACCCTGTAGGTGTCACCCTGATAACTGCCCCCTGGAAACATGGCCCTCAGCTCCCAGAGCATGTGACTGAACAGCAAGGACAGTTTGGTCAAGTTCCTCCTGAGAAAGAAAAACAAAACAGACTTTCAGTTGTGTAGTCAGATATAGAAATAGGCTTTGCTTGGACATCACATTTCCTTTTTCTTATGCTCTTATACAAACATTCTTATACAAACATGTAAAACCATCTTGTGAGGCAATAACTACGTCTCCTCAAACTTATAACCCTTAACTCACACACTTTCTTTGAATATTCTTGCATCTAAAAGTGTCAAAGGCACTAGGATTAAGATTCGGAATAAGGACATATCTGCAGAAACTTTTTAATAAAGTGTCACTACCTTAAAGGTTAGTTTCTGTGCATTTGTCTCCAGTGTAGGTGTGTAAAGTTAAAGGTGTCAGGCCAGGCAGGCTTGTTTTTCTATGGCAACTGTGGTAAACACTGGCTATATATACATGGTGTATAAATGCAAAGAAATAACATAAAATAAATTCTAACACCATGGTTTTTCAGGGGGACATAGCTCTAATTGTTTAACACTGGATACTGTACTCCTTCTTTGGAGTTAAATCAAACACTGCTGATACTTTCCGCAGATAAACGCACACAAGGTAGTCCAGCTAGCAAACAGGATGCTCTGCAGCTTGCTTGTCTGTAAATACCACAGAATGTTCCAGTGGCCAAAGTGTCACTCCTTTATAAGAATGTAATGTACCCTCTTTCAAGACACTTCGAGGGTAATTTACTAAATATTTGTTGACAATTTCTTTTTTTTTAAAACACACATTTGTCTACAAACATGTCGCTTGGTGCAGTCTCTCATAAAAAACTGAATTAAACTGTGTAAATGCTACATTTACAGCTTACTTCCATCTTTAACACTTTTTAAAAAACATAAACAGGTAAAAATATATCAGTTGTCTTTGAAGTATCTTGAAAGATCTTTTTCCGAACATGTTTTACGTAAGACCCGAATGCGTGTTTCGGGAGAGGATTAACAGACTCCACTATATTTATTTTACTTTTCTAATGAAAATGCAGTTAAAATTGTACAATATAGGAAATATTCTAATACCTGAATACAGTGTATTACAATGCAAGTAATTCCCATCCATTGAATTTGACCCCAACTTCTCATTTTCATCTCTCATTACCATCACTCTCGTAATTATTTCTGAATGTTTCTTTGGAAATATTTTCTGCAGATGTGTCCGGGCAGCCAGTAATTATAAAATTGGCATTCTCTTAAGAGGATGGTGGTTAAAAACATTTCAACTCGATGAGAAAAACGTATTAGGTGTTGAGGAGAAGGGGAGAAGTGTGGGAGGAAATGTGTTATTGGTCACGTCTCTCGGTCAGTCTGGCTCCTCGTATAAATGTCATGAAAAAAAGATGGTCGGTAAATGTACACTGTGCAAACACTCCAGTGCACGTGTTATTTTTAGATTAAAGAGTAAAATATGTTGTGAAGCAATGCCGACGCTCTATAGCTTAAGTCGAGCTCTCTGCACTGCAGCCGATGGAAGTCTTTACAGAAGAATCTCAAGCTAAATAAAAATAGTTGTGCAAAACATTCACACATCAGTAATGGCCTATTTATCTGTTTTCAGACTTGCACAATATGATGATATGATGAGAAAAATGTATGTAACGTAAAACCAAGAACATAAAGCTGTGTCTGAGTGACCCTCAAATTCATGCTCACATTTTGTAATTCAAAACAAATCCTGCAACCTAATATCTATCCGGAACTTTAATCAGTGATTATATTCTAACAATGGAAATTACATATTAAAAACCACACCCTAACCACGATGAGTAAGATATTCAATCCTAATGAAATATTTGTTTGTGTAAAAATTACCCAAATATTAAGTGTTCTAAGGGGCATAGCCGGTTTAATCAATGTGTATTTGTGTAAGTATACACATTTTATCATTCATAGTTACACAAACTGGTTTATTCATTAATATACTGAAACATATTTGTGTTGTTTTTGATTAAAGTTTAAGCTATATGTTGAACAGAGTTTGCATATTTGCATGTGTTTCATAAATTCCAGTCAGATGATGTCAAAACCATCAGTGTGTCACGCACAATAATCCACCAACCGATCAACCCTTCCACTGTCTGTTTCTGTCGCCTCCTCCATCAGGCTGATCTCAGTTCTGTTTTAACCTTAACATACTGCCTGAGTCTGTGGCATGACATGCTGAAAAGTGGGTTGCTTTTAAAAAAAAAGACAAAAGAAGATATTGACTCAATGTACCGTAATTCAAAAGCCACATTACACATCACACAATGTGCATTTTTCACATGACCGCTCATGCAGACCTTGCTGTGGTAATAGGCCATCTGCTGTCTTGTGAGTGCACAATGATGCAATATAAATAAAGATAGATAGATGGATAGTTCAGCATGTCTTTATCTGAGTAAAAAGTAGAAAAGAGAGGTCCTATATTTAGCAGTAACAGTAGCAGAGGATATATGTGTACCTTGTGGATATTACTGTATGGAAACAAACAGAAAAGTGTGTTTAAGCCCGGCTGCCTTTCTCCCAAACTGCTCACAAACTGATGTTGCTTTTGCCAAGTTTCCGTACATTAGCATCACAAAGATTCAGGTTTGGCTCTTTTTCTGCTGCCGTTATTAGTAGTCTCAACAGGAGCAGCAGATGCAGCACAAACCTTAAATAAAGAAGTCACTATTTTTAAGCTGTTCCAAAATATCCACTTTGGCCAAACTGCAAATGTACTGAAAGTGGTATTTTTTTTCACTTTTGGCACACAACAAAGTCTATATTTTACATGTGGGAACGGGGGAGTTATTTTATTAAACTATATGTAGCAATGGTGTAAAGCGGCCATACGAGTTTGTTTGATTTAGTATATAAGGACGGGTCATAGCCTCTATCGTAGCTGTCAAGTATACATTTATGACTCCTTTAGTCGAGCAAATACAGAAGACTATTTATGGATTTTCATACTTTTTAAAGACCACGAGCACAAAGAGCCAAAGCCCTGGTCCCATGGTCCCGGATAAGGATTTGATGGATGTACGAACTATTTCTGACCCCAGAGTCAGTTTATTTGTGTTAAATCTTACATCAAGATCTGGTTAGAGAGGAATACATCTAAAAAAAGAGGATTTTTTTTCAGTTTGAGAACATGATTAAATTAGAGGGGGGGGAAATGGCGACCACTACACGAGGCCGTCCTTAAATGGCGGGTTGCCTCGAATGGTAATTGGCCGTGCTCAGTGAAATGTTTTAATTCAACAGAAAAGTTTCCTTGTTACTCTGGATAATGGAGATAGACCAATACATTTCTTGATTTGCAGGGACACTGCTTGTGTTTAATATTTTTAAATCATATTTGAATGCTACGATCGCTGGTTTTATCCAAACTGTCTTTTGTAGTACATAATGTGGCGTCCAATTTTTTGCCATTTTAATTTGCCTGACTGAACCTTGAGATACAAAAATAATACAAATGATATTCAAGTTTCGATATATTTTTCTATATCAATATATGTTTATTTGAATATGGAGATAATTTGTTAGGTCAATAAAGTGATCATTTAGTTTACGGCCTCTTGGTTAACTCTGGCGCATTTAAAGTCCCATTGTCCCATTGTCCCTTTTCAAATAAAAATAAATAAATACATAATGAAGTGTCCAGAAATAAATCAAAACTGGTCATCACAAGTCCTGGGAGCCCTAGATTATGACCAAGAGACCAAAAATCAAAGATATTCAATTGACAATTAAACAGAACACAGAAAGAAAAGCCAATTATAGCATTTAAGAAACTAGAAGCAGCACCTGTCTATAAAATAAATGACTGAAATTATTAATTAATTGTCAAAAAACTAGCTGATTATTGTTCTATCAAGCAGCTTTTTCTTTGATTTGTACACCAAGAGTATAAAACATGTGACTGCCTCTCATAAAGTGATTGATTGATTGACTTATTTGAATCTATATTAAAAAAGACAGAGAACAAAGGACAAAGTAATGAATGAATACATTCAGCATTTGAATAAAAGGATTCATAAAACCCTTTTTTTATGTATTGTATTTCGGTGCAAATAACACTTTCTTTCTTTTGTGTAGATGTCGGCCCTCTTACCTGCAGCTGGACGTGTCCTCGAACATCTTGTCCCGTCCCTCTTTGAACAGCAGCAGCGCCCGGTCCGTCTTATCCAGCAGGTTTCGGATGTGGACCCTCAGGTATTTGGCCTCGTCCCCTCGGGGTGCCTGGCCCCCCGGCCCCCTGGGGCCTCTGTAGGGCTCCCAGACCTGAGTCAGCAGTGTTGTCGTCTCAGAGACCAGCTCTGGCAGGTATGGTGGACTGTTCCTCAGGCCCAGCCGGGGGTTAGTGCACAGTTCGCCCAGTTTATAAAGTCTTTTTAGGGTCTTGTCCAGCAGCCGCCTGTCTCCGCTGGTAGGAGTCTGGGAGCTAGATTTGGGGCTCAGGGAAGCTCCAGAACCTGCTGCCGCCATCTTTCCTCTGTTGTGAAGTGATGTGAATCAACCTTAAATGTCAGTCTGTCTCCATGTAAGGAGGCGTGATCATAAATAATAATGGTCTTCCTGTTCTCTATTGAATGTGTTTAAGAGCAAAAATAGGAGCAGTTATCATCCAGACTCAAGTGTTTGAGTGTCTCTGCTGGTATGTAATGTCCTTACGGTGATTCGTGTGAGGTCCCAGCTTCTTTGGATAAGCAGACATCTTAGCCTCTTCAAACAGCATCCATCTTTGATCCATAAAATAATCCAATAGCATTACATGACCCAACGATGGCTAGCCCGCACAATTACAGGATCTCTAAAAATGCACTTCAATCTTAGCATTTGCTCCAGAAATAGCCCATTTTTAGACTCTTTCTCCTGTGTCAGGTCTTCAGAAAAACACAATAAAATACAAGTCCTGTTATATAGAGGCTGCTTTTTAAAGGTTTTTCACAACAGTTCAACAAAAGTCACCAAGCATAAAGAAGTGAACTGACTACAAAGGAAGGGAGTGACACTGATACTCAACCGTTCTACCAACAACTACCATCCTGACTCTCTCCACCCTCTCACTTTCAGCCCTCCTCACCCTCTCTATATCACACTTACCAATATTCATGCTCACATCTCAGAGGCAGAGCACTCCCACAATGTCAGGGTCAACAGAACAGACACATCTACTCACAACACAGCGGAAAACATGTCCTCTGTCATTGGCTGAAACTTTGCTGCTTCTTCTTTGTCTCTCTTTCTTTCTTCTGTCACCCCCCCCTCTCTTTCGTTCTCGCTCTTTCTGTTCTTGGTGCACCCTTTGAATGGTTTCCTGGTTGCAGCCAGCCAAACAGGTTTACTTTCTTTGCTCTATTGCTTGAGCAGGAAAGCAACAAGAGAGAGCAAGAGAGAGAGATGGGAGTGGTGAAGACCGAGAGGAGTGACCTCAAAATTAAACATGAAAGCAGTGTGCAAGACCTGAGTTAAACTTAGTATCCAGACAGGTAGCCTTCTCACTAACCGACAGGATGCCTGCAATCAAAGCAAAGGTCAAACTTAAAGGTCAACAACAACAGTTGTGTTATAAGAAGAATCCTCTTCACCTGACAACTGGCAGGGAACATTGTTTACTGTGTCATTTGAAGGATTTATTTGGCATGTCACCATATCTTTTCTGCAGAAGTGGCTTATCAGTACATTGACTACTTTGGTTTAAACTCAAATATTTCAAAAACCATTCGATTCATTTCTGTGTAATTGTGCATGGACTTCCCAAGAGGAAGAACCCTAATAACTTTGGTGTGGATTTGGATGCCATTCAATTTAACAGGGAGGCGTGTGGCGCAGTGGGTTAATGCGCTGGTCTTCGAATCAGTGGATAGCAAGTTCGAGTCCCACTGCAGTCAGCATGTCGTGGGGATTGCCCACAGTATTGAGTATAAGTCGCTTTGGATAAAAGCGTCTAACATGTAATGTAATGTGTCCCCCTCAGAATGAGTTGTTATTGTTAGAGTCACAGCTCTTGCTTTACCATCAGGCCAAAATGTTAACTTTTACAAAATGTGTTGTTTTTGGTCATCTACCTAAAAAACCTCTGATATTCCCATCAGTCTTGACTGTAGCCTGCTTTGTGTTTGGTGCCTGTCTGTAAATGTTAGAATTCTAATACATAAACAATAACCAAACATATCCCAATCGCAATGATAGAAAACACGAAATAGAAGAAAACTGTCACATTTAAAGAGCACTAATGAGGAAATGTGGTCGTTGTTCGGCAACACAAGTAAAACAATTCACAAATGATCTAAACTGTTGATTTACACATGAGACATTTTACTGAATTAGTTAGCATGCTAAATTACCAAACTGCATTATAATGGTAACAAATGTGAACATATTAGCTGTTAGCCTGCTGAGGCAAGCTTTAACAATAATAAAGCTTTATTTGTATAGCACTTTTCATACACTGGGTGCAGCTCAAGTACTCCAACAACATGACATCACAAATCAAATTAAAACATTAGGGACAGCTGTGTCTCTATACAGTTTGTATGGTCTACGTCTACGATGTGCTGCCACAGCACAGCTTGCATGGATGAATCATGGGCTGTATACATATATTGTTAAAACTAATTTGATTTTGTTCCATTAATCATTGGAAGTTATATCCAATTGACTGTTATTTTGTATATATTTATTGTTGTGTTTTATCTTAATGTGTGCATTTGTGAATATGTGTCTTTTCAGTATATATATAGGATATACATATTTGTAGGCTATACATATTTGTATAATTGTATTATTATATTTTTGTATTCGGGATTGTTGGAAACATTATTTCGATCTCTCTGTCTGTACACACAAACTGAAAGATTAACATTAAAGTTGACTTTGACTTTGATTTCGTGCCTGTCCATGAGCATAAGGGCTCAATTTCAAGAAAGTCACTTTAATAAGGAGCGAGTAAAAACTTTATTTGCTACAAATAAAGCTGAACTTGATATATAAAAGCATGTTTTAAATGCAAATATGTATATATACTGATTCCCCTTATTTCAAATAGCATAACATCTGTACTATCAATAAGACTGACAACATCTTCTTTAACATCCACTAGAGGGAGACACTCACTCAGTTTAGTGTTCTTCCATGACATCATTGTGAGTTTAACATTCAAAGCCTTTCGGTTTGAGTTACTCGTTCACTATTTCTGAATTGATCCGACACAAGCACATCAAAATATTACACACTATCTACAATAAACTTATATTGGCTCTCGAAAACAAATTTGCAAGAAGAAATCAATTGCATTCAACTCTCAGTTTAGTGTTATCAATGAAATCAGTTTATTTTACACATTTACATTTCTGTTTCCATCTTAATGTGCCTTAACTAAAGAGCATATATATTAATATGCTTTAAAAAATACTATAAATATAATGACTTAACCCTTAGATGAGTAGACAAGAGGAGAATAGATGAGTTTCGAAAAGGGACTGGAATACTGTACTTTTTTTTTTCTAAAATTATAAATTGTGAAAAATTAAATATAAAATATTTCTAATGTGAACCAAAATATAATACTAAATATTATACAAGTCATTTTTCTTAACCAAAATGACAAAATGGCATAAAAACACATATTATTCTAACACGGGTCCTTTTAGACCCACTTATGGAAGAGTAGGGTCCAGTCACTGGTGCATCTAAGGGTTAACAGAAGATCTTGGTAGATATTCTAAATCGTTCAAATGTAGGTTCATTTCTAAATGCTGAGTTTCAGGCCTAGTTGCACCTCTGCTCTCCAGCCACAAGGGGGCCTCATGTTATCTCATGGTAGGTGGCACTAAGGACTCCTCTCTGCATTCATCCTGCTGCTGAGTCTCAGCAAACTGAAACCCTAAATAATAAAGATAAATGTATTTTCTCTTTCTATGGGTGTGTGCTTGCAGACCATTAAGCCCAGCTAATGTATCATTCATTAAGCAATACGTTCTGATAGTGTGTGTTCAGGGTGAGACTGCATGGCCGTTAAAGAGGCGGGCCTTTGTTTTTCATAAATAATACCTTTTCAAATTAGATACCACAATGGTTGAGTGCTTTGACAGCTGCTGAGCATGTTTATGTAGTGTCAGGGTGTTTTAGGGACTTTAAACACAAGTTTGACTTTCCGTTGCCAGCTCCACACTTCAGTGGAAAGAGGAAAGTCCCAAATTGACCCTGGTAATAAGACCCTCGTCTGAGGGTGGGGTAGGATAAGATTAAAATCAAAGAGATGAGGTGTGATGTGTCGGTTTATGTGCATGTTTGGGTATACCCACAGGCAGGGCAGCAGTTATGGCATCAACTAGTCAGTTAGCGGACATCTTCTTTGTGAATTCCCCCTTTGTTATCCTTATACCTGCTTTTGGGGACGCAGGATTCACTTATTGTCTAAATACAAGTAACATGACCAACCTGAGGCCACAAATGGCAATATGCATCCATGACTGAAGCTTGTCAAATCTGCATCATCAACATGAATTAAACATAAGGAAAACTTGAGCTTTTGTGTGCTGTTCATTTACAAAATGTTGAGTTGACATGTTTGCAAGAAAATAAACATTTGCATTATTACTAAACTGTCAATTAGAAGAGTAAAATCAGCTGTAATGTACCACAACTGAGACAATACTGTCTGCTCTATAATGCAATGAGACTGAAGTGTGAAAATCAACATTGTCTGGTGAATTGAGGCAATACAAAATGAACAAAAAACACATGAATATCCCTGCCATGTCATCATTACAAGTTAAACATTCAAAGCCATTCCTTTTGAGTTACTCATTCACTATTTTGGCAAGAATACATCAAAAATATTCCCTAATTTCACAATGAGTGTAACATCATTCTGCAGATTCCATGTTGTTAAGGTCAATAGGTTCCATTATCATCAACAAGATGGAACAGTGATGTTGCAATAAAGGAAATAAATACGGTTTATAACCAGTGAACCCTTTAAATGTATATACCTATTTCTCCATCTCCTTAAACTGTATGGTCATTGGTCACTGATCCTCCTTTTTGCAAAAAGAAAAGTCTGCATTTTGACATTTTAAATTATAGCTTATATTAACATGACTGAACAATTGATAACAAATAAGTACATAGAAGTACACAATAAGTGTACATTGTGAGCATTTACAACTGTCAAATGCATCAAGGTGCTTGTTAACAATGACAGGGAATCAACTGAATGTAGTGAATGGAGATGCGGTTAATGCAGACACACTTCACACAGCGACTGGCCAAAGCACCTGAACCGTGAAGAGCCTCGATCCTTGAACTTCTTGAGAAATTCAGTATAATGTTTTGAACTTGCATGCAAAACAGACAGCTGTCGAAGACGTGGCAAATGCAGAATGTATTATGATTTCAACTAAGTGTTTTCTCTTTCCCTCTCCACTCAGTATATTTTACAACAACCGCTTTGTTTCGGTTTATAAGGGAAAGCACCGTGTCGCTGTGATTACTTACGTTCATTAGGCTTAAAGCAGATGAGCGCTGGCGGAACTGCACTGTACCTGCAGTCCTTTCTTAAGGGTAGTTGGGACACCACATCTACACCACACTTCTATTGGCTCATCTTCGAAAACACATTTGCAGGAAGAAATCAATTGCTTTGAACGCGTATCAGATAAAACAGTAAGAGAGAAGGGAACGCGCATTTGATTTATGGGAAGACTGGCCACTCTGAATGGACTGATCCCACCAAAGTGTCACTGAACGAAGTTTTCTTCACGCCTACACACCTGAGACTTCTCCGGGACCTGAGCGCCTCGCCCCCGGTTGATGCCGAGGATCATGACCATGAACGGGGACCACCAGTCGGTCGCCACCGCGCCGCTGGATCTGCGCACCACCACCCGGGAGCGTGCAGCGGCCAGGACTCCGGACTGCAGCAGCGGCGCGAGGGACGCTCGCTGGACAGGTGGCTCGCCCGCACCCCCGGCGTGCACAGGGACGGACAGTTTTCAGATACATGACACCGGTGTTGCTCGCAAACGAAAAACGGACAAATTCTCCTCTTCGCTTCCTTTTCGGAAACGCCAGTTTGTCGAGGAGCCGGAGCCCCAGAGGCAGTCCCCGGCTCCCCCAGAGGAAGAGGACCGCGTCCCCCCTGCAGGGAACACAGAGCTCACATTACGAGATAGTTTGACCGGACGTTTGGAGATATCTGCGGATGAGAGCAGAGTCTGTGTCACACCAGTGACTCCCAGGCGGTTCACAGAGGCAGGACTGAGTCCAGATGGATATGCCATCCACATTTGGCACCAGTTTGATTACGGTAAGCGTTACCGTCAAACATTCAGTCTACTTTTCACTTATTAAAACCATTTACAGTTTACGATTACAACGTTCTGTGTTATTGCACAAGTTATTCTTAGCCCAAGTAACCAACAAAGTATAATTTCTGGTCTATGTTACACAACGTTTTATGTAACTTCTATAAAGTTCTCATATGTATATTTCAAAGGAAACCTTTATTTTGATGACTAAAATTAGATCGGTGTGTTGAATGGTGAGACTAATTTGGAGACACAAGTAGACCTAAGCATCCCAAGGCAGAGAGAGAGCATGGCACAACCTGCAGGGGGGCTCTCTATAAAGATGTATTTTGTTTATAAAATGAATGAAGCTATTTTAGGTAGCAGTAGTAGCACACACTCTCCTTCTTCAATACTTTTTCGGTCACTAGTGAGTCTCAGGTGGAAGAAGAAAGATAGCAGGGTTGATGCAGCAGCTGATGCTGAATCACCGAGAAAATGTCCAGTCAGCTTTTTTGCTGCTGCTTTCCTGCACTGATAAAGTAGCTCACTGGGTCAACTATTAACTAAAAACTATGCACACACACACCTACATGCACGGCTGCACACTTCCTTATTACAAAAATGTGTGCCAACACTGCCCTTTGAATTCAATATTTATTTTTATCTTTTTTCTTTGCCCTCTCTGCCTCCTACCTTCTATGTCTCTCTTTCTGTCTCCTTCCTGTTCAGGTGCATACCCATTGTTCTGTTTGTCGTCTGTTCCTGAGCCCACCCACCTTCTGGCCCACCAAGCAGAACACCTGCAGACTGTTGCTGTGGCTACACGTCAAGATGAAGATGGAGACACGTATGTTAATGTTTTTTATATGGCTTTGAAGTTCGAAGTAATGTCACATATCCAAGTCTCAAACACATACAGTAAACTTGATGATTCCTCTAAGTTGTGCATGATTTAATAATCTGCACTTTTTAATCAGGCGGCAATGTTGACAGTGCAAACATGAAACAATTCTCAAATCTGAGATCTTACAAGTCAGAAATACTCATGGATTTTCCAGCAGATTGAGATCATTCACTGTGATTTTCTTTAGAGACCCATAGAGACCAATAGTTTAAACCATAGTGACTTCTGTACATAAAGAGCCTGATAATAGTTTTATAAAAAACAAGTTTTATATGCGCAACCTTCCTTACTTCTTCTTGGAACTGGTAACTTGTCAGTCCCAAGAAAGTGACTGAATTTGAGTCACTCTCAAATTCTTGAAATAGTTAAATGTTCCTCAGTAAGGACAATTCGTGGTCTAAAAAGAATGATTTTTTTCAAGTACGTTTTTCAAGTCAGTGTAAAACTGCATTCTGTCTATGCCCAATATGGTCACAAGAATATATTTTTTGTAATACCTTAAAATGGCATGTGGTGGCGAATAGCAAGACATATGCAGTTAACAGATCTTAACATTTAAACTTGCAGATAATATAAAACGAAAGAGGTCAGTATTTAAGCTTTTATTTTATTATTTCACTTCACATATTCACACAAAACAGCTGATTCATGTATCTGCTTTATCTGTCTTTAGAACTGGCTTCTTATTTTTGCCTTAGCATGCACCAAAGGCCTTTTCCAAAGCAGCATTTCAACCACTGTGTTTGAAACAAATTCATATATCCCAGTAGGCCATCTCAGTTTGAAAGTAAGCTAGCATGCACATTTTTATGAAGCTAAATGTAATTCATGCATCATTAATTTAAATGTTTGACGCATTAAGGTTTAGTATGGTGACATGTTAAAATGTCTTGCATAAGAAGTACTGTGACACTTTAGTCTGCATCACGACTCCTTACCAGCCAATAACAAACTGCAGGCCTGTGTCTTGACACCTGTACTTGAGCCATCTTCTCTCAATAGGAAGGTTTGACTAAAAGTGAAATTATAACAGTCTCGCAAAAAACAAGTCGGTTCAAGTGATTCAGTGAGCTATACCCAAACAAGGCCAGTCTCAACAAGTCTGACCTCACAAACAAAACTTTTGGCGTTGCGCAACCTGGATGTGGTTTGTGCGAAGTCTGTGATATCATCTGAGTTTATTTTTTACTCTCTCTGTGACTCACCTGGTTCTGCATATCAAACAAGTACAGTCAGTACCCCCCTCCATAATCCGACCAGATTCTTTACTGTTGTTTCACTTCCTGTCAGGGAAACTTGTTTAGTGGAGGTGAAGAATGATTTGCAATGTGGCAAATAATCCAACACCCTAAGAGAAACTATAGCACTAGAGTCTTAGCTGCTTTAACACATAGACATGCATTATGTGTGAATGTGTGAGTGTGTGTGTGTGTGTGAGTGTGTGTGTGTGTGTGTGTGTGTGTGTGTGTGTGTGTGTGTGTGTGTGTGTGTGTGTGTGTGTGTGTGTTGAACAACGTGTGGGTTGGAAATAAGTATACTGTACTCAGGACACGAGGAGTTTTTAAGACCACGTGAATGCAAATATGAAACTTTTAACGCATGGTTACTTTACTTTGTTTTCAACACCCACACACTTACTTAGATGTCACTCATTAGAGTTAAAAAACAGAGTCATATGACCGAAAACATAGCATGTCCAAGAATTAAATGACTTTGATGTTGCGGTTTGAATCGGGATCATTTGCATCCATTTGAAACAAACTCGTGATGACCAACATGAGCCAGAAATCCCGTGACACATGTCACAGCTTCTTATTGTCCCATCCTATCTTCTTCAGAGACTCATAATAACTATGATACATACTCTTTTAACAAATTGTGGCGTGGAATATGAGAAGAATGCCATGTATGCTGATTGTCACATCAGCAATGATAAGAAGTACATTTACATTTGTATTCTTGCCACTTAGAAGTAATCTGTTAAAAGTGACATGTCATGCTTTTCCGGTTAGTACCCGTCCCCTTGTGTGTTATGAAGGTTTTTATGCATGTAAACGGTCTGCAGAGTCAAAACCCTCAAAGTACACCCTGTAGCGAGTAAAACTCTAACACAGAAAATACCTCCCCAAAACGCCTCGTTGAAGATACGTCACTGTCCATTTGATTCTTCCTGGTACATCATGACGTCATGTCGTCCCCGGAACGAAATGGACCAATCCGTGGAGCCGTTACGTTAAGCCCCCGCTGATTGGTCCAAATTGACCAATCCACGGACTTCCTCACACACTCAGTGCAGGCAGCTCTGCTGATCTCTCCTCCCTGGCTGCAGGCTGATAACAGACAGTTGGGATCGCGGCTAAATTCTCTCTGCAGACCCATTCTCACAGCGTTTATCAACCTTTTTCTTACTCAATATCAAGCCACACTTATTGTTTTTACTTCGGCTGTGACTTTGTGTGTGCTCAGGGTGAGTTTGGCTGTGTTTCGCTGTGTATCGCTAAACAAGGAAATCACACCTCCACGGAGCTCAGCGCGATTCACAAAGTCCCGACTGGTCCCGACCAATCGGAGCACACTGGGCTCACAGGGAGGGGGGGGGGGGGGGGGGGGGGGGGGGGCAAGAGCTGCAACGAGCCGTTTAGTGGAGAGAGTGAATACTGCTGAATACACATACTTTACAGAGATGCTGTATGCGAAACCAATGTGAGTTTGGAAAATTGAACAGTATAAATCTATTCTAGTTAACATCAACAATGGAATTATGATCAGTGGAAATGGCCATGACATGGGACCTTTAAAGTTCAGGGTAATCAACTGTTATTGTGGCATTTTAATTATGGTACTCTATAACCTGTTTTTAATGATCACCTTCATATGTTATGCGATTACAAGGAATTGTTGACACCCCTCTCCAGAGCACCTTACAAGTATATTATCAAAATGTGCAGTACAAACACATAACCGAAATGAACAACTGATTTTATCATAGTACTAGTGATCTAATGCAGCAAAGCCTTAGAAAAGAGTCGTTTCATGACCCCTTACTATGGAAGTTGAGACTTTAGCTGGCTTGTACCTGTGTGTTGCTTTGTGGTTGTTTTAAACCTTGTGTGAATTCTGCAGAAAGACACATTCTCAGCCCCCCTGTACTTTTCACACCGGTTGTGTGTGTTGTGTGTGTGTGCGTGCATGATTTATGCATAATGTGAGTGACGCTGTGCCTGAGCCTCTCTTACGTCAAAGCGCCTTTGAGCCCCTTAGTTTCGGGAAAACCGAGTGAGTGCTCAGTTTTTTAAACATGATCGCGGTTATTCTCAGGTGTCTTTCTCTCTTTTCTTCTCTGTGTTTTTAAATGAATGGACTCAAAAAAACCAAACATCCGTTACCCACTTCCTCATTTACCGCTTTCTTTCTATCAGCTTCATCTCTCTCTCTCTTTCTCTCTCTCTCTATGTCTTTTATGTGTAATTTGCTTATCCACACTATCATTTGTACGTGAGAAGTGCAGACGTGTTGATTGTCTTGTAGCTCCTTCAAATGAATTCCGACATGCTTCCAGTAATTCAGTGCATTTGCCTGCACAAGTCAACAATATATGCAGAGTTTGGCAATACTTGATTACTGAACATTTCACATCAAAACCTACTGGGTCGTTATCTTACTTGCAGATTAGACTCGATACTTTGATCTCTTTCTTTACTATATTTCCTCACATTCCCTGAAACATGTGTCAATATTTGTGTCACATATGAAATGGGTGAAACACACATAAAAGAATATTAAAGTCCGAAACCACATCAATGCTTCTGTGAGGCTATACACATGCTTTGTTTCAAAATGCAAACATCTGCAACATGCTCACAATTAGAGCGCTAACATGCATTTCCAAACATTTGGACTACCTATGTTGTAAATGTATTATCTTTTCAATTTACACACGGCATCTATTGCACGTCTGTCCGTCCTGGGAGAGGGATCCCTCCTCTGTTGCTCTCCCTGAGGTTTCTCCCATGTTTCCCTTTAAACTGTGGGTTTTCTCCGGAAGTTTTTCCTTGTACGATGTGAGGGTCTAAGGACAGAGGGTGTCGTATTGTCATACTGATATTCTGTACAAACTGTGAAGTCCACTGAGACAAATGTAACATTTGTGATATTGGGCTATATAAATAAACATTGATTGATTGATTGAATGTTAAACGGGACATGTTTACAGTAACATGTTCCCTGTCTTAGTGTAACGTGTTAGCATTCTAACATTTGCTAACAAACACTAAAGGTAAAGTACAATTCAGGATTATGGAAATGCAGTTATTTGGTGTTTGGACAGAACAAAGTATTGAATTTAAAAGTGTCACAATCAAAAGTCAGGGGATTCTTAGGAGATTTTGAACGTTTTACCAAAAAAACAAATGTGTACCTCACTGAGTCGGAGGAAGATTCAGGGGACCACAAGAGTCTTTAGGATTCTTTCTATGGGCACCTTGGCTATCTGTGCAAAATGTCATGTGAATTGTTGCGATGTGATGTGTGGATGGGATGTCTGGACCAAGGGGGTGTATTCCTGATCACTGTGTACAAATGTTTATGTACTAAGTCACTAATGTATTTCTTACACTACAGCAACAATGTAGAAAAAAGACTGTCTGTCTGTGGTGTGAATAAGGTCACTATATGTCATGTGACCTGGGTCTACAGCCCTTTTCCTGTGTGTGCATTGTTTTGAACTACATTTGCAAGTTTCTGGGGATTTGCACCGATTATTTTCATCATGCACGCATTTAGCCTCACCTCATCAAAACTAATTGCATTCAAATAAGAAGCTCGCACCTCCATTAACTGACTCGAGATTAAACTGTGTGCATTGCTGTCAAATGCACTTTGGTGACTTTTGACTTTAGATTAGATGTTACCCTAATGATACATGTAGAAATGCTCTAAAGAAAAGAAAAAAAACCTAGATCCCACATGACAACAAACTGCTTGTTTCACCCACAACATCTGGAAGTACTCATTCTGTGTGACGGGCGCATCATTCCTGGTTAAAGAGGCCCCATTATGTTTTTCTGAGTTTTCACTTTCCTTTTGTGTGTTGTATAGGTTTGTGTGCATGTAAATGGTCTGCAAAGGCAAAAATCACAAAGTTCCCACACACTCCCCCCCTGCCTGGAAAGCCTCGATTTGACTCCTTTGTTTACTTCTGTAACATAATGACATCACTATGTAACCCTAACGCTTCTATTGGCTAGCGGCTCAGACAGAGGGTGAAAAGAGGTGCTGCAGCACAGGCAGTATGAGAGATATAAAGACCTTTTTGAACATTAAAGCATGGAAACATGTCACAGTAGAGACACTACATACACATTTGAACCTGAAATTGAGCCTAATAGGGCCCCTTTAACTGGACTGTGATGCATCTTGTTTTTTTTTTTTTTACTATTCACACAAACTGAGACATCACCTCATTGCTCAGCTGGTCCACAGACCACATGTTTGGCTTCAGTCGGATCATTCAGGTTAGCTAAGTCCTCACCCTCCCTGCCAAACAGGATACAGCACCACGCCGTCTTTTCTTTTTTATAGCAGTTTCTTTTCTTCTTTGTGTTTCTCACACACATTCACACAGACACAGTTACACAGGGACTGTCACTGTTAGTGCGGCAGGCTTGGGACTCCTGTCTGCGTCAGTGGCACTGTGCCTGAGGTTAACTGGGGCTGTGGTCTGCCCCACTTCCAGGAACTAGAAACAGTACGGTTTCATCTAAAGAGAAAAGAGAGAGATGGATGCAGATAAAAGAGAATAACAAGAGACTCAGTATCCCTTTAGGCCAGGGGTGTCCAAACTTTTTTCTTCGAGGGCCACATACAGGAAAATATACGAAGGTCTGGGCCTCTCACTAGGAGAGGTTTATTGCCTTATCAGTTAAGTCATAAGTTAGCCAAATCAATCAAATGTAGTTACATTAAGCTTGATACTTGAACATGCTTTAAGAAACACAACAGCCTACATCACAGCTCTCTGTAGGGTTTCATTTATTTAGTTGGCAGCTCACTCCTTAAAACAGAAGCTTCAGATTGCTTATAAAAACAGGAAATAGAAAGGGTATTTCAAGCTTGTTATGTAATTAAGTTATTGGGCTTTTTTATCAACTAAGATTTGTTTGAAAATGTTTCTAACTTGAATGTATTGAATTTATTTGAAAAGTGGGCATATTAACAAATGAATACTGTGATATATATGTTTACATATATATATTGAATTAGTACAATATATGACAAGCACAAGTTTAAAATGGTTCACGGTCCGCATTTGGCGGAGTGTGGACACCCCTATATGAAGGCATTTATATGTACAGTCGTTTAGTTCAATGCTTAGATGAATTAGTTTATCTGTAAAGATATTGCATGATTTTTGTCTCCAATCACTGTTATATTGTGCTGTGAAGCTGCAAGGGATTTCATAAAGCCAATGTGCTGACAGTAAATATGTTAAATAGTTCTTTGTTCATACAGATTGTTTTTATATGCTGAGCTCAGTTACAGGAACAGGGACGGGCTGAGGAAAGACCCAGCACACTCCCGATCCAACGTTCAGTTCTGCTTTTCTTACTGTTTGCTCTGATGTCAGGTTCGAATCATCTGATTGTTTATTGCGGATGGAGTTCCAAGGTGCAGGAAATATATGTTTAAGAGTTGATGTCCGATCTGGCTCATGGGAATGCATTTTTGCATGTATGTACAAATGCACACTTAGTTTATCCAGAGCACTTATTTTTAAGATGGTAAATTGGTTTGGCACATGATGATCCTTCAGTTCAAAAGACCACAGGCATTGTTCTGTTTATACTTTCCTACCTCAAGTTTTCAAATAATGTAAATGTTTTCATTGCGATTACAGATCTTATCATAGCTGTTTGGTTTATATGTAGTTAGAAGACGTGATTAGAGTTGCAACATGCTGTAATAAGTAGCTAGCTAGCTCCTTGAACCACACACCTGTTTTTGATGAAATGTGAAGATAAAATTGTAGTTGTTGCGTGCAAATGTAGAATCTATTGTTAAACTTAAATAGTATAAGGAATTCATAAATATATATATATGTCATCAATGGCAAGACATTCTCAATGTTAGCGGCTCAATGTCGTTGGAACACATCACTTGAGAGGAAGTGTGGCAAGTGATTTTGTAATTGTGACTTTTCTTTTAACTCAAACTCTATGAAATTGTACTCTTGACTTTCCAAGAAGCATTCCTGTTTCCTGTGGCAGGATTGTACTTTTTGAGTGAATTTTATTTACCCATTGGATTTAGCTAACCTACAGAAAGCCCCAGTCAGAAACCAAACAGATGAATGGCTGAATTCACATCACACAGAGCAAGATACAGAATGCTGCCATTGTTTGCTGATAACAGGAAGTGACATACAACCAGTCCGCCTCTTACTGGAAGCTGCTTCTTCTGAAAGCATAAAAAGAAAAATGTGAGAACTTCTACAGTATATGGCGTACTAAAGCCTGCCATCCCCTTTCCTTTCCCTGTCCTAAACTTTAGCCTACGTTTTGTTCTTTTTGGCTTCACATAGAAACTACAGATAGTGGTTTCCCCTTTAGCCTTGATAAGCGTGTGATAAAGGGAGTGTGAGAAATGACTGCTGCACATCTGTCAAGCTCCTCGGTACAACTGTCAGTGGGATACTTCAGATCAAGTGATCAAGTTTATTTGCTACTACCCTTTAAGTGTATTTATTTATTTATATTATGTATACTATTTTGTATGTTCTTTCCCACTATGACTATGCATGTCATTAATCATGGTAGTCCTGTCATGCTATGTTTTTTCTTTATTATTTCTTGTTGGCTGTTCTGTTTGTCTTCTATGTTGAAAAAGGGAAGTATGATTTCCACCCCAAAGAAGTATATACTATTGCTTACACTTGTATGCTTCTTCTCAATAAAAATATTTGAAAGAAGTTTATTTGCTACTTCTGATGACAAAAATATCAACAATCCATCACATGTTAGATTTGAAGGCTTTGAAAGAATCAGTGAGTTTTCTTCTCCTATTCATTAATTAATTCATGCTTAAAGCGGAATGCTTATTCTTATTAACTCCTAATGGTAGTTGGTCACAATGTCATGAAAGCCTCAGACTCAGTTAAATGTCCCTTGAGATCTTTTTGCTACACTTCTCTTTTAACTCTCAGTGTAAAATTCTTTGTTTCTTTGTTTTTTCGTATTCAATACAGAGCTCTCCACATAGCGGTGGTTCATGAGGAGATGGCCATCGTCTGCAAACTGATCAAACTCCTGCAGTTGGCTCGCAGAGACCTTGATGTTTACAACAACCTCCGTCAGGTAAAACTAATTATCTTTAAATACACACATACATGCATGGTTACTTCTACGTTCTTTCAATCCACTGGAAGATTGTTTTACTGTATCAGCTTTATGAGAGGTATCAGCGTCAGTTAGTATAAAATGATGATAGAAAGACTTAAATGTGTTGGGGTGTTTCTGCCCCGACAGCACATTCCCCTGCTGCCTCACCCTTCTGATAACAGTAACATGGAAAAGAAAGAGGAAGTGCCTTGGTTTCCTCCTTGCACGGCACCATGTTATCGCATGCTCTTATAGTCAGTAGGCTGATGACAGTGGAATTCACCCTTCCTGGTGTCTTCACCTGCACTTGCCAAAAGCCAAAGACATGCACATGCTGGGAAGGACTGAATGTGTTTTCCAATGTTTACTTTTATTTTGCTTATGGTTTTGTAAGTGTGAGCTTTCCCTAAAGTGAGCGATTTCTGGGGTTTAGCACGTTGCCAAAAGGATAGGACGGAGCAAAGTGTGACTCCTATGAACTCTCATGAACCCTGCACTCAAATTACAAACCTTGTCCTGGTTGGTAAAACGACGTGATATCTCTTTTAAATCATATCTCAGTACATCATTTCCTTGTTTCTTACAGATAAAGATTACACTCTTACACTCTTTGTTCAGGGAAATTCTAAGTATACTTTTATATTAATACACACACAGACTCAATGAACTGAGGTGATCAGTCTTTCTTATAAAAAAGTGACTGTACCCTCCTTGCATAATAACCTCAACAAAATAGATCAACTACAGTGAACTGAACTGGAATGTGGACAGGGAATGATCTTTACATGTTTCCCAATCCAGGGCTGTCCCAACCAAAGGCCTTAAGAAAACACACCCCCCCCCCCCCCCCCCCCCCCCCCCCCTCACACACACTTCCTCTGCCTCCTGCTCTGTATTCTGCCAGCTTTATCCTTTTCATCCTTCAGCAGAGAAAGCACCTGAGCCACGCAGAGCTTTAGTTCTCAAGGCTGGAGTTTCACACCACACACCACAGGCTGTCTTACCAGAAATAATGCTGGTGCTATCAGCGGTTGTTGTCTTTCCTCATCGCTGAGGCTTGACAGCATAGGTTTTGTGATATCCTGTCTCTACCCTGTATGTGAAATGAATGCACACGACACACACACACACACCACACACACACACACACACACACACACACACACACACACACACACACACACACACACACACACATACACACACACACACACCACACACCACACACACACACACACACACACACACACACACACACACACACACACACACACACATACAAAAAAACTCTCTTTTCACACATTCACACATAATATGCCCCATGCAATTATACCCAAAAAGGGAGATTTTCAGGCACAGGTCCCATCACACTCATTTGCCCTACCAGATTGTGTGGTTACCAGGCATAAAGGCAACACTTCAAAAGGGAACTTTTTACTTTATAAAACATAAAGTTTACCAGACGGACGCGATAACATTTTCTGGCATTGTCCCAACTTCCCAAAGACAAAAATAATAAAACACAGCTTTTCCAATGTTGATGACAAATCCTGAGTTCCTGTGGTTTTACATATGGAACTTTTTGACTGAGTGTTACTATCAGTACTGTAACCGAACAATATTGCAAGATATCAGAACTTGATTTGGCTTTCACTACATTATGGTAGAGACAGCTGTTTGATACTCCCACACTGCTCATGAAATCAGTATGGCTGTGCAAAAACACATGCTATAGTAGTCAACTTGTTGCTGCTCATCCAACAGCTGATGGTGCACTGACACTAGTGGGGTTTAGGGTCTGAGTCCCCAGGGGCCACCCACGCTTATACATGCACTGATGGACTTGTGCTTTAGATTTAAGACATCCACTAAAGTGCATGTGTTACTTCTGCAATGCATCAAAAATCACCTCATTAAATACATGCCTGTAAATGGTCACATTCACTGTGCTGTTGAATTGTTTAGTTCAAGTGACACTTTTTTGTTTATGTGCATGCTGGCAACATGCCATTTTGTGTGTGCGTGAGAGTGTGCACAAGCGAGACATCTGAGTGTGTTTTTGTGTGTGCTTTAGTATCCTCGTTCCGAGAAGTCACATGACACTCCCCCCTGCTTTTGCTTCGGGCTGTTTCTCAACATACCTTGGTTCAGAGGGTAGTTTACAGGGACTTTCCCTTACTGCGCGTGCCTCTCTCTCTCTCACGCGCGCTATCTCTGTCTGTAACCTTTATCCTTTTTCTGCATGCATCTAATGAGAATTTAGGGTTTGTAACCATAACTGATGAACTGACTGATGCTATCAGTACAACCGTCAACAACACTGACGTAAAAGCGTGTGATGTTTATTTGTGCAACAGGCTTTGCTGTAGTGTTCACCGCAGTCTCTTAGTTTTGCCTCGCATCTTTCTCTGTGTTTGGCACAGCCTATAGCCCGAGGCTGTTCTTCATGCCGAGAAGCCTCCTGTCATCTTCTAACCTCCTTCATGTTTATCCGCTCATTTTGCAGGAATGCAAGTGTGCAAGGACAAACCCAAGGGAAAGAGAAGGGTTTTTCCCTTCTTATCCTGTCTTTGCCCCGGACTCCCCTCTGCCGCTTCCGTTTCTTCCTCATTCCTCCGTCTCTCCGCTCTTGCCTCCCTCATTCCTTTCCCCTTATCTTTGTTGGATTTTTGTTTTAGTCACTCTGAAATCCTTTACAGGAAGCCAGAACTATACTCTGCCAACTATGATAGGTGTGTTTTTAAGGCCTTATAGGTGTGTGGAATGTATTTCTTTAATTCTGGAAATGATTCACAAGAACTCTTCCATACAAGTGTCATTAGTACTGTGTGAGGTCAAAATATAGTATGGCTGATTTTCACAATGTTCATACTGGATGTTAAAAAATATATTTTACAGAAGAAGATGATTGTTTTGTGTGTGTTTCTGTTTTGTTGTGTTTTGTGTGAGTCACAGGATTCAGGGAAACAGGAGCATAATGGAGGAACACTGGCATTGACACATTTGAGGATTTCCACAAAGTCGCTTTCCCACTGCTACACTGCTTTTTTTAAATAGCCTTTACTGGAACAAACCCCAACACTCACACATGTACAGTAACAGTACAACAAAAGTGAAACTTGGAGAAACGATCTGTTCCTGATTGCAGTGTTTATTGTGTAACTTAAATGGTAGTTAAAAAGTCCAGGTTAAAAAAGACTTCCCTTTATGACTGAGCTATTGCATTGCTTAATTTAGACAGGAGGTTTTCAGTGCCCTGGACAGAGTTAACATACTTATCAACAGGATGATACATGCTGACCTCACCCAAAGAAACATCCTAGATTGCACAAGTTAATTTATTGAGCAAGCAGTAGTTTCAGCCAGGCAAATACCTGGTGAACTCGGAGTAATTGTTTATTGTCCTGTTCTTGCAGGCTGTTTGTCTCTCACAACAGGTTCCCCCTCATATTTATTACTCACAAAGTCCCATGCTAAGGTTGTTGTTTGCGTTGTGTGCTCTGTGATATTCGGTGCAAAGGTCTCATCTGTCAGTCATCTTTTTTTGGACTTTGATTTGATTGCTGACAACTATATTGCCATTGTTTGTGTGTGCATGTAATGGTTATGTGTGTTTGTGTATATTTGGGCATAGGTGGGTAATATACTGTGCATGTATCTCATGATCTTCTGATGTGTAATTAGAATAATCTTACCAGAAATGGTTCTTTGTTTATTTACATCAGGCGTTGGCCCTTCCTTACGGGCATAGCTGCTATTGTGTCTCTGACCTTTACCCTGTAGAACAGGTTGCAGATGAAAGGAGGCCTTTACTAGAAATAATAACATGCTTCCTCCAACCTCACAAGAAGGTGTTGTTTGTTAGGTTTTTGTATTCATTGCTGCTTTTCTGGCAGCAGAAAATCTCCAAAAGTAAAATAATAATAGTCATTTGGGTAACATGGCTAGTCAGTTTCTTGCTGAGAGTTAGAGGACATCATACCACTTGCATGTCTAAGTGGTAAATATGCAGCTATAACCTTATGCTGCTTTAGTTGAGCTTAGCATAAACATTTAAATCAGTGGGTACAGCTAGTATAGCCCATTTAGCAGAGACAACATATGCCTTCAACCTGTAACATATAACCCTGTAAAAGGGCAAGTTACACTTAAATGTTTTAGTACATATTAAAGATGTGTTATTTAGTGAGCTCTAGTGGTGCTGGCAGGCACATTTTGTTATTTTGAGACAGAGGCTAGGCTAGCTAGATAGAACTGCAGCCCTCTCTTCAGTTCTATGCGCTAAGCAAAGCTAACTGTCTCCTGACTCTTTTTTCAGATTCATCCACTATATAGTCATATATTTTAGCTTTCCACCAAAGATAAATGTGTATTTCCCAAAAATGTCAAGCTTGAATTCCTTCTATGGATTTGCAATTTGGAGATTGTCAACAGAAAGGCTTTTGGGGAGGGGCAACATAATTACATTTGGTGGAAAAGTGGATCTGGGATTTCCACTATTAGATCTTTGATCGGAACAATGACTCTAAAATAGATTCTTGTTTAGAAATAACTATACAGGGTAAGACATATTTTCATCTCATATTCTAAGAGATAGGCTACTGTATGTCTTAAAGGATAGTAGGGGCATTGTGCACCATTTGTGGGAGGTTCATATGAATGCTGTGTACTGTGCTGCTGTGTGAAAGATTACAACTATTTTAGGCAACAGTATATTGCCTTTTGTGGTTATGGATATGAATACACTGGTTTATCTAAATTGTATTTGTTTCCTGCCATCCCCCCATCAGACTCCTCTTCATCTGGCAGTGATCACCCAGCAGGCGAACATGGTGGATGCTCTGGTGAGGGAGGGGGCCGACCCTTCTGCCTTGGATCGTAACGGCCAAACAGCACTCCACCTCTGCTGCGAATATGACCAGCGTGACTGTCTGTCTGTCGTGCTCTCTCACCCCTCATCCTCCACATGCCTAGAGTTGAGAAACTATGAGGGTAAGTTGTCTGCAGAAGAAGCTCCAGGGTCTGCATTGTGTTGAAGTTGTTCTTGACAAAAGTGCTCTTACAATGTTTTCATTCACATCTATTTTAGACACTTTGATAAAGCATAATTTGCAAAACATGTCCCAGCAGAAACTTGCTCAAATAATTGAACAACAACATAGACTAACTTACAATGTTTTGGGGGGGTATGATTCACAAATGTGAACCCTTCTTCAGGATATGGTTCGTTGTTTTTGGGCGTGTGGGTGGAGAGAGCAGAGACATGTCCTTTCTCTGTGGTCTGTGTCACACTGCCGAATCTTCACAGCCTGTGATGTCAAAGCACAGGACACATTTTTAGTGAGAAAGTAACAATCTGGGTATAGGAGAAAGCCCCCAAAATAAACACAGGTTCCTCTTTGGGTTTAAGTGAAGCTGTAGAAATAGTTAGATCTAATAACATGAAAGACACTTCAGCTGAATAACAACATCTACCTACTATACATTTGATAGCATCAAATCTGAGATGACATGAACAGACATTAGATATTCAACTTTTGTGTGCTGAAGGTTTAAACACACTGCATAAAGGAATCATTCACCCCAAAAGATTATCATTTGCTTGTGAATTTCTCACTGGGGGTTACTTTGATTTCTTGAAGACAAACTTGGTTTCTCTTGCATATGTCCAAAGTGAAGGTAAAAAAACAGAGAAAGTCTTGATGCATTGAAGTAAATATAGGCCATGCTTAACAACAGTAAAACTACAGCAAAACATCCCTTTACAAACGTTTTCACAGCTAGTTCACTGTAATGTATGCTCACTACTTCCTGAACACATGCAAACGTTCTCCACAAATTCAAAGTAAAAAAAAGTAACAAGGGTGAGTATTTGATATATCAATGGTAGTTTGTGGATTAAGTATTCCTTGAAAAAATTAAGAAATGTGAACATATCACACCAATTCTCTGGTCTCTCCACTGGCGTCCTGGGTGCTACACGATCGAGTTTGAGATGCTCTTGCTAGTCTACAAATCATTCAGTGAAAGAAACCTCTTGACCTCTTAGGTCACCTCGAAGCAGTTTGCTTTCCAGTCCCACTGAAACATAGAAAATCCTCATTTAGTTATATCGCTTCTCCTAGCTGGTAAAGCCCTTCTATGAGATGAAATGCCCTAGCATCTTGCACACTCTGTCATCTTTTGTATCGCTTTAAAATGCTACAATCCTTTTTCTAATGCTGTACTTCTACACTCTTTAATAGTCTGTGCTAATACTGCCTATGTCTCTAAGAATGTATACTGTGTGTGGAGGTATGTGCAGGTCCATGCTGGAGATTGTACAAGCATTCACCTTGATTTGTTTATGTGTTAGGTGTGTTTATCTGCATTTGCTGACATGTTCTGCTTCGTCCCTGTTCTCAGGTTTGAGCCCTCTCCATCTGGCGGTGCTGCGTGGCCATACACATTTGGCCAAAATGCTGCTGGATGCAGGCGCTGATATCAATGCGATGGTCAGTCCCTGTGCTGCCCCTACTCAGCACTGACTAAGTTTCACAACATCACACATTTTACATTTACCGTCTGTGCATCCTCTGATTTTTCCCATGGTGCTTTTCTTTTTTTCCTCTAATCAGGACAACAAAAGTGGCCAGAGTCCTCTCATGCATGCGGTGGAGAGCAATAACGCAGACATGGTCCATTTCCTCATTGAGGTAATGAGTGTGAGTGTGTGTGTGTGTGTGTGTGTGTGTGTGTGTGTGTGTTGTGTGTGTGTGTGTGTGTGTGTGTGTGTGTGTGTGTGTGTGTGTGTGTGTGTGTGTGTGTGTGTGTGTGTATTGGTATGGAAAAGGGAGGGTTTGTGACTCAGCTCTATTTGATGACTCTCTTTTTTTTGTTCTGGCTCATAAGGTGCACAATGAGTTTCCCATTCTATTCTAACTTAAAGATAAGGCCTTGAAAGAATTCGAACAACAATATTTAAAGTTTAGCTATTTCATCAGAATTTGTGCACTGCAGATGTGATGTACATCAGCAGATCATTTTGTTCCTTAATCTCCCCTTTAAAACATTTTCTATTCTTTGCCTCTCCTATCTGATCTAAGCCTATCCATGGATCTGTTTCACTTTCAATGCTTAACTACGTCTCCCTCTAGCTTTCTATATGAATCACATATGTGTCAACTTGTTCTGTTTTTTTTCTTATAGAGTGGCTGTGATGTCAACAGCCAGTCATACAGTGGGAACACAGCCCTGCACAGCGCGTGTGGCAGAGGTCAGGTGGACACGGTGCGGCTGCTTCTGAAGAGCGGAGCTGACAGCAGCCTCAAGAACTACCACAACGACACCCCTGTGATGGTGGCCAAGAACAAGAAAGTGAGCAAGAAGATGACAGAAAAAGAATGCAAAATAAAACAGATCTTGCGGAAATTCAATTCTTACCGTGGCATTCGTTTTAGCCTTTTTATGGCTGTGATTTGCTGTTTCAGGATAATTAAAATAGCGTCAAGAAAACAATGAACCCCCAAAAAAGGTTACTTAATTGACTGTGAAGGACTTCTTTGGGATGGCCTTATTACACACTGTCAAATTATTTGTAAAATCACACCACTACTTCAGTGGACATTACAAATGCAAACAATTGAACATCTACTTGACTAAGCTCTGGATAAGATAGCAGGAAGAAAAAGATGAAGCAAGAGATGGACATCAAATGTGTGTATCCTTCCCTCTAGAGGACAGACCTGAATGGTGCAATTTTTTCTCCAACAATATTATATCCTTGTTTACTCAAGTTGTTTGTTAAGAGATCATTGTGACACGTACTTTAGGGCATTCAAACAAGTTTATTATAGAGACTATAAATATTTTGCAGATAACAGACGTGTTACGAGGGAGAGGCTCCAACCAAATAAGAGTTCAAGATCAACACTGTGTGTCCCTCTCATCACATGGGAGCAATTTAACAGAAAATGGTAAGAAAAATGCACACAGGCTCAAATGCACAAGTACAACTTAAATCACAGTTTTTAATTTGTTATCTTTGCCTCTCTTTTAGGGTCCCCATCTTCCAACCACAGTTATGGATATTCACCTGCAACAACACCACACACCCCTAATCGCAGCACCTCCCATTCACCAAAGACTCAATCTACACTTGTGTTTCCATTTTACTAGTGTAAGTTATGTCCGGTGTACCTAGCGACTACCTCCACACAACTAACCTGAAAAAGAGACTTCACTGCCCTAAGCTACACTGAAGTCAGCAGAAGGAGACTTCAGGAGATTTAGCCAAAGGGATGACAGAGCAGCAAATGACTGCATCTGAATTATAACGTCCTCCCATGTTAAAGGACAGTCAAAGTTTGCACTGTTGGGGCTTGATTCCTGGACAGGGTGCCTATCTGCTCATCCAGCTGCTGTTGTGTGCACCTCCCTAATAACCAGGACAAAAGTGACTGAAAAGCTGGATTTCTTCGTGTGAAGTTACTCCATGCAGCAACAGAAATGTGCAACGACATGCAATCATGGCCTAACATTGAAGACTGTTTTTAAATTGCATGGATATTTGCATAAATCACGGACATTGGGCTAAGCTTGGTGAACTCAAGGATCAATTTAAAAAGTATTGTGGCCTTTTTTGTTTAGATGACTGTTGAGAGATGGCAAAAATGAAGGTCAACAAATACAGTGAACGTTAAGTCTTGTATCCAGGCTGCTTACAATGTAACTTGACTTGCTTAATATTGCACATTTATAGTCATTTTTAACAATGTGTGTCCACAGTACCTTTCAGATGTTTGCGTGCCTGTGCAAGTGTTATTTTATCACTATGAAAAGTTGTATTTGTATATAAAATGTGTTCAACAGAAGCGACCTTTGTCTTGATTTTGTCAGCTTGTCCCACACACAGCAACATTTGAGAGCAGCGCCCTGATTGGTCAGTGGGAGGTGCTTTGGAGCAAACAACCAGCCCAAAAACGAACGCGCGGCCATGTTGAATTGTCAATATTTCGAAAGAAGAGACAAAAGAGCGAAAACTCGATGGATTTCTCGAAACAGCGAGTATTTACCGAACTTAATTAAACCGTCGACGAAACGTTAAGCAACGAAACAACAAGGAGAAACTGTGTGTGGAAGTAGCAAAGTGAAGCTAGCATCGCCTCTCAGGTTGGATAAACAGTATTTTCTCATTATCGATTAACAGAACCGTGTATGTTATCTGTGCTAAGCTAACACTAGGATGCTAACTTAATATTTTGTTTGGGTTGAATAAAAACGTTGAAGTAACAGAAGCAATCAAACAAAAATAGTGCCACGGTTGTTAGGGGTTGTGGATATTGTTTCTCGATTAAATGTTTAAAATAGGTCCCCTTAAATACGTAATTTGACAAGTTCGCGTTAGCATGCTAGCTTAACGGCTAAAGCCACGTTGCTATGCATAAAGTTTTTACGCTGCTTACAGTCTTGCTAACTAACTTATTTCATGCTAACTTTGCCATCGGCATTAACAACGGGGTGTTAATGAAATAAATGGCAAACTGAGCAATAACTGGGTGGTTGGTTTATTTTGCTTTTAGTTCAAAAGATTAAAGATGTAAGAAAAAGTCCAGGAGCTAACTAGCTAACTTTGAGTTGATTTGAACTCCCAAACTGCGTTAGCTTTAGGTTAGCTTATACTCTTAGCATCACAACAAAGACGCATTCGCTCAGTCGTTATTAATGGCGATGTTAGTGTTTTAAAGTGTTTGCTTTAATCCATAGTTTTATCTCTGTTAATTCTGTAAACATTACTTGGATGTAACATTAACGGTGCCTGTCAATTTTAAAGCCCTTTTTTTCGGTCTAGTGTTGTTGTTGTCGAACTATTGCACATTTATTTTATTATGCATCTTTATTGAATAAGGACCATGCATTGTACATTAATGCATGTACTTTTAATCTCAAGGAGAAAATGGGCTAAATGCCAGATTATAGCTAATATCCGTCTGCAGTCGAAACGCATAACAATTAACAGTTTAAAACATTTCCTAGTGCCCATCACACTGGCAATTAAAACCATATCAAAATACAGCTGTATAAAATATAAATACTAGGACCATTTTTATATGTAAATATAATTTTACATTTAAACTAATCTCACATTACAGTACCATTTAATGTTGGGAAGACTGGTTTCCCCAAGTAAAGAATGTTTTGCACATCGGGGAACAAGTGTGAACATCTGAGCAGGTTTTAAGATCAGCAGAAATTTATTCGATATTTTCGCACAAAAATTGAACAGCTTTCATTTTAAAACATATCGTTTTTTGGTACATATTTGTATACTAATTGATCATGTTATTGATGACCACTCACCGTGGCAGTAAACCTTATTGTGATTCTGATGTTATTTTGCTACTGGGTATAGTTTGGATTGCAGCTCATCAAAGATGGTTATTCCTCTTGCACATATCTGAAATGTTTGGTTCTGATTTCCTGTATGGATTTTTTTTGTATTGCTGACAGGTAACTTGGATTTTTCTGTTGAGCTGCAATTCCCAAAGCACTTTGCAGACGATCATCTCAACATTTGCCACTGACCTAAAGAAAACCGGAACAGGATTACCACAGACATTTTGAGTGGACTGTCCCTTGTTTTAGGACAACATTGCTGGAGTGACTTTTTGAGCCAGCATCGAGCCCCAGCAAAAAACATTTGATGACTTTTGATGACAAAGAAACGAAACATAAGAATAGTCTTGAGACGTGACCAAGCAGAATATATTTTACTACTGGCCAATTTGAATGTACAGACATAGCACTTGGATTTAAAAAGCCAAGATACTCAGAAGAACACAAAAAGATAATTCTGAATTATACAGCCAGGATAAACGTACTGAAAAACTATTTTGAAAGAAAAGAGTTTGTTTTGGTCACATGCTTGATTTATTTATTCATATGAATGTTAATTTCTCCCTTTTTTGGAGAGTTGTCTTGTAAATAGACATAATTCATACGCAGACCTCTAATTTTCAAGAGGTCTTAACGTCAGATTGTGTACGCAATACATTCTTTAAAAATCATCAGACGAGTTATTTTTTCAGCTTTTAGTTGTTTTTTTACACACGGGTGGGCAAATAAAACACATTGAAGCAAAATTGCCAGTGAATGTTGATCCGTTGATGCAATGGCTACAGCAAGAACAGCAAACCCAATGATTGGATTGAACAAACCAGCAAATGGGCAGCTCAAAGGACAGATGGGACTCCTTTCGGGTGTCCAGCAGTCGTCTGCCCTCCAGAAGAAGACCAGCATTCCTCAGAGCAGCGGGGGCATCAAGTAAGCCCCAGTTCCATATTCTCTAATTCTGCATTAAAGGAAAAGTGACTCCACAGTTATTGGTCTGCTCTGTCTGCCCCTTCCCCCATTCTTGATCATATACATGGGAAGTAAATAGTTTTAGGGCTCTATATATTTCAGAGACCTACTTTTTGTGTCATTTATTAAGCTAGAATATTGTTATTTCTTACACTTAGATTTGGTGATGACTGGAAGAAGTGCCTGGACCTGCCTCCGAAGGACTGCAGGATGAGAACTTCGGTAAACTACGGTTGGATTTTGAATGTTTTAATGCGTTGTGCCTTCTTATGGTGTCCTGTTGAACAGTAATCTCATGTTTCTGATTTGTTCTCCCAGGATGTGACGTCAACTAAGGGAAATGAATTTGAAGACTACTGCCTAAAGCGCGAACTGCTTATGGGCATCTTTGAAATGGGATGGGAGAAACCGTCCCCTGTCCAGGTAAGAACATGTATAACACGGAGCCCTCATGGTTTTGAGGCGTGTGACTTATTTTAGTAGATTTCTTTCTGAGGCTTCCTAAAAAGTTTCCTCAGGTCTTTTCACATGAATCATAATTATGAATCTGACTGCACTCAGTTAAACCCAGAACACTGCCCCTTTTTAGTTTCTTGTTTATGTAGACATAACCCTCCTCTCTAACAGTCAGTTGACCATGCCATCTGAAACCTTGTGATCTTGTATTGTGAATGCCGAGGACGAGGGTCTTATAGGAATGTGGTCACACGCAAAAATGTATGTCTGTCTATACCTAAACAACAGATTGCACACTTTTAGATTAAAGTATAATGGCACTCATAGATGCCTTTTTTTTGTAGTGCGTACATTTTTATTTTGGTATGTTTCACCAAATATGTGTCATGTCCAATTGCCCATGCCCATTGCACTGACTGGACTTCTCTCTCCGCCAACAGGAGGAGAGTATCCCCATCGCTCTGTCAGGCAGAGATATTTTGGCTCGTGCTAAGAATGGCACAGGAAAAAGTGGAGCCTACCTCATCCCTCTGCTGGAGAGGATAGACCTGAAGAAGGATCACATTCAGGGTGAGTTTCTGCTGCCTCAACTGAAGCAGAATTTGAAGGACAGCTGTGTTGTAGCAGCAGAGATGGTGTCAGTAAATACAGTATATTTGAACCAAATAGATTTTTTTTGTTTCCACAATCTCTCAGCACATAGACATGGCCATGACCCCTGTTATTTTCTCCCAAATTAGAATTGATTTCAGTTTCGTGGGAAATAACTGTTGATCGGAAACTATAAATACCTCTTTGTTGGGTTGATGCCACTCTATTTAATATTCTCTATGCGTCTCAACCCTGGCATTTCATCAGCCCTTCCCATTTTTGTCTCAATCCAGCCATAGTAATGGTGCCAACAAGAGAGCTGGCCCTGCAGATGAGCCAGATCAGCATCCAGCTCAGCAAGCACCTCGGTGGTGTCAAGGTGATGGCGACCACGGGTGGCACCAACCTGAGGGACGACATCATGCGTCTTGATGAGACAGGTATTGGTTGTGCCGTTAATATTCAAGATAAGGAAATAAACGTTTTCAATAAAGGAGATTCAAAGGTTTTATTGTCATATGCACATAAGCTACAATGTAGAAATAGCAATGAAATTCTTCTGACCTGAGCTCCTCCAGCAATGCAACATGTATAATAAAATACAAAATATTGCATAAAGTCTATATACATGTAAATAGACTGATATGTACAAGAACCAAATATTAAATAATGTACATTAAGACAAAATTAAATACGGTTTATTTTTGTTTTGTTTATCTTGCCACACATTTGTGCCTGATAATTACAACAACAAACAAATCACCCTGGCTTCTGTTTTGTTGCTAATCCATTTCTGCTTTATCCCTATAGTGCATGTAGTGATTGCTACACCAGGCAGGATCCTCGACCTGATCAAGAAGGGTGTTGCAAAAATGGACAGAGCCCAACTGATTGTGATGGATGAGGTAGGTTTGGCTCTTTAATGAATTGTTTTGCTTTTCCATATTGTTTACTGTGTTTTTATAAACGGGTCCTCTTCATTCATTACTTCATATTTCTTTCTTCAGGCAGATAAGCTGCTGTCCCAGGACTTTGTGGTCCTGATTGAAGATATAATCAGCTTCATGCCAAAGGACCGTCAGATCTTGCTTTACTCTGCCACGTTCCCCATCAGTGTGCAAAAATTCATGGTGAGGACTCACTGAAGCAATTCCGTCCTCCAAAGATGTTTAAAATAAAGCGTTTAGTTTCATAACACACTATGAATGTTGTTTACAGAGCAAGCACCTGTCGAAGCCATATGAGATCAACCTGATGGAGGAACTGACCTTGAAGGGCATCACTCAGTACTACGCTTATGTGACTGAAAGACAAAAGGTCCACTGTCTCAACACACTCTTTTCTAGGGTGAGTATTCGGCTCGTGACATTCAATGGTCTACATTTGTAACTCGTACTAAAAAGGAATGTTTCTCTGCCCTTTCTGGTTGAATTTCGAGACAGATTATTTTTCCAATCATTGATGGTTTTATGGTTTATTTGACAAACGTACACAAGCTGCCTTTCTGTCCATCCTAGAATGAACTCCGCAGGATACCTGAGGCTGGGGGCATAAAGACAGGTTTTTTTCATCCTTTAATTGAATCTTTATATTTTTCATTACAGCTTCAGATCAATCAGTCCATCATCTTCTGTAACTCCACCCAGCGGGTTGAGCTTCTGGCCAAGAAAATCACCCAGCTGGGATACTCGTGCTTCTACATCCATGCAAAGATGATGCAGGAGTACAGGAACCGTGTGTTCCACGACTTCAGAAATGGATTGTGCAGAAACCTGGTCTGCACAGGTATGTGACGAGAGTATATATTAGAATGTAAAGTGGAAATTGAAATGTATTGATGGTTGAAATGTTGACTAATATATGTACTTTCTTGTAGATCTGTTTACTCGGGGAATTGACATCCAGGCAGTGAATGTGGTCATCAACTTTGACTTCCCTAAAAATGCAGAGACCTACCTGCATCGCATCGGCAGATCAGGTATGACGACTAATTAATAAGTCCTCAACTTCAGCTTCTTTCAAAATCCGTCCAGTTTGACACCGTTACTTCCAGTACATAACAGCTTCTCCTCTTCTCCTCTTCTCTCGCAGGGCGTTTTGGTCACCTGGGTCTGGCCATCAACCTGATCACTTCAGAGGACCGCTACAACCTGAAGAACATTGAGGATCAACTGGTCACTGACATCAAGCCCATCCCCAGCTGCATTGATAAGAGCCTGTATGTGGCAGAGTTTCACTCTGTTGACCCCGATGCCGAAGACGACGAACTTGAGATCGGGGGCCGAAACAAGGAACTGGGAGGAATCTGAGTAAATGGTCAGTTTCCCTTTTTGAAATCCTTGATTTTAAAAACACCTTTTCAAAGCTGAAATGGTGTTGTAACCCCAGTTTTACCTGTCTTATCATCAGACACACATCTTGAGCAGGGCATTATCTGCTGATAACACTTGCTTACATGGGTCATAATTCAGCTGCATATTTAAGTCTGACACTGCTGAGTATTTAGGGCTTTGTGTGGCTGGTTTTAAGAAGCTGTAAAGCTGCGTCCAAGAAGAACAGGGTTGTTATTTACTTGACTGCCCAGCTATATATATCCTGTTCAAAGCTTGACTGGTGGCGTTAAACCCGCTTTTTTTTAACATTCATTAGCCAGAAAGTGGAGAATAATATAACAAAGACAAAGTAAGAGAAACTGTGCTACTGCATATAACTTGGTGCACAATGTTTTGGTATGTTGGTACCAGTGGAACCATCCGAGTACTCTACCTTTTGTGAATAGCAAATAGTAGCAACCTTGCTAATTGATAGAATCCTCTGCTAACGAGATTATCTGCCGTTTCAGAGGATTTAAAGGTTAAGGGCTGTCCTCCTGGGGCTGCACAACAGCATTCAACATAGATCTGCACAGAGCTGATAAGCGCACACAGCCAGCCGCCTTCTCTGCACGTTTTTCTAAAGTATAAATAATAACTCTGCTTTTGTTTTTATTTTCAGGAGAATCAAGGCGACTGGCACTCATCACACAATATTGGCTTTGCATCACACAAGATTCCAAGTGATGATTTCTGTTCCCCGGTTTGCCACCAAGATGGTCTTTTTTATTTTGATTTATTTTCACTCCAGCACGAGTTCACAGCTATCTCCAGTTTTGTCTGTGCACACTTTAAGGTAAACTGCCACTTCAATCAGTTGAACTCTCAGCCACGCTGACAGAGATGGACGTGTGATTAGGTCTGTTATTTAAATCAGCCACTCATCTATAGATGAAAGTTGTCATTAACAACTTTTTTTGTACTTTGCTTTGAGAATGAAAATGTGAAACCAAAGGTAGACCTGGAGCCATAGAGCCTGCTCACATTCTCTCTGTGCAGATGAACTACATATGGCAGTGTGCACATCCTGCGGACATGCCCTTGACCAGAGGCTTTGGGAACCCCTTTTTATTAACAATTTACACTCAGTGGCTACTTTATTTGATACACCTGACTTGATGGCAGGGAGGTTCTGGCAACATTCCTCAAGAGATTGGTTCATGTTGACATGACGGCCTCATGCTGTTGCTGCAGATTGGTCCAATACCCACTCGTGCTGTAGATTGTTTAACCTCCTCTTAAAAGTGCTCTGTTGAATTGAGATCTTGTGACTGTGGGAGGCCATTTAGCTTGGCTCTTGTTTGAAATGTCGTGGTCTGTGTTGAGGCAAGGGATCCATAAAAGAAATGGCCATTAGAAGAAGGGTAAACTGGCCGTAATGAGATGGACATAGACAACAACATTTAGAGAAGACTCATAAAGAAAGTTAGAATTACTTTCATCCGAAATGTTTGTTTCATGGGTTCGCCAAATCTGACCCTACTATCTGAATGGCAAGGCAACACTTTTCCAATCGGCTGGTGAACCTGTCTTGTCGAGCCGCAGTTTTCTTTGTTAGCATACCTCTGTTACACATGGTTATTTGTTACTGTCGGCTTGAACCGGTCCTGCCACTCTCCTCTGACCTTTCGTGAATAAGACAATTTGGCTGTCACAGATGCCACTCGTTGGTATGTGTGAAATCCCCGGAGGTTAGCACCAACAATCATTCCACATTCACTTTTCTTCTCCTATCAAGATATTTGGTCCCGACAACTTAACCGTTTGACCATGCTTATGCATTGAGTGGCTGATTTAGATATTTGCATGTAGGAGTTGGTTTACCTAATAACGTTGCCACTGAATGTTTTTCTTTTGTAACTTTTGTCGTCATTCCAGTTGGTTATCGCATTGTCCCCCGAAATATGTTCTGCAGTCATTTAGGGATGCAGTGGTTAAAAAAAGGCAGACGTTCCACATCCATAGTTTAACCAATTTTTGTTTCAAAAGGGAACCAAAGCAGGAAGAATAGACAAAGATTTAAAAGTAAGAAAAGATATTGCTTCAGAAACCAAAACGACCACTCTGCTGAGTGATGTTTTAAAGAGGGCTGATATGATGCTGCAGACGAGCACCTGTAACATTGTTGAGTGAAATGGCTACTTTTTTTATATTAAAGTGTTTACTGCCGAGAAAAGGAGGTTAGAAGATGGTGGCAGTGTAATGTCAGTGATAATGGCGCGTTTTGTAGTAGCACAGATCAAATTATGACAAGTCGGTATTTGTTTCTTTGATCCCTTTTTAAAAAATCCATAGACAGCCTTGTTCTGGTTTTGAGGTCATTGGTAATTAACAGGACGAGAGGGGCCTTAGTTAACTTGATGAAACCAGCCAACTTCTTCGGTCTTTTCAATGTCGATACTGTGTACCTTCTTCCCTCCAAAGTGCCTTAAAGGGCCAGTGTGTAGAATTTTGAAGGGGAATTGTTAGCATAAATGGAATATAATATTCATACCTTTGTTTTAGTTTGACTATCTACATAGGAAGTGGGTCCTCTTGGAAAAGGAGGGGTACTCAGTCGGATGAATCTGTAACCCCATAGCCAGATGGCGTCAAATCCTACACACTGTCCCTTTAATCAAACGTCAAACCTCTATTTTGCCCAGACTCTTGAACAAAGGTTGAATTGTAGGTAAATCGGCACCCCATTAGTTTCAGTATGTTTTTGCAGAAAGGATTTTTCAGTTTCTCCTTCCTAAAGAAATGTATTTGTCTAAAGACAAATTGTAAATATGACCAGCTGTCTGAATATATTATATACTCCTTGACTTTAGCACAATGTCTAGAACGATGCAGTTAAGATTGAAAACGAATACTTTTTTTTATTGATTCCTTTGCTGACAATTGCGTTACTGCTAAGCACCAGCAGAGACGGCCCCATGTGTGCCCATCTCCTAAAGCTTCTGAAGTAGTAATTGGCATTAACTAGCTGCATGTCTGATTCTGAAGTTCCCTTGTTTTTGGTTCCCCATTTTTATTTGTTTACCTCGTTGCAGGCAACTCTTCATTTCATGACCATTTTAAGGGTTTGTAACCTGAAACCGTTTTGTTCCAAACTGTATTCTGGAGAAAATAATATCTTAGTGACTTGATGACCAGATGCTTTAAGTGAAGAAAACAGACAACCATTTTTCTGTTAATTGTGTCGATGCCAGCGCCTCAAACAAATAAAAACTCCCAACTGACTAACTCCTGTTGTTTTTTATTTTAATTTTGTTCTGCATATTCAATAGTCTTGAAATCTAAAAAAGGATTTACTTTGAGCAAATATCTGATGGTAAGTGTGTTTAGATCATGTGAAAAATTTGAAATAGCTATCACACTTATTTATCAAATATGTTGTTACTGTATGTGTGCTTATCATTGTTATTGTGCTCCATGTAGTCTCTGAAATTCTGCCATTTAATCAAACCAAATGTATTGTTTAGGCACATGGGACTACCGTTTCTTCCTAAAATGACACTACATTTTGTGTGTTAGTCATGCCTTTCTTTTAAAGCAGAATACTAGTGTGAAATCTAAAATGTGTGTCTTAAGGTTTTTCACCCAAGTAGAAGTTATTGATCAAGGATACAGAACCACCGATATTGCACTTCTTCATTGCGCACACGGTAATATTGCATTTGATGCTTTATACAATTGGTCAGTTCAGTCCACCTCTGGTAACCCCTCATCTTATTCAATTTTAGTTGAAAACTAAAGTATATCATTGTAAATTGAATGATGAACATAGTTGTACCCTTGGAATGTCATTCAGTCGGAGATAGAATTAAATAAATGTTAAACGAATGAACACCGTCATCCGGAGGGGGCTGTCCCAGTTTTGTTGTCAGCCAATCAGGGTTGAAGTAGGATGTACATTACCAATCGGTGGGTGAGTTACGCGAAATAGGCGGGGCCTTGTCAACCACGGTCACGGACATTGTGGTGAACTTTACCGGTGTTGAACCTACCCCTGGACCCAAACCTTCAGCGTGAGTAAACCTTAAAATGGAATTAGTACTTTTATGAGGGGTTAATTTGAGTGTAAACACGCCACATATCTTACTCCTTATTACCATATTTTCCTTGTGAAGACTTAAAGATCTCGTGCTCGAATCCACATGGCTACCTAGCCAGCTAGCTAACCAACCAACCAACCCTGCTAGCCTGCATGAAGCTCACAGGTTAAATGCTACAAGCGGATAGTTTTACCGGCTTATCTCCAAAGGTGTCCTCTGTAGCAAACAACACGCTCCTGTTCGATATTTCTTGCAGTTGTATTGTAACATTTTAAAGTTGTATTTTATATATTGAGAGTTTGACAACGCTGGGCCTTAGCTACAACAAACCAACCCTACGTTACTTACTGTCAGGAGGACTCTTGACAGATCACTGGAGCTTGCAAGTGAGCTAACTATTGTGGAGCTAACTGCATTGGAAGTACTGTGGGGGTGATTGTGGTATAGGTTTATTGTTTGCATAACAGAACACTTGCATCTTGTTTAATCCTTGCAATCTAATACTGCAAATGTGACTCATTATTTAACGAAGTAACCTGGAGCTGTGTTATATTTAATGACATTAATATAATTAATTATAGAATTCTACTGTATTTACTGTAATTGTGTAATTTCTACTTTTATCTTTAATATTATTGTTAGGGATTAATTCTGTCTTTACTCCTAGATATTTAACCTTTCTGCCTGTTGCCTTACAATTATGATGCATGCTTGTTAATCTATATTAAGCTATCTTTGGCTCTTTATTTGCTGTAATGTACATTTCCCCTCTGTAGGACGAATACAGTTATTCTGATTCTGTATTATCTCTCTCCCAGTCTGTCACAGTCTCAGAGTATGGGCAGTGTGTTGGCTGCAGCCTCCCCCAGTCCTGCCCCAGCTGCAGCTGGAGGTAGTCCAGGGGTCTCGGGGCTGGGGTCCGTCCCTCCAGGGTTCACCATGCCCTCTGTGTCTTCCGTCCCTGCTACGTCTGACCAGCAGACAGCAGATGCAGACTCCCCTCTCCCAAATCCTGGCACATATGAGGAGTGCCACCGCAAATGTAAAGGTAAGAAAACATTTTTTTGTGATCACCCAGTAATGACATTCTTTTTTCAACATTTGTTCCACTTTAGGTATCTTATTATACTCTTTTTCATCAATATGTTATAGGTCTCAGATATATACAAACATGTCTCTGAAGTGTTTGGCTCAAAATACCAAACGGATCATTGCAGCATTACCCATAATCCCCTCTATTTCAGCCCTGTTTCAAAAGTGCTGATTCTCTGTCTTTTACTTTAGATGAAAATAAGGAGCCGCTCCCCACGCCCCTCTGAGAGATATTTGTTTAAAAAGAACACAATGGTGCTCTAGGAGGAGATTCAGGTGATAAGGTGGGGGGTGATTGGCTAATAGTTACACAAGCCAAATAAATCGTTATGACATCATAAAGTGGCCAAAATCTGATCTGCTCATTTTCAGACAGGTTTTTATAGAAATGGATCAGGACAAAAAGTGAGCGGGTCTTTCTTCCTGAAACTTTAAGAATTTCTTTACACAAAGGGGACACATGTTGATGTAGAAGAGACATGAAAAAGTGGATTTTGCACAATAGGTGACCTTTAAAGTATTACTCATGGTATTTAATAAGATCCCTTATTTAGATATAGGTATGGTCTGTAATCTTCTTCTGCCCTATCTTTGTTTCAGAGGTGTACCCTCTGCAGATGGATGGGGTGCGGTTAGTGGTCAACAAGGGTCTGAGTAACCACTTCCAGGTCTGCCATACGGTTACCCTCAGTACTCTTGGTGATTCTGGTTATCGATTTGGATCCACCTACGTAGGCAGTAAACAGACTGGACCAGCAGAGGTAATGATCATCTCTTTAATAAACTGTTAAGTCCCTTAGACACCAAGCCGATTTCGATCACCTGCATTCACACTAAAAAAACTTCAATATGTCCAAAACTCAGCTGCCCGCTTGCTCACGTCCACCCGACGCTCCGACCACATCACCCCTATCCTCCATGACCTCCACTGGCTCACCATCAAACACCGCATTGACTTTAAAATATTACTTTTCACTTTCAAAGCCCACAACAACCTTGCCCCCCACTACCTCTGTGACCTCATCCAACAACACAACCCCACCCGTCGCCTCAGGTCTGCTGACGCTAACCTACTGCATTCCATCAGGACAAAGCTCCGGACCTGGGGTGACAGGGCCTTCGCAGCAGCCTCCCCCTCACTCTGGAACTCCCTCCCCAGCCACGTCAGATCCGTCAACACTCACATCATTCAAACAATCCCTCAAAACTCACCTTTTCACTCTTGCCTTCAACTCCTAATCAACTAACCCCTTGCCCTTATTCCTCCTAGCTTAGCACTTTCTACTTTTGTTGTTATTTTGTTTTACTTGCTTGTTAGCGCTTTGAGTACCAGGAAAAGCGCTTTATAAATGTAATGTATTATTATTATTATTAATATTATTATTAATGATGACAGGAGGCACAGCAGCACTCTGTCTGATGGACAGATGTGTTCATGACGACTTATATATTTACTTTTAATTAATTGACAGTGCGGTATAATGAGACCATAACAGGTTACAGATGCAGACACACACATATATTTATATAAATAAATAAATATACAATTTCAGAATCAAACAAGTATGAGGGCACTCTCATAATAACGTAACACAATCAGAGACTGGATATATCCCCCCCCCTCTCTCTGGTCGCTGAAATGGGGAATTTAAATTACGGGCCAACAGTTGTATTTACAAGTATTACAAGTAAGCATAGGACACCAAACCAACTGAGACCCATCAGTCCGCCGTATGCACTGAACAACACACACACCTACACACTGTACCACGTGTACACACACCTACGCACTGTACAACACGCACCTACACACTGTACCACACACACCTACAGCTCCCAAAGCATAATCAGGCTACAGCCGTTGTGTATTTTATTATGTGAAGCACTAAATGGTCTTAGAAAAATATCGACTGTTTGTTTGTAGATATCTACTAAACTACAGCATACAAATACAGAGAGTAATGTAGGCCAGTTATACTGAGTGATATATATTTTACACACTGCTCTGCTTTCTGCACGGACCTCACAACTGTAAACATCGCGTTGCGATGAAAGCAGTTTCTAAAATAATATCCAGGGGATGCATGCAGAGCTGTCATTGGCTGAGATAAGTCCGGCCGTGCGTCAAGCCTCCACCGTTCCCGGAAATGCATCCGCGGAGGAGCCGTGGAGGATGGATCAGGCCGTTTCTCAATCTCGAGGATGCTGGCTTGGTAGTCGCGTACTTCCAAGTCACTTCCTTCAGAAACGAAGCAAGTCTACTTCCAAGCCACGGCTTCGGAAAATAAAGAAGAATGGAACAGGCTAACAAGTGTGCTACTCTCTCTAACGGTTTCAACATAAACTCTACCGAAAATAAATACCTAATTATGAACTTGCTTTACTTTCACGGAACACATTTTTGGTGATAACAAACAAATGTAACAAAGTAACATATTTACCAACACATGTTCTACGCCACTACATACTTACATTTAAATGTGTGCTGCGTCGGTTCAGCCGTTCTCCGCAAGGGTTTTTGAAATTGGTCCGTGCGCAAAGCATTGTGGGGATTTTAAGGACGCAAAGTCTACCCATGTGCAGCCTCGAAATTTCCCCCAAACCAAGGACGCGGCCTCGGTGGAATTTCAAGTATGCTGGAGATTGGAACAGTCCTTCGGCGGCACTCGATGACGTAGCATCCTTGAAATATTGGCTTGGAAGCCAGTATCCTCGAGATTGAGAAATGGCCTCAGTGTATCCTCGGGGTCCTTCTCAGGTCGATTATTTTAATTTCCTCGCGTCTCGGTCCCACCGGAAGTTGATTTGTCTGCGCCATCTTGAGTACCGTCCCATGGCGCTTATTTCTGCCGGAGGATCGAGGAGCGAGGAGCGATAATGGAGGAATCACCAGACCATCCTCCGATGAAATCCACAGATACTCGCCCCGCCCCCTTACTGTGTATCGCTCACTGATTGGACGATGCAGTGCATGCACTGATCTGATGCTTCTTGACATGAGAGCAGTTTCCCAGCGGAGTGAAGAAAATACATGAACCTCACGAGAGTCACTCCTCAGTTTATACCGTGTTTTGTTTCAATTCATGTATCATTTAGTTACAAATATGTGATATATCTGAACAACAAAGTGGTCAAAAATCATTTTATTCATTTTTTGGAAACATTTTTATGATCGCTTTTTTCGTTTATACATTTTAAGAATGGCGTTTATCTTTTTTGAGAATGAGTTCTTATTTTATTTAATGTATTTGGGTCTACAACAGATGATAAAAATGTTTGTGTCAGTAAATGCGTACTAACAGAGGTGGGGGTGTGTGTGGAAATAAGAGGGACAGAGCTGCTGTTAGACGAACAGCTGTGCGGCGTCATCACAAATTGACGTCGCTTCACGTGACGCTCCGGAAGAAAGGACGTCCCATTGCTCTTAAAACTCATTTCTCTGCTTCTCATGGTTTCCTTGCGTCTCAACATGCTTCCCTGGTGGGAGGGACTAAACGCAGGGAAACGACGCAAGTGAGGGAAGCAAGGATTTCATTTAATCGACCTGAGAAGGACCCTCGGTAATAGCTCCTCCAGAGAGCCTCCTCGATGCTCGGTCCTCAAAGTGCATTTAGAGAAATGAGATGTCCTTCAACATGGTGCACTGAAATTCATTTCCGGGTCACTACCGGAGGACCGAGGAGGGGACATTTAAGAATTGAGAAGCCTCTACAGTCTGTCTTCCGGTTGTTGCCTCTTTTGAATGACGAATACACACTACCGCCGCCTGCTGGTAAGGAGAGTTATTGCCACTCACGCATGCGCAGTTCGTACGTGTAACTTGGCCGTAGGCTGAAGTCTTTGCGGTGTGTTCCAGTGCGAAACATGGCCAAGACGCAGGAGACGTGAGGCGATGTTTCGTCGGGACGTGTTCTTTGGTGTCAGTTTGGTGTGTAAGGACCTTTTTTAAAGTGTTGTTGACATTTAGGACTTGGGCTTAGAAAGCCTTTTGTTGGTTACAGGTTAAGCTTGATCTCTTTTAATGACCTACTTTGTATTCAACACTGAATAACAGGTTTCGATAACAACTTTACATCCGTTTTAGTGCTTTGCCTACAAGGATCACACAAGTAATTTGTATTTGCTCAACAACATTTACAATGCTTTAGGTAAAGGCAGCATAAAACGGTGTTTAATCATCAACATTGCAATATGTGCATGTGCAATAGTCACATCACAGGACTTGTAATGTCAAGTAAAACAAAGTTATTTAAACATGTGATGCTATTTGGTCTGTGTCATAACACATTTACTGCGATTTAAGTTCTGGGATACTCTGATTTTGTAACTTGTGAGTAACAGAAGGATTCTGCACACACAGGGACCCACCAATCACAATCATTTTTAATCAATTTATAAAAAAAACGGAAGATATGGTTGCAAAAATAACATGTAATATCAGGGTTATGGCAATATTTCAGCTACAGATGGGATGATATTGACCAAAAACTGGTATTTTGTTGCTATTTAGACAACATTTCCAGTATTTTTATTTTTTATCACAACATATCTCTGACATTTTTTTTAGCATTGTCATTTTTTTCCAAAGTCTTGCAGCTCTAGTCAGGAAGATATTCAGCCCCTAGGTTGGCTACAAGGTTTCAATCAATCAATGTTTATTTATATAGCCCAATATCACAAATGTTACATTTGTCTCAGTGGACTTCACAGTTTGTACAGAATATCAGTATGACAATACGGCACCCTCTGTCCTTAGACCCTCACATCGTACAAGGAAAAACTTCCGGAGAAAACCCACAGTTTAAAGGGAAACATGGGAGAAACCTCAGGGAGAGCAACAGAGGAGGGATCCCTCTCCTAGGACGGACAGACGTGCAATAGATGCCGTGTGTAAATTGAAAAGATAATACATTTGCAACATAGGTAGTCCAAATCTTTGGAAATGCATGTGTGTATAATAGGAAGATGAATCCATGAGGATTTCTATCCAGGACTTATGATCCTGGACCACAGCCACGACTCAAGATCCAGGGCTCGCGATCCAGGACACAGGACCGCAGGATCATCCATGACTCCGGATCCCGGCGTATATAGACACCAAAAAGAAAGAAATTTGGGGAAGCTGGGTTAATCGGAACATGAGAGCATACAGGTATAGACAGAGAGAAGTAAGATGTCCCCCGACAAACTAAGCCTATATCAGCAAAACTAGGGGCTGAATCTAATCAGCCCTAACTATAAGCTTTATCAAAAAGGAAGGTCTTAAGCGCACTCTTAAAAACGGATAGGGTGTCTGCCGCCCGAACACAACAACCCTGCATTCTTGGAACGCAATGCCCTAGTAGGACAGTAGGGTATAATGAGTTCTTTAAGGTAAGATGGCGCCTGCCCATTAAGGGCTTTCACATGTTATTCACATGAATTTAAAACTAATACATGTATTTACTCCCCTCAGTCATTCCCAGTTATGGTTGGAGATATGGACAACACTGGTAGTCTGAATGCTCAAATCATCCACCAGCTTACGTCTGCAGTCCGCTCCAAAATAGCCATCCAGGTATGTAGACTTGTCGAGGAAACCGCCTCTCTTATGTTTTGTCTTTTTTCAGCTTTCAGTGTGACTTACTTTGTCATTTCAGTCTTTCCCCCTTTTTGTGTGTTTTAGACCCAACAGCATAAGTTTGTGAACTGGCAGTGTGACATGGAGTGGCGCGGGGAAAACTTCACCTCTGCCGTGACGCTCGGAAATCCAGATGTACTTGTTGGATCTGGTATGGTTTCGTTTTTTCTAATTCCTCATAACAAAGTCCACAGAGGGGTTTGTTGTAGCCCATACTAATCTTTTTACAAACTACTTGATCAAAGTGCTGCAGGTCCTGGTTCAAGAATATTCACTTTTAAGTCATGATAGGAAAAGTTGATGTCTCTCCTGTATTTTGCATGACAGGATCTGTTATAGGAATGAAGTCAAACTTTGTTGGAGTTGTTGTGACTACAGAATAACTTGCAGTGTTATGAGCTTCTCCCCTCAAAAACAACCTTTGGCAGATTACAGACACTAGCTACAGAGAGCACTAACCAGATAACAGCTAAGTTTCATTTTGGCAGGTTGTCAAGTTTCTCCCATTGATTATTGAAATCTGATATAACCTGCCAGCAACTCCACACAGTTTAATTCAGGATGTCTATACTACAAATACAGATGATAAGAGACCATACCGTGTACATCATTTGAAGCTTTTTTCCTGTTTTCCCTCAGGCATTTTGGTGAGCCACTATCTGCAGTCCATCACACCAGCTCTGGCTATGGGTGGAGAACTGGTGTACCACAGGAGACCGGGGGAGGAAGGGGCCGTCACCTCCCTGTTGGGCAGGTACACAGGTGAATCCCTGCTCTGTCACTCTCTCAATCTTATATTTACCTGTTCATTTAGCACATTGTCCTTCATTATGGTTAGTTCATTTAATCACTCTTCTGTAGTGTGATATGGACGTGGAGCCAAATTTAATTTCATTCTTATGTTACCTCTGTGATAGATTCTCAAATCATTTATTTCTCCCCAGGGGACAACTTCATAGCTACATTGACTTTGGGAGGAGCAGGAGCGCATGCTACATACTATCACAAAGCCAATGATCAGGTACCTGAAATTAGTAATAGTGTGTGTTTATAATTCTGAGTTTCTGTGTATCAATCATCATCGTTCATCTCCCAAAACTTCTCAAATGCAGCATTTTGTTTCAGATTTTTCACTTAAAGCATACGTTTTTCAGAAAGGCCTTTAGTCGCCCCACAGTGGGGAAATGTACGGTCTTCTTTAATCAATCATTATTTGCCCACTGTAATGGTTTCTCCTGATACTGGCCATCAAATGGGTCCTTTCCTAAAGAGATTTCAATATAAGGAAAGGGGGGGAAATCCTCAGTCTGATTTTAAGCTTAAGCAGTATGAACTAGTGAGTCTCTTCCAAAGGGAATTGTTTTGCAGTGTAATATTTCCCTATTTTGTTTTTTTCCCCAACTGCATGTCCAAAGAATCAGTGATGGGGGAAGCTGAAGCCTCATTATAGTTTAAACTTGAGAATACATGTTATGCATTAAATGAGGCCTTTGGATTTTATCCTCGTCTTCTCTTGCACTGATGGTAGAAACATAATTTGAATAGGCATGTGTGTATTGTTTTACGACAAACATGAAAACATTTAAATCTATTCTCTAACTTCTATCTTCTAATACAGTTGCAGATAGGAGTTGAATTTGAAGCCAACACAAGGATGCAAGAAACTACGGCGTCCTTTGGTTACCAGTTGGACGTTCCCAAAGCTAACTTGCTCTTTAAAGGTAAATAAATCCAGTATTAATACACCCATAGCCACACAAATTAAATGACTAGATAAATAAATATAGATTTTCTCTTTTAAAAAATGTGCTCTTCCTCTCCTCAGGCACGGTTGATAGTAACTGGATGGTTGGGGCTACCCTGGAAAAGAAACTGCTGCCGCTGCCCCTCACTCTGGCTCTCGGTGCTTTCCTCAACCACCGCAAGAACAAGTTCCAGTGTGGCTTCGGTGTCACCATCGGCTAGCGGTGTGGTGGCGCCTGGAGCCACAGCTTGGAGCGGCACGGAGACACACCGGAACCTGGACTAAGTTTTAGAAATTGGATTCAGAGACTCTCTTACACAACTGTGATTTCCCGGGGCAGACAGAGAGACAAAGATAACTACCAAGGAGCCAGAACTGGCCAAGCCATGCCTACATTGTGTAGCACAAATGTCTTTCCTTTTATGGTGTATTCCATATACCCAGAGGCTAGAGCGATGTATAACAGAGGGCATCAGTGATGCATGAGAACATGTGATGTGAAAATCAAAGTGGTTAGACATAATATATGGTGATCATGTAAGATGATTCAAATAAATGTGATTACTTTTTGTAAAAGTGGATGTTGCGTTTGCTTGTAGAAGAACTGGCTGTAGAAGAAAGGTGACATGAGGCTAATTTTCTTATTCATATTCTACTTGGGGCTCACTTATAAAATGTTTTACAGGCTTTACTGTCAGCACAAACTTTCTCAAATGGTTTCTCTTACTGTGGGGAGTATGGGATAAAAACACCATCAAACGTAAGCATCATCAGAGAAATATGTTGAAATTACCATGGAAAATCATACAATAAATGGGGGAAATCATAGTATAGTATGTCTAAATTATCATGACAAAACTCCTACAATGTCCAAAATGTATCAAAAAGGTCAGGGTATAGTACAACAAAGTATATAAACACAGCATTTGGTAAAATACCAAATAAAATGTATAGTATTATCGAATATAGTATTGAAAAACGTGATAGAATGTGTGCCATGAAAGGTTTTATTCACAGTCATGGTCATTAAAATGTATTTTATAGCTTAGTTTCATGTTTACATGAAAGGTCAAGTATGTTGTTAAAAGTTAATTGTTTGCCATAAAAGTCTCAATATGTCATGCCATAAATCCCGTATTCCATTAAAAAAAAAAGGTCTTCACTTCACAATGGTATAATACTACTGATATTATTATTATGTTATTGAATTATCTCAGGAAAACAGATCATAAAGATACTTGAATGTATAGTAAGCCAAGTGAGAAGAGGAGCGCGCAGTGCCTTCACTGTGTTTACCTTCAGAATCATTAGAAAGGCTAAAGAGCGGTGTGGCTGATGTGTTTTAACCACACACACACACACACACACACACACACACACACACACACACACACACACACACACACACACACACACACACACACACACACACACACACACACACACACACACACACACACACACACACACACACACACACACACACACACACACACACACACACGAGATTTAAACGCAGACTTTTGTTCCTCCATGTTACGTTGTTATTGTTTCACTGAGCGGACCCGCACATTTTTGTCAAACGCTCCCCTTTTTGGTCCATCTGCGCGGTTGTGTGCGCTGTGATGATTCGGCTGTACCTTTAGTAATGCATATTAAATGTTGTGAGGAAATCTTTCCACCAATAATTCCAATAAGTAATCCAACATGTATTCACTTCATGGTTTACGAAAGTAACTGTAATCAGATTACTCGTTTTTCAAATGTAACGCGAGCTGAATACAGTTACTTGATTTTTGTATTCTGATTACGTAACACCGTTACATGTATTCCGTTACAACCTATGGTTACAACCCAACCCTGGCCACACCCCACTGGGCTGGGCTGGGCCGGAACACTTACAAATGTGGGCCGGTAGGATTTAGGTAAGCAAAAGAAAAAAAGGGAGTGGCCGGAACACTTACAAATGTGGACCGGTAGGATTTTTTCAAAAAAAAAGAATTTTTCTTTTTTTTTGGCCCTCCGGCCCACACACAGCATTGGCCCACCGGAGAAACTCCGGGTATTCCCAATGGCCAGTCCGCCCCTGACTAGGTCCCCCTGTGGTTCTGGGATTTGTGATCATTTTGACCCCACGGGGTGAGATCTTGCGTGGAGCCCCAGATCGAGGGAGATTATCAGTGGTCTTGTATGTCTTCCATTTTCTAATAATTGCTCCCACAGTTGATTTCTTCACACCAAGCTGCTTACCTATTGCAGATTCAGTCTTCCCAGCCTGGTGCAGGTCTACAATTTTGTTTCTGGTGTCCTTTGACAGCTCTTTGGTCTTGGCCATAGTGGAGTTTGGAGTGTGACTGTTTGAGGTTGTGGACAGGTGTCTTTTATACTGATAACGAGTTCAAACAGGTGCCATTCATACAGTTAACAAGTGGAGGACAGAGGAGGCTCTTAAAGAAGAAGTTACAGGTCTGTGAGAGCCAGAAATCTTGTTTGTTTGTAGGTGACCAAATACTTATTTTACCGAGGAATTGACCAATTAATTCATTAAAAATCCTACAATGTGATTTCCTGGATTCTTTCCCCCCATTCTGTCTCTCATAGTTGAAGTGTACCTAGGATGAAAATTACAGGCCTCTCATCTTTTTAAGTGGGAGAACTTGCCCAATTGGTGGCTGACTAAATACTTTTTTGCCCCACTGTATATATTCTCAGAAATGATAATGTTGTGAACTAGCAACCACTTCGCAAATAAAGGCTCACACTTAAATTTTCCTCAGTTATGAAAGCAGCGAATCTTATATTTCTAATTTATTTGAATACACTTCCATAAGAATTCAAAGTAGAAAAGATAATAACTGCCTTCATGGGTCAGAAAGCTTGAAACACAATAATTCTCATACAATTCTGTTTAATTAATGTCCTAGGTCTTTCGAACATTATAACACATGAACAAAGAAGGATATATTTGAATTGTATTTTGATATTAGGGAATGATAGCCTGCAGTTTGTTTTCAGGCCTGTTAAATGAGTGAAGCACTAAAACTAGCAGCAGAGCTCAGTAATTCAATTATTACATACATTTGAAAATCATTTTTAACTGTATTTCAAAACAATCAATAATGCCAAAATAATTATTTTTTGTGCAAATAATGTCAATTTAAGAGTTCATTTGCATGAGGAATGAGGACCTAGAAAAGAAAACATGGGTATAATAATCAACTCCCAATCATCAGTTTGACCCGGACAGACATGATCACAATAACAAATATATTGTCACAACATCATCAACTCTGTGCAGGCATTTCATTGACTTTCACATAAGCTGTTGTACAATGTGATACAGTTGTAACCAATATTTGTTTTACCCTTTTGAGTTACCCATTTTTGATCTGTGTATATAACTAGAGAAAAAACGAGAGAAAGAAAACAACAAAAGAAACGTAAACGTAAACGTACAACAGCTGAATAACTTTGCATTACGGGTCCGTCATGAGCTGAGGTTCAAGGCTTTTATTAGTCATACGTACATAGCTACAGTGTAGTTATGATGATGATGAAAATCTTAAGTCACAGGCTCACAGGCGAGATGTGCTTCAAGGTATCAAAAGTATCGCCGCTAGCACGAGGGTGAGGACAGGAGAACACAGCAAACCAGGAGAGAAGCCAGACATGCTGAAGCCGGAAGAAAGGATGAATTAAGATATGAAGATTTTAGACACTTACAAACATACACAACCGTATTTTGTAACAAGTGGAAGTAGTCTCAACAGCATAAAATTAAGCTTTCAAAGTCGACTGTTTTTATGGCTTACAAGGTTTTCATCTATACTGTGTGAGTCAATATAAATACCTGTCATCGGTGGTTCTTGGAGGCTCACGGGATTTGAAGCTGTAAAATGCATATAATAATTAGAAAAGGTGTATATAAATCGAATTGCTTCATTTAACAAAAATAAATATATATATGGCATCATTTGAAAGACATATTAAACTCCAATGTTTTTCCAAAGAAACTCCAAAGTTCTGTTTTGACAATAACAAGTGGTTTTAGTGTTGAAAAATGATAACACAATGTCCTACCGTGATGAACAAGAGTCTTCTTTCAGCTCTTTAGGAGGATATTTAATATTCACTTGTCCAACTTGAGGAATTGGCAGAGCACTTCCATTGATGAGAGCAGTGATATCTAGCAAAGAAAAAAACTTGGGTAATTATGTGCCATACTTACACTTAGCGTACATTTAAACATTTAAAGAAAAATAATCAGCTTGCCTTGGAAGCTAAAGGTGAAAATGACACTTCCCCCCTTGAGGAACTCCCTGGTTTTTAATTAATCTTTATCGGAAAAAGTAGATCTGCCATTCATAGTTCCGGCAAAGATGGTTTCACCATTGTCATCTACGTAAGGCAATCCATCCAGACGAGGATTGTCCCACACATAACTGCCTGTTTAAAGAGAGCAATAGATCATTTCAGTTAAATAACGAGAGACTGTTCTAAACCAGAAACTTCTCATGTAAATAAATACTGAACACTTTGATGTTCTTTTAGACTTACCATTAGAGGATGTGCTTAGGTTACTGGTGATACTAAATTGCTTGGACATCTGCAGCAGGATGTTGGCGTTCTGGCCAGCATTTTGAAGGTCACCTGCCTTTCTGTGCAAGGCCACTCCAGCCGGTCATCATTTTCACCAGACACGAGTTGCACAAACAATCCGAAATGTGTATCATACAGCTTAATCGCTAGCGCGTAAGCATAGCCCCCGCTGGAGTAATACCGAGTGCTGTATTTAGAGGCTCCATAATCACTGGCATTCCAATTGCGCTCAAAGTCATCAAGCTGCATGGTTACATGTGGACATTCAATCTCTGACAGATTGATGTCATCAATTGAGAAGCCGCCTGTAGAGCTTCCTGCTCCTTTACGCACCTCAAACTCCACCTGGAAGTGCTTGGTGGCATTCAGGGAAACATGATGGAGCTTCCAGTATGTTGTTGGCCCGCCTGGAGGAAGAATTTTGTAATGTCTGAATTACATTTGTTGAATATTAAAAGGCGCATGAGACATAGCTTTCAAACACAAGATTCTTAAATGCTATTTATAGAGAATGATTCCAGATAGTACATTACCAGTAGGGGTGTAACGGTTCACAGAATTCACGGTTCAGTTCGTACCTCGGTTTGGGGGTCACGGTTCGGTACAACAAGAAAAAGCAAAAAAAAGTCCCAAATGCATAATTCCAGGTTTGTTGTTATTTATGTTTGAACAGTAGTGCAAGTTTCAGTTTAAAAATAAAGAACTCTGACATTCTGAATAATTAACTGTATTCAACAGTTAAAAACAAACCATACAGTACACTCAGATGGCCATATTATCTATAATGGCTGATGTCAAACAATAATGTTTCATCAAGCTGTAAAACTAAAAAGAATGTCTTGAAAATATGACATAAATAATAAGAAAGTGTTTCAAGAGCGCAAAGTCGTTGAAAAATATATGCCAAAAGCTTCCGTTATTTATTTTGGTCTCACCGCTTTCATGTCTATTGGCTTCTTAAAAACAGCGGGGATAAGCTGTTGAACTGCTGTTGTCTTTTGCCGGGCTCCGGTGATTGGCAAATCTGGGTGATGCCTTCTGATATGATTTAGCATGTTTGGCATGTGTTACCAGTGGCGGCGACAGAGATTTTCTCTAGGGGGTGCTGTGGGGTAGCTTGACGTTTCATAGAGGGTGCTCAAACATTTAGGGTTTCCCATTAATGCACCAGCGCTACAGTTGAATGTTCTACTGCAACACTCCCCACGCACACACAGTGCACCCGCGACTGTTACAATGAAGGCTCGATAATCAGCTCACGGCATATAGGCGAAGAATTTTTGTTAAATATTGAAGTTAAAAGCATCAATCTGGTGCACTTTGAGAGCAACATTAAGAGATCTATGGATACATCTCTCAACACCCATACGAAACATAACTGTCAACAGATTTTCTATTTCTTTATAGATATTTTACAAATCACTCCCCTTTTAAAACAAACCGTTTGAGACCCACTGAGATAACTAGACTAAAGTTAACTATCTAAACACTGAGAGTCCTTTACTTCACCTGAGCTGAGGTTATCTGAGACTCTCAATCTGACAGGAGAGAGTTCTCCCTCCACCTTGTTGTTGAAAAAGCTCCTTATATCCATTAGCTTGGCTAGCTAGCACCAGATGCTAACCACAACGATCTCCGGTAGATACCCACTGGTGCGCGAGGCGAGCTCTCTCGCTCGCGCACGCACGCACACAAAATGGCTCGTGCCACACACACACACACACACACACACACACACACACACACACACACACACACACACACACACACACACACACACACACACACACACACACACACACACACACACACACACACACACACACACACACACACACACACACACACACACACACACACACACACACACACACACACACACACACACACACACACACACACACACACACACACACACACACACACACACACACACACACACACACACACACACACACGGGCTTGAATGAAACACAGAGACCCAGAGGTAAGCTACTTGTACTCACGAGGCCTATTATGTGCAGAATCCCTCTCGCTTTCAGTTGGTTTTGATTGAGTGTCCACACGTGGACGTTTAAGGACTAAAAAACGATCCATCTTTCACATTGCTGTTAGCAAATCATTTGGCGCTCTAGCTAACAGGAAGTCACTCAAGTGTCACAAAGTAATTTAGCCTATGAGTAGGTCAAAAATCGAATGGGTGCTGGCCATTGGCCTAATCATATCACCTGTGTTGGCTTTATGTTTTTGGTCAAAATGTGTTTCACATATGCATTGATGTAATCAATAATATTTCTAATTTAATAAAAATAATAATAATATTTAAAAAACAAACAAAAAAAAACACATATTTCTTGGGGGTGCTTAGGGGGTGCTTCAGCACCCCCTAGCTCCCCCCTGGCGCCGCCCCTGTGTGTTACCATTAGCATACCGCACCGCTATCGAACAACGCCGACACACCGTCCTCGTCCGATCCACCACTCGTCCGATCCACCACTCGCACACTTAATCGTTATTGTAGTCCACAGGGAACCCGACATGTTCCCACACAGCTAATTTAAAAGAAGCAGGTGGGTTCTAGCTCCTGTGTGTTATCTGAAATCGCCCTACTAACTTTTCTTCTTCTTGTATTTTGTTCGTTTTGTTGTTGTGTTTCTTCTTGTTCTTCATTTATTGTTTAAGGGCGGCTGACAAACAGCTTTTAGGCGCAATACCGCCCCCTGGATTATATATAGTGTAGTGAATACTAGTGATGGGAATTCCGGCTCTTCTTGGTGAGCCGGATCATTTGGCTCGGCTCACCAAGAAAAGCCGGCTCTTTCGGCTCCCAAACGGCTCTTCAGTTTACCACATATTATACCTTTTAATGAAATCAAATGTAGCCCTGTTTTGACTAATGAATGATGTATATGTGTACACATATATCACTTAAATTATTCAATGCATCCTTTGTACTGAAGTATTCAAAAGTAAAAATTACATGTTTAATATAAATGATTTGCTGTGGCTAAATCTTTTCATTGCATTTACAGACCCGTGTAACTCTCTGATACCACCCAATGAATGCACTGACTTGCTTGTAGAACCACGCTACACAAAACAGATAGCAACACCTATAAAAACTATTTTAAAAAAGGGGCTACTGTATCGACATTTTAAAATTATATTTAAAGAAAAGGCCCTGACAAAACAGCAAGGCTCTATTTCAGTAACTATTAGCTATAGAAAAAAAGACAGCAACAGCTGACATAAAATCTTTGCTGAGCCTAAGGATAATCATAAATAAATAACATAGTGAAAATAAATATATTGCAATGCTCAAAACAGCAGCATCCAACCGTCTCTAATCCTTGGATATTACATGTCACCTGCATGCATGCACGGAGCAGCTGTAGCGCGGAGATCATCATCATCATTCTGTCTTGTATTACTTAAAGTGGACCTATCATGCTATATTTGAACAATATATTGTAGGGCCATATCTATATAAAGTATATGTTTCTGTGAGCTGCAGCTGACCACGCCCCCCTGCATGAGAGGGAAGCGTGCTCTGAGATCAGCTGCTGGGCTCTCAGAAGAGGGGGAGAAAAAGAGATCTTCCTCCTCTGTGTTTTATTCTTATTGAAGTAAGAAGAGAAGTAATGGGGTAGAAACCCTCCTTTTTACGCAGCGGTCCAGACATAGACATCAAAAGGCGACACATATTCAGTTGCCAGTTACTTTGGCATTAGGGCAGGGATATCTAGATACTTTCCAAAGTTTGACATAATGAATTGTGCTACTTTTAAAGCAAGCAACGATGTTTTCAAATCTGTAATCAAAAAGCTCCTCAAAAACACTATCGAAGCAGTTCCTGCCGTTGCTACGTTAGTTCAAACCTTTATATATACAGTCTATGGTTCAAACAGTAACAACGGACTATTTTTCTTAGCGGATGCATGTCAATTTAAATAAATACATACAACTATGTTTTAAATCAATAAAATCATTTTCTAAATCCATAAAAGCATTTCAATTAATATTGGGAGTCATGTCGTTAATTTGTTGAGAATGTGGCCATGTAATAAGCGGGATAATGTGCACATTGCATAATGTGCCTTCATGCCGATCAAGATCCCTCCGCAAAAAAAATTAAAAACCGGCTCGTTCGCGGGCGCGAGCCGGCTCCCGTCGTTCACTTAAAAGAGCCGGCTCTTTGAGCCGGCTCGTTCGCGACCGACACATCACTAGTGAATACTGCCCTGAATCACAGACTTTTTTCCCCACTCGTAAAAAAAAGGGCGTATTCGTCGTGTGACTGCGTGTGCCGAACCGTGACGTCCGAACCGTGACGGTACGGTACGTATACGGATACTGTTACACCCCTAATTACCAGTGATCTGTCCCATGAGGCGTAGGGTTCCCTTGAGGTCCAATTCATCCTGAAACTCTCTGATCCAGATGTTGAGGTGGTCTGACATGTTCCCACTGTGGAAATAGTAGAACTGGAGACACTGTTCATGATGCTCCCTATTGAGACTCATCCTGTGGGTCTCAAGCCAGGCCGAGTCTCCCTCCTCACCTGATGCCGTGCTAACATGCATGAAGTAACCCGCATCTTCACCTAGAATGTGTATTGTCCCAAAAATAAAGAGTTATATATTTGTGTTTTTAATCATTTTCTGTGGGGATACTTGATAATATATTCAACAGTTCAAAGATAACATGACATCAGGGGGGGGGGGGGGGTGGCATAAGAAAGTTGGATAGGAATAGTACATATTTGTAATTCATTGTCAGGGAAAGTTTTTAAACACACAAATGCAATGTTAGATTTAAAAATCTTACCTTGTTCACCACTGCCACTGGGTAGATTGGTGTGGTCAGACATAGGACCCCCTGTAACATGTGTTACCATTTCCCAGCCAAGCCCACTCTGTGAACAGCTAGTAATTTGACACATGGTCTCATCGGGGAAGCTGCATTGCATCTGAAATGCAATGGTTGACTCTGTAGAGTAAGATAGAGAACATTGGGTTGCGGACTGTTGGTTGAATGTAGGGTATCAAATCAAAATAAGACTGATTCCGATTTGTTAAAGGTTTTTGTGGGAAGTCATTTAATTTTGAGTAAACCTTTAAGTTTGAAGTTCATTGTTCAAATACATGTTTTGATACACAAACTGCAACCAAATGGCCTTATACGGGTTCACAGGAATCATTGAGTAAGCTCTTATCTGGCTTTTGATAAGAATGAATGAAGAATAGCTTTAGTTCGAGCTTGTGCTGTAGTCAATGATCATTTTACTCAGGTAAAAGCACAGGTAAAGTTATTGAGTTCATTAAAATGCCCCTTGAAAACCTGTTGGGCTGCAAATAGCATTATTATATCTCCACCAACTTTCAAACACTTACTGCATTTGTAGAGGAGGTTCAGCTCCAGAACGTCTTTGGGACTCACTTCCAGTCTTTGACCAATCACATCCTGGAACTTTGGGTCTTTGGTTATAATTGTTGACCCGTTGCCATTGGTGAAAGCATATTTGCCGTAGTGCAATACAACTTACCCACTATCAATGTTCCGACCTGTGAACAAAGATATTTGATCATATTAACAGATGTAATAATATAATATGTTATGTACAACATGAAACACAAATAACGTTATTGTATTCTATCTAATGATAGTTTTTTTGGGAAACAGGTACGCTTAAAACTTTCGTCAAAACAATACGTAATTAATTCCTGCTATAAACTTTACGAAATGAAACACTGCAGTATGAAATACATCATGATGTGACAGAAAATAGAACAATAAAGTAACTCTTACCGTTTTTCGTGAGCACGATAATAAAAATATCACGGTCACAACAAGGAAAATGTAGCCTTTCATCCTTTTGTCTTGGAATAAACCTAAACTATACACAGAGATATATGAATAAACGTAAAATATGTCCCAATATATATATGTTGTTTAAATATTATAATGAAAATATATTGCTCAACCAATTTAAACAATTGCTTTTTTTTCTTTAAATTAATTAATAAATAAATGATAAGTTTGATTAATTTGTATTTAAAGAGGACAGAAAGTGGTCATCTGCGTTTACCCTCTGCCAGCCTGATCGTCTGAGCCCTAACTGAACATGCTTTGGCTGTAACAGATTAACTTGATATTTTATACAAAAGAAAGAAAAACAGGTTTTAAAACTATTCAGACAATGCTGTAAACACAGACACAGGGTTTCATCTAAACGTGACTTCATACAGAAATGTTAAATGGGTCTGCAGAATGACTCCCTTTTTTATTTATATGTTACTGTTTCACTTGTATAAACTGCCTTAACCTGTTAAGCCCCATGTCTGTTTTTCAGGTCTCAGGCTCGAAAATGACATTCCCAGAAGAAATGACTATATCTTCACTTCTAAAAGGGGGAAATGAATAAGCTTCCAGTTTTGGGCATGCTGGCTGTGCATCCTCTCATTCACCAATGGTAATGTTTAGATCAGGGGTGGGGAACCTTTTTCCTCTCAAGGGCCATTTTAATTTTTTCAACATCCTCCGAGGGCCGTACAAATGATTGAACTCAGCTTAAAAATACAAAATTCACAGCCCATTCATTTTGCCTTTCTTTCATGCTGTGCAAAGAAAAAGCAACCTCTTAATCCAGATATCTTGCCATGACTCGCGAATGCATGCACGTGCACGGTTGTGGCATGACCACCAAAACAGAAAGATATGGACACAAGATGTGTGCAAATGTATTTAGTTTCCTATCCATGTGGACATGATTTAAGTGTGGGGGGTGGGGGGGGGACCTAACCTCCTCTAGGGGGGTTCAACGTTTTTTTTTAAATGTTGAAGTTAAAAGCATCAATCTGGTGCACTTTGATAGCAATATTAAGAGATCTATGGATACATCTCTCAACACCCATATGAAACAGAACTGTAAACAGATTTTCTTTTTCTTTATGGATATTTTACAAATCACTCCCCTTTCAAACTGTATTCTTGTTTATTAATAACAACTTTGTTTTACTCTCATATAGTATGTTATACCTGTTTACTTTATTCTCACATTTTTTTATAACTATAATGATCATATAAAGTTGTGCCTCACTGGTTGTAGAAAAAGCTTCTTATATTCGTTAGCATAGCCAGCTAACCAGATGCTAATAACATACATGCCAACCTTTCCAGGTTTGCGCGGTCAAAAATGCCCAAATTAGGTAATCAGAAGAAATGGAACCCCAGTAATTACATGTATAAACCATGTATTTAACATATATTGCATAATTTTATGCATTTTTCAGAAAAAGTGGTAGTTTGGTAAACAGTGACATCAACGACATGTCTGGTCTGTAAAATGCCCTAAAAGTAAAATAATGGGAGATAAATATCCCAAATTCTCCACATTTTATTATATGTTTAATGTGTTTCTGGTCCTCTTTCAGTTGAGACAGTGTAGATGAAGGATGTGTCAGGATGTAGAACTCTTGTGTGAACATTGGATAAAGCCAGGTTCATATTCTTGTTTCATGTTGATGACATATTAGAGTCAAAGGTTTGCACAGAGCGAAATATCTTTGTGTTGCACGATATATCAGAAAATACTGCATTAAAAAAGTCATTTCCTGCATTTGTCTACTGATAAAGTGTGATATAAATAATGTACAGGCTTTCAGATTGCTGTAGTTCACTAAACAGAGACATTAACGACATGTTTGGTGTTGAAAATGTCAGAAAAAGTGAAAGAATGGGAGATAAATATCCCCAAATCTCAAAATTGTATTATATTTTGTGAGTGTTTGTGGTCCTCTTTCAGTTGAGACACTGTAGGATGCTTCCGGAAAATACCAAACACTGGATGTCTTTCAGTCGCCAACATGTGTTTTCGAGACACTGATATTAACGGGGAAATCCTGCAGGACACAAATGCCTCGTCGGGGATAACGCTGCCTTTACCGCAGCGTTACCCCCGGTCTGCACGTTGTTTCTCTTTCAGAAACACAGAGGACTGTTTGTATGATGCGATCACAGACACGCTGCAAACGGTGTCCACCTAAAGTCGAGTCCAGTGTCTATGGAGTGTCATTTTTATTTGTTATAGTTTGGGAAGATTGAAAATCGGTAGGGAAAGCCAGCTAAGTCGGTAGGCGGTAGAAATATGTCAAAAGTGGTAGACTACCGCCCAAATCGGTAGGGTTGGCAGGTATGTAATAACAACAAAGTTATTGACTGTATGACAGATGAACAGATCGCCACTGGGCTTTCAACTAAAGACACAGCCACGCAAAAACTGCGGCATGTGTCCGGCTCCTTATGGGTACTGCAATTTCTGAAGTGCCGGAGCTGCGTTCTGGTGCTCTCCGTCAGAACTACACCCCTGTCAGACGAGACATATACCACGCGATGACACATTAGGCTCGTGTTGTGTTCAAGGACCCTGACCTTGGCCAGGAAAAACAGGCACTCACTTGTTTAATTATTTTGCGGTTTAAATGTTTTTCTTTTTTGCGTGTGTTTATAAATTACCTCTAGGGCCGTTCCAAATGGTCTCGCGGTCCGTATACGGCCAGGAGGTTCCCTACCAGTGGCGGTTCTACAGGGTGGCACGGGGTGGCAGCTGCCACCTCAGAAAAATGCCTTGCCACCCCAGCTGTCACCCCAGTTGGCAGCTTTGTTTTGAAAATAAAGTTGTGGCTCATCGGACATTTATGAGAGAAAATCTCTAATGTCCGAGTGCAAGTGAATGCAGCACAAGACGCGAGCCTTGTAACCCCTCCCCCGGCCCTGGAACGAGCGTGGAAATATGATTGGCGGCGATTTCATTTGAACGGGGGACAGCGCAAAACGAGAAGCATTTCGGATCCAAGTAGACGGAAGGAATGTATTTGCGGTCAGTGGCGGCGCCAGGATATGGCTGGGGTAGGCTACAGCCATACCAAGAAATGGCTTAGCCCCACCATGAAAAATTATGTTAAGGTAAGCAAAATAAAGTCCGCCAACTCGCGTGGAGTAAATTGCACAGACAGCAGTTAGTAAGATTGATTTCAGTAGCCACTTGTCTGGAAATACCGAAGACTAGAAACGGTTTTGAAAACTTTTGTCACGTAGTGATCGTCTTCTCAATAGAACATCTTTGATAATGTCTTCTGGCCAATCAGAATCAAGATAACGGCGTGGTGTTGTTGCAGGAAGTCCCGATACACCGATACAAAATTACGTGTTGATAGAAATCAACACGTAATGAAATAAGACCCCACGGTTTGATGATTGATCGGTGTGTGGGCTGTCTTTCATATTGACACACAGAACAATGGGGGCTATCCACCCTTATCCACAATGTAAAGTAATTCACACAGCCTCTTTGTGAGGAGCAGCAGGTTCAGCTTTCAGAACAAAGTAACAAAACAAAAAAATGGCATTCATTTTTTTTTAAATATGTCGTGAAGTAATAGATGTATTTTTTTTCTTCTCAAGAGAGTACCAGAATGTGTATTTTGTTAGTATTTCAAAAAATCTCCTGGGGGAGAATCCCCCCAGACCCCACTGCAGGGGTTGGGTTTTCAGCATGTCAACTCTTTCACCTGTGGGGAAATTGCAGGATTGGCTCCAGGTCACCCTTTTTATTTACTACAAGACAAATGTGCCTTTTTATTTCATACAGTTCAATTTGGATTGAGACAGGGAAATAATCTAAACCTCACGCATGGCGTTTCACTGTCAAGGGGAGCGTGTATGTAATTACATTGCAAATACTGACTTGAGCCCCACCACTGTATGGGTTAGCCCTACCATAGATTACCCAACACAAATACTCTGGAGCCGCCACTGTTTGCGGTCTACAATGACAGAGAAGAGCCTGTCAAGTTTGGCTGTACTCAGCATTGAATCAAAACGCACCATAGCTTTAAATCTTAATAAGTTTGTGAGGCGTTTTGCTGATCAAGATGGTAATCGCCACATTCAACTGTTATAGGCATGCCAACTTGATGCTCTGCTCACGGATGAGTCGATGAGAATAATAAACTGTTAAGATGATGACCTAACGTGTGTATAATATGTTTCTTCTTTGTGGGGTTCTGCACAGTTTCAAGTCCTGAGAAAGTCAAATAAGACGGTGTGTAAAACTTCACTGCCCAGCCAAAAGAAAGTAACCACTTTGATTTAACTAGACCAGTAGGTAAGGACTTTCCACTGGATAATAACTGCAGCGATGTAATGTATATGTTTTAGCTGAATACACGTTTTTTAATCCTAATTGATGCAGTTAGTCACTTCTTTAATGTTTGTTCTTTCTGATGTAAAGTCAAGGTTGTAACTGTTTGCAATTAAGTTGTGGGGCGCTGAACTGTTCTTTTGATTCTTTTGATATATGATAGTAATGACTTGTCTTTCAAATTTGAAGGAGGGTGAGCAAGCATCTTGAGGAACATTCATCATTATCTCCTCCAGCAAATATAGTTTATTAAATAATAACACTGAATATGTGAATCATAACAGTGATTGACAGCTGATAGGAATAATATGATTGTTAATATTATCATATTCATACAGACAAACATCGATGAGACAGTTAATTAATGTACTTATTGCAGCAGTCTGCATAGATTTGGTACCCCTGCTGGTCTAAGAGTGAGACAAACTCATTCAGTTATTGTTCGGTTAAAATTCATTAAATGATGTGTGCCACCTTATATTTATATTTAAGGCTTTACTGATGTGCCACAATAATGTCACCTAATGTTATTGAGTTAAAATATAAATATTGTGGCTTTCCAAGTTAACATTGATTGATATGACTGCGATTAAATCAGCATATACTTCTGCCAGGGGATGCCACCCCTGAAATTCTCCTGCCACCCTCTTGCCACCCCATGAATATTTTTCTAGATCCGCCCCTGTTCCCTACCCCTGGTTTAGATGGATTTAGGAACTTCCCCTCGATTCTATCCACCCAAATGACCCCAGAAGTGTTTTTTTGTTCTAAACCTCTCTAAAAAGGTCAAATTTAACTTGTTTTGCATCAATCTTGATACAGGGTACTTATTATATGTATAGTTTGGATTCCTAAAGCTTTTAGTTTACTATCCCATCATTCAAGGGTGGTTTTCACTATAAGTAATGTTTTTCTTTTGAACATTTATATTTTTTTACTATGTTCAATCTGAATTTACTTTAAAATAAAAACATTATATTGATTCTGACTTTTCTACATCCAACTCACAGGTTTATCATTGCTTTGAGAAAAAAGCTTATTAATTTACCCCTTTTAGAAGTGAAGATACAGTCAATTGTTCTGGGAATGTGATTTTGAGCCTGAAAAACAGGCTCGGGGCTTAACAGGTTAAAGCAAATGAAGTGCCACTCCCCACACCCCTATGTTAAAAAACCACAATGGTGCTCTAGGAGATTCAGGTGATAAGGTGGGCTGGCGTTACCTTGGTTGGTGATTGGCTAATGGTTGCACAACCGAACAAAACTGTTGTGACATAACAAAATGGCCGAATTCTGATCAGCTCATTTTCAGACAGGTTTTTATATAAATGGATCAGGACAAAAACTTTTTTCCTAAAACGTTCAGAATCTCTTTACCGGGATCACATAGTTCTGTATAAATGACATGAAAAGTGGATTTAGCATAATAGGTAACCTTTAAATTACACTGTTTTTTTGTGAAAAGTCTTGAGTTTTTATTAATAAAGTTTCCATGTCAAGTAACCCAGTGACTGCAAATAAATGCAACTTTGTATTATTGCCCTGGAAAAGCAGGGATTGGATTTTAGTGCTTCCTCTATCATTATGAACATCTTTATGAAGATTCAACAAATGTCTTTATCGAAAATGTAATTTCTTGAGGATAACTTTCATGTCATGTATGAAGTCATAATATGACATGTCATAACATTCTTGTTATCTCCTCGGACAATAAGCAAGTGTTTCTAGCAAGTTTGCCAAGTTGGTATCACTTTAACAGCATGAAGCCCCTTTTCCTTGAAGTAAGTCATGTTTTTTTTTACTAAACAGCAACCTGATATTGTTTATTTGCCACGTTAGAGTTGCAAAGAACACTTCCTTTCATTCAGTGAGTTTGCATTGTCTACATACTTCCTGTACAATCTAATCCTCAATACTAATGCACTTATTGTCTTTCGTTTTTGTAAAAGCACTTTGAATTGCCTTGTGTTGAAAGATGCTATAAATAAACTTGCCTTGCCTTGCCTAATAAGCGATGTCTAATCAAAACAAAACAAAACGTGTTATATGCATGTGATTACACTCTCAAAATAATATTGTTGTGAATGAAAGGCTAGTGTACACACAAATATGTCTCATAGCTACTTTTCTTTTTATTAGCAAGTTATACAATAGGTCTTTTTTATTTATTTGAGATTAAACTGCTATTAGAAATCAAAGTAACATTTCAAGATAAGCCCACAAAAGATAAAATACATTGGAAACTAACCCTGACCCCCCTATAGTGATTATGATTACAGTGATCAAACACCTTTATGGATCAAAACTTTGGCCACACTAAACAATTGTTCTTTCAATAATTTGCTCATTGTTTTGGTTATTTTCATACAATACACTAAATGGACAAATATATATTTAAATATATACTATATATATTTACAATGTAAGGATGATATTAGGAATTGATACCCTAACGTCTATTTACAAGTTTGTTAAAAATGTAGTAATGCACTAAAACCATCAACAAGTTTTTTTTTAAAGTTGTTGCACTACTCATATTACTGTATTGGTAAACAGCACAATACTGTAATAGAGTTCAACCTAATTATAGTTTTAACTACAGTAAACCATCTTTTATTTAAAGTAGGTACTTCACTGTATTGTAGTGTACATTTACACAACACAGACATTTGAAACACCTTCGAAATTGATTCAACTCAAATTCAGTAAATAGTGTGACTATCTGTTGCTGTAAGTAAAATTTGTCAATTAAACGGTTATTGTCATGAAAAAAAAAAAAAAGTGTCAATAGAATAAAAATGTGGTTTTAATAATCAATTGCGTAGTGATCAGTTTAACCCTGACATACATGATCCCTAACATTGGTACTAACAAATGGTCACAACACCAAACTTCACAGTATTACAGGTACTTCATACGTTCTTACACATGCTGTTTTAAGTTGTGATACAACAACTCCCACCAGTATAAAGTATCCACCAATAGTTTTTACCCTTTTATGTACCCCTTTTTTGATTTGTGTTTATAACAAAAAAAGTTAATAAATGTCAAATCTGCTGAATTACTCTGCATGTGGCACATTTACTGGTCCCGTCATGAGCTGAGTCGAGATGTGCTTCAAGGTATCAAAAGCATCAACGCTAGCAGGAGGGTGAGAACAGGAGAACACACCAAACAAGGAGAGAAGCCAAAAATGCTGTAGCCGGAAGAAAGGAATGGATTAATTTAAATAAGAGCATTTTTCACACATGTCTCATATTGCTTGATAACATTTAGTTTAATATGAATATTCAAAATTATATTTTGTAAAAATTAAAGTACCCTCAACAGCATTACATTTTTACTTTTAAAGTCAACTATTTTCATAGTTTACAAGTTAATGCATCGTTAGTGTGTGAGTAAATGTGAATACCTGTCATCTGTGGTTCTTGGAGGGTCAGAGGTGGTGATGGTAAAAAACGCATTGCATCATTTGAAAGCCGTATAATTAGATGTTTTAATTTTCAAATGAGTATCTTTTTCAGTGCTACAAAATAAACTTTCTTTTTTGCCTAATATGGACATTGATATGAACATGGGTATATATATATACATACTGTATCTCATGATTTAAAAACCATACAAATATCTAATGTAACAGTTGTATGTAAATGTGAATACCTGCTTTCATCCGTGGTTCTGGGAGGCTCTAGGGTGGTGGTGCTGTAAAATGCAGAGTATTATTTTTAAAGACATGTACAAATCTACTTGCTTTCTTCAATTGTTGTTTTAAAAGAAAAATACCTTTTTGCTTAACATGAACATAGAAACACATATATATTTTATTTGTTGATTATCCTCAAGTGCATCAAGCTATTTTACCACTTACAAACGTATTACAGTTTACAAATGACTTAAAGTGTAAATGTGAATACCTGCTTTCATCGGTGGTTCTGGGAGGCTCTAGGTGGTGGTGCTGTAAAATACAGAGCATGATTGAAAAGGGAATTGCTTTCTTTAAATTAAATACATTTGTTAACTCAGGTTCAGGAGCATGGCCACGCCTCAACCCCATCGCTAAGTCTATTTATATACGGCCAAACATCCGGCCATCGCTTGTCTCCATTCTCTCAACCCAACCTCGCTCTACCTCCCACTCATGCACTTCTACCTCATCCTTAGCCCAACCCCCTTAATCCCTCCAACCATCGGCCCCTTCATCCCGACATTCCTTATCCTCTCCTCCCTACATCCATACATCCCTACATCCCTATATCCCTTCATCCCGACTGCTCTTAGTACTTTCATCCCTTAATCCCTTATCCCTCCATCCCATATCCCTTCATCCTGACATCCTTTACGATCTACATCCCTAGATCCCTTCATCCCAACATACCTTATCCCTCCATCCCTTATCCCTCCATCCTTATCCCTACTTCCCCTCATCTAAAGCACGTCATCCCAGACCAGACCAACAGACGTCATTCACCATCATCACTTAATCACCCCCTCCATATCAATTAATTGTTAGTCCTTCATTAAACCTACAAACATTCTACTGTTGTGGCGTGGTCCTTGCTAGTGCAATTTAAAATAAGATGTTCATAGCCCACACATGACTGCAAGTGTAACAGTTGTGTGTACATTTGAATACCTGCTCTCATCTGTGGTTCTGGGAGGCTCAAGGGTGGTGGTGCTGTCAAATGCATAGTATTAGTAAAAGCACATTGCTTTCTTTAAATGAAATTGATTTGTTAACTCAGGTTCAGGAGCATTAAGATAAGATTGTATGTAATGTGTGGGAGTAATAGTGAATACCTGTGATCTGTGGTTCTAGGGGGTTTAAGGGTGGTGGTGCTGTAAAATGCATAGTATTATTTGAAAGACATGTACACATCTACTTGCTTTGTTCAATTGTTGTTTTAAAATAAATATAAATGTCTTACTTAACATGAACATAGAAACACATATATATATTTTATTTGTTGATTATCCTCAAGTGAATCAAGCTATTTTACCACTTACAAGTATTACAGTTTACAAATTACTTAAAGTGTGAATGTGAATACCTGCTTTCATCGGTGGTTCTGGGAGGCTCTAGGGTGGTGGTGCTGTAAAATGCAGAGCATGATTTGAAAAGGGAATTGCTTTCTTTAAATTAAATACATTTGTTAACTCAGGTTCAGGAGCATGGCCACGCCTCAACCCCATCGCTAAGTCTATTTATATACGGCCAAACATCCGCCATCGCTTGTCTCTATTCTCTCAACCCAACCTCGCTCTCCCTCCCACTCATGCACTTCTACCTCATCCTTAGCCCAACCCCCTTAATCCCTCCAACCATCGGCCCCCTTCATCCCGACATTCCTTATCCTCTCCTCCCTACATCCATACATCCCTACATCCCTATATCCCTTCATCCCGACTGCTCTTAGTACTTTCATCCCTTAATCCCTTATCCCTCCATCCCATATCCCTTCATCCTGACATCCTTTCCGATCTACATCCCTAGATCCCTTCATCCCAACATACCTTATCCCTCCATCCCTTATCCCTCCATCCTTATCCCTACTTCCCCTCATCTAAAGCACGTCATCCCAGACCAGACCAACAGACGTCATTCACCATCATCACTTAATCACCCCCTCCATATCAATTAATTGTTAGTCCTTCATTAAACCTACAAACATTCTACTGTTGTGGCGTGGTCCTTGCTAGTGCAATTTAAAATAAGATGTTCATAGCCCACACATGACTGCAAGTGTAACAGTTGTGTGTACATTTGAATACCTGCTCTCATCTGTGGTTCTGGGAGGCTCAAGGGTGGTGGTGCTGTAAAATGCATAGTATTAGTAAAAGCAGATTGCTTTCTTTAAATGAAATTGATTTGTTAACTCAGGTTCAGGAGCATTAAGATAAGATTGTATGTAATGTGTGGGAGTAATAGTGAATACCTGTGATCTGTGGTTCTAGGGGGTTTAAGGGTGGTGGTGCTGTAAAATGCATAGTATTATTTGAAAGACATGTACACATCTACTTGCTTTGTTACAATTGTTGTTTTAAAATAAATATAAATGTCTTAGCTTAACATGAACATAGAAACACATATATATATTTTATTTGTTGATTATCCTCAAGTGAATCAAAGCTATTTGACCACTTACAAAGTATTACAGTTTACAAATTACTTAAAGTGTGAATGTGAATACCTGCTTTCATCCGGTGGTTCTGGGAGGCTCTAGGGTGGTGGTGCTGTAAAATGCAGAGCATGATTTGAAAAGGGAATTGCTTTCTTTAAATGAAATACATTTGTTAACTCAGGTTCAGGAGCATGGCCACGCCTCAACCCCATCGCTAAGTCTATTTATATACGGCCAAACATCCGGCCATCGCTTGTCTCCATTCTCTCAACCCAACCTCGCTCTCCCTCCCACTCATGCACTTCTACCTCATCCTTAGCCCAACCCCCTTAATCCCTCCAACCATCGACCCCTTCATCCCGACATTCCTTATCCTCTCCTCCCTACATCCATACATCCCTACATCCCTATATCCCTTCATCCCGACTGCTCTTAGTACTTTCATCCCTTAATCCCTTATCCCTCCATCCCATATCCCTTCATCCTGACATCCTTTCCGATCTACATCCCTAGATTCCCTTCATCCCAACATACCTTATCCCTCCATCCCTTATCCCTCCATCCTTATCCCTACTTCCCCTCATCTAAAGCACGTCATCCCAGACCAGACCAACAGACGTCATTCACCATCATCACTTAATCACCCCCTCCATATCAATTAATTGTTAGTCCTTCATTAAACCTACAAACATTCTACTGTTGTGGCGTGGTCCTTGCTAGTGCAATTTAAAATAAGATGTTCATAGCCCACACATGACTGCAAGTGTAACAGTTGTGTGTACATTTGAATACCTGCTCTCATCTGTGGTTCTGGGAGGCTCAAGGGTGGTGGTGCTGTAAAATGCATAGTATTAGTAAAAGCAGATTGCTTTCTTTAAATGAAATTGATTTGTTAACTCAGGTTCAGGAGCATTAAGATAAGATTGTATGTAATGTGTGGGAGTAATAGTGAATACCTGTGATCTGTGGTTCTAGGGGGTTTAAGGGTGGTGGTGCTGTAAAATGCATAGTATTATTTGAAAGACATGTACACATCTACTTGCTTTGTTCAATTGTTGTTTTAAAATACATATAAATGTCTTACTTAACATGAACATAGAAACACATATATATATTTTATTTGTTGATTATCCTCAAGTGAATCAAGCTATTTTACCACTTACAAAGTATTACAGTTTACAAATTACTTAAAGTGTGAATGTGAATACCTGCTTTCATCGGTGGTTCTGGGAGGCTCTAGGGTGGTGGTGCTGTAAAATGCAGAGTATTATTTTTAAAGACATGTACAAATCTACTTGCTTTGTTCAATTGTTGTTTTAAAATAAATATAAATGTCTTACTTAACATGAACATAGAAACACATATATATTTTATTTGTTGATTATCCTCAAGTGAATCAAGCTATTTTACCACTTACAAACGTATTACAGTTTACAAATTACTTAAAGTGTGAATGTGAATACCTGCTTTCATCGGTGGTTCTGGGAGGCTCTAGGGTGGTGGTGCTGTAAAATACATAGCATGATTTGAAAAGGGAATTGCTTTCTTTAAATTAAATACATTTGTTAACTCAGGTTCAGGAGCATGGCCACGCCTCAACCCCATCGCTAAGTCTATTTATATACGGCCAAACATCCGGCCATCGCTTGTCTCCATTCTCTCAACCCAACCTCGCTCTCCCTCCCACTCATGCACTTCTACCTCATCCTTAGCCCAACCCCCTTAATCCCTCCAACCATCGGCCCCTTCATCCCGACATTCCTTATCCTCTCCTCCCTACATCCATACATCCCTACATCCCTATATCCCTTCATCCCGACTGCTCTTAGTACTTTCAATTTCATCCCTTAATCCCTTATCCCTCCATCCCATATCCCTTCATCCTGACATCCTTTCCGATCTACATCCCTAGATCCCTTCATCCCAACATACCTTATCCCTCCATCCCTTATCCCTCCATCCTTATCCCTACTTCCCCTCATCTAAAGCACGTCATCCCAGACCAGACCAACAGACGTCATTCACCATCATCACTTAATTCACCCCCGTCCATATCAATCAATTGTTTAGTCCTTCATTAAACCTACAAACATTCTACTGTTGTGGCGTGGTCCTTGCTAGTGCAATTTAAAATAAGATGTTCATAGCCCACACATGACTGCAAGTGTAACAGTTGTGTGTACATTTTAATACCTGCTCTCATCTGTGGTTCTGGGAGTCTCAAGGGTGGTGGTACTGTAAAATGCATAGTATTAGTAAAAGCAGATTGCTTTCTTAAATGAAATTGATTTGTTTAACTCAGGTTCAGGAGCATTAAAGATAAGATTGTATGTAAATGTGTGGGAGTAATAGTGAATACCTGTGATCTGTGGTTCTAGGGGTTTAAGGGTGGTGGTGCTGTAAAATGCATAGTATTATTTGAAAGACATGTACACATCTACTTGCTTTGTTCAATTGTTGTTTTAAAATACATATAAATGTCTTACTTAACATGAACATAGAAACACATATATATATTTTATTTGTTGATTATCCTCAAGTGAATCAAGCTATTTTACCACTTACAAAGTATTACAGTTTACAAATTACTTAAAGTGTGAATGTGAATACCTGCTTTCATCCGTGGTTCTGGGAGGCTCTAGGGTGGTGGTGCTGTAAAATGCAGAGCATGATTTGAAAAGGGAATTGCTTTCTTTAAATTAAATACATTTGTTAACTCAGGTTCAGGAGCATGGCCACGCCTCAACCCCATCGCTAAGTCTATTTATATACGGCCAAACATCCGGCCATCGCTTGTCTCCATTCTCTCAACCCAACCTCGCTCTCCCTCCCACTCATGCACTTCTACCTCATCCTTAGCCCAACCCCCTTAATCCCTCCAACCATCGGCCCCTTCATCCCGACATTCCTTATCCTCTCCTCCCTACATCCATACATCCCTACATCCCTATATCCCTTCATCCCGACTGCTCTTAGTACTTTCATCCCTTAATCCCTTATCCCTCCATCCCATATCCCTTCATCCTGACATCCTTTCCGATCTACATCCCTAGATCCCTTCATCCCAACATACCTTATCCCTCCATCCATTATCCCTCCATCCTTATCCCTACTTCCCCTCATCTAAAGCACGTCATCCCAGACCAGACCAACAGACGTCATTCACCATCATCACTTAATCACCCCCTCCATATCAATTAATTGTTAGTCCTTCATTAAACCTACAAACATTCTACTGTTGTGGCGTGGTCCTTGCTAGTGCAATTTAAAATAAGATGTTCATAGCCCACACATGACTGCAAGTGTAACAGTTGTGTGTACATTTGAATACCTGCTCTCATCTGTGGTTCTGGGAGTCTCAAGGGTGGTGGTGCTGTAAAATGCATAGTATTATTAAAAGCAGATTGCTTTCTTTAAATGAAATTGATTTGTTAACTCAGGTTCAGGAGCATTAAGATAAGATTGTATGTAATGTGTGGGAGTAATAGTGAATACCTGTGATCTGTGGTTCTAGGGGGTTTAAGGGTGGTGGTGCTGTAAAATGCAGAGTATTATTTTTAAAGACATGTACAAATCTACTTGCTTTGTTCAATTGTTGTTTTAAAAGAAAAATACCTTTTTTGTTTAACATGAACATAGAAACACATATATATTTTATTTGTTGATTATCCTCAAGTGCATCAAGCTATTTTACCACTTACAAACGTATTACAGTTTACAAATTACTTAAAGTGTAAATGTGAATACCTGCTTTCATCGGTGGTTCTGGGAGGCTCTAGGGTGGTGGTGCTGTAAAATACATAGCATGATTTGAAAAGGGAATTGCTTTCTTTAAATTAAATACATTTGTTAACTCAGGTTCAGGAGCATGGCCATGCCTCAACCCCATCGCTAAGTCTATTTATATACGGCCAAACATCCGGCCATCGCTTGTCTCCATTCTCTCAACCCAACCTCGCTCTCCCTCCCACTCATGCACTTCTACCTCATCCTTAGCCCAACCCCCTTAATCCCTCCAACCATCGGCCCCTTCATCCCGACATTCCTTATCCTCTCCTCCCTACATCCATACATCCCTACATCCCTATATCCCTTCATCCCGACTGCTCGTAGTACTTTCATCCCTTAATCCCTTATCCCTCCATCCCATATCCCTTCATCCTGACATCCTTTCCGATCTACATCCCTAGATCCCTTCATCCCAACATACCTTATCCCTCCATCCCTTATCCCTCCATATCCCTACTTCCCCTCATCTAAAGCACGTCATCCCAGACCAGACCAACAGACGTCATTCACCATCATCACTTAATCACCCCCTCCATATCAATTAATTGTTAGTCCTTCATTAAACCTACAAACATTCTACTGTTGTGGCGTGGTCCTTGCTAGTGCAATTTAAAATAAGATGTTCATAGCCCACACATGACTGCAAGTGTAACAGTTGTGTGTACATTTGAATACCTGCTCTCATCTGTGGTTCTGGGAGGCTCAAGGGTGGTGGTGCTGTAAAATGCATAGTATTAGTAAAAGCAGATTGCTTTCTTTAAATGAAATTGATTTGTTAACTCAGGTTCAGGAGCATTAAGATAAGATTGCATGTAATGTGTGGGAGTAATAGTGAATACCTGTGATCTGTGGTTCTAGGGGGTTTAAGGGTGGTGGTGCAGTAAAATGCATAGTATTATTTGAAAGACATGTACACATCTACTTGCTTTGTTCAATTGTTGTTTTAAAATAAATATAAATGTCTTACTTAACATGAACATAGAAACACATATATATATTTTATTTGTTGATTATCCTCAAGTGAATCAAGCTATTTTACCACTTACAAAGTATTACAGTTTACAAATTACTTAAAGTGTGAATGTGAATACCTGCTTTCATCGGTGGTTCTGGGAGGCTCTAGGGTGGTGGTGCTGTAAAATGCAGAGCATGATTTCAAAAGGGAATTGCTTTCTTTAAATTAAATACATTTGTTAACTCAGGTTCAGGAGCATGGCCACGCCTCAACCCCATCGCTAAGTCTATTTATATACGGCCAAACATCCGGCCATCGCTTGTCTCCATTCTCTCAACCCAACCTCGCTCTCCCTCCCACTCATGCACTTCTACCTCATCCTTAGCCCAACCCCCTTAATCCCTCCAACCATCGACCCCTTCATCCCGACATTCCTTATCCTCTCCTCCCTACATCCATACATCCCTACATCCCTATATCCCTTCATCCCGACTGCTCTTAGTACTTTCATCCCTTAATCCCTTATCCCTCCATCCCATATCCCTTCATCCTGACATCCTTTCCGATCTACATCCCTAGATCCCTTCATCCCAACATACCTTATCCCTCCATCCCTTATCCCTCCATCCTTATCCCTACTTCCCCTCATCTAAAGCACGTCATCCCAGACCAGACCAACAGACGTCATTCACCATCATCACTTAATCACCCCCTCCATATCAATTAATTGTTAGTCCTTCATTAAACCTACAAACATTCTACTGTTGTGGCGTGGTCCTTGCTAGTGCAATTTAAAATAAGATGTTCATAGCCCACACATGACTGCAAGTGTAACAGTTGTGTGTACATTTGAATACCTGCTCTCATCTGTGGTTCTGGGAGGCTCAAGGGTGGTGGTGCTATAAAATGCATAGTATTAGTAAAAGCAGATTGCTTTCTTTAAATGAAATTGATTTGTTAACTCAGGTTCAGGAGCATTAAGATAAGATTGTATGTAATGTGTGGGAGTAATAGTGAATACCTGTGATCTGTGGTTCTAGGGGGTTTAAGGGTGGTGGTGCTGTAAAATGCATAGTATTATTTGAAAGACATGTACACATCTACTTGCTTTGTTCAATTGTTGTTTTAAAATAAATATAAATGTCTTACTTAACATGAACATAGAAACACATATATATATTTTATTTGTTGATTATCCTCAAGTGAATCAAGCTATTTTACCACTTACAAAGTATTACAGTTTACAAATTACTTAAAGTGTGAATGTGAATACCTGCTTTCATCCGTGGTTCTGGGAGGCTCTAGGGTGGTGGTGCTGTAAAATGCAGAGTATTATTTTTAAAGACATGTACAAATCTACTTGCTTTCTTCAATTGTTGTTTTAAAAGAAAAATACCTTTTTTGCTTAACATGAACATAGAAACACATATATATTTTATTTGTTGATTATCCTCAAGTGAATCAAGCTATTTTACCACTTACAAAGTATTACAGTTTACAAATTACTTAAAGTGTAAATGTGAATACCTGCTTTCATCGGTGGTTCTGGTAGGCTCTAGGGTGGTGGTGCTGTAAAATACATAGCATGATTTGAAAAGGGAATTGCTTTCTTTAAATTAAATACATTTGTAAACTCAGGTTCAGGAGCATGGCCACGCCTCAACCCCATCGCTAAGTCTATTTATATACGACCAAACATCCGGCCATCGCTTGTCTCCATTCTCTCAACCCAACCTCGCTCTCCCTCCCACTCATGCACTTCTACCTCATCCTTAGCCCAACCCCCTTAATCCCTCCAACCATCGGCCCCTTCATCCCGACATTCCTTATCCTCTCCTCCCTACATCCATACATCCCTACATCCCTATATCCCTTCATCCCGACTGCTCTTAGTACTTTCATCCCTTAATCCCTTATCCCTCCATCCCATATCCCTTCATCCTGACATCCTTTCCGATCTACATCCCTAGATCCCTTCATCCCAACATACCTTATCCCTCCATCCCTTATCCCTCCATCCTTATCCCTACTTCCCCTCATCTAAAGCACGTCATCCCAGACCAGACCAACAGACGTCATTCACCATCATCACTTAATCACCCCCTCCATATCAATTAATTGTTAGTCCTTCATTAAACCTACAAACATTCTACTGTTGTGGCGTGGTCCTTGCTAGTGCAATTTAAAATAAGATGTTCATAGCCCACACATGACTACAAGTGTAACAGTTGTGTGTACATTTGAATACCTGCTCTCATCTGTGGTTCTGGGAGGCTCAAGGGTGGTGGCGCTGTAAAATGCATAGTATTAGTAAAAGCAGATTGCTTTCTTTAAATGAAATTGATTTGTTAACTCAGGTTCAGGAGCATTAAGATAAGATTGTATGTAATGTGTGGGAGTAATAGTGAATACCTGTGATCTGTGGTTCTAGGGGGTTTAAGGGTGGTGGTGCTGTAAAATGCATAGTATTATTTGAAAGACATGTACACATCTACTTGCTTTGTTCAATTGTTGTTTTAAAATAAATATAAATGTCTTACTTAACATGAACATAGAAACACATATATATATTTTATTTGTTGATTATCCTCAAGTGAATCAAGCTATTTTACCACTTACAAAGTATTACAGTTTACAAATTACTTAAAGTGTGAATGTGAATACCTGCTTTCATCCGTGGTTCTGGGAGGCTCTAGGGTGGTGGTGCTGTAAAATGCAGAGTATTATTTTTAAAGACATGTACAAATCTACTTGCTTTCTTCAATTGTTGTTTTAAAAGAAAAATACCTTTTTTGCTTAACATGAACATAGAAACACATATATATTTTATTTGTTGATTATCCTCAAGTGCATCAAGCTATTTCACCACTTACAAACGTATTACAGTTCACAAATTACTTAAAGTGTAAATGTGAATACCTGCTTTCATCGGTGGTTCTGGGAGGCTCTAGGGTGGTGGTGCTGTAAAATACATAGCATGATTTGAAAAGGGAATTGCTTTCTTTAAATTAAATACATTTGTAAACTCAGGTTCAGGAGCATGGCCACGCCTCAACCCCATCGCTAAGTCTATTTATATACGGCCAAACATCCGGCCATCGCTTGTCTCCATTCTCTCAACCCAACCTCGCTCTCCCTCCCACTCATGCACTTCTACCTCATCCTTAGCCCAACCCCCTTAATCCCTCCAACCATCGACCCCTTCATCCCGACATTCCTTATCCTCTCCTCCCTACATCCATACATCCCTACATCCCTATATCCCTTCATCCCGACTGCTCTTAGTACTTTCATCCCTTAATCCCTTATCCCTCCATCCCATATCCCTTCATCCTGACATCCTTTCCGATCTACATCCCTAGATCCCTTCATCCCAACATACCTTATCCCTCCATCCCTTATCCCTCCATCATTATCCCTACTTCCCCTCATCTAAAGCACGTCATCCCAGACAAGACCAACAGACGTCATTCACCATCATCACTTAATCACCCCCTCCATATCAATTAATTGTTAGTCCTTCATTAAACCTACAAACATTCTACTGTTGTGGCGTGGTCCTTGCTAGTGCAATTTAAAATAAGATGTTCATAGCCCACACATGACTGCAAGTGTAACAGTTGTGTGTACATTTGAATACCTGCTCTCATCTGTGGTTCTCGGAGGCTCAAGGGTGGTGGTGCTGTAAAATGCATAGTATTAGTAAAAGCAGATTGCTTTCTTTAAATGAAATTGATTTGTTAACTCAGGTTCAGGAGCATTAAGATAAGATTGTATGTAATGTGTGGGAGTAATAGTGAATACCTGTGATCTGTGGTTCTAGGGGGTTTAAGGGTGGTGGTGCTGTAAAATGCATAGTATTATTTGAAAGACATGTACACATCTACTTGCTTTGTTCAATTGTTGTTTTAAAAATAAATATAAATGTCTTACTTAACATGAACATAGAAACACATATATATATTGTATTTGTTGATTATCCTCAAGTGAATCAAGCTATTTTACCACTTACAAAGTATTATAGTTTACAAATTACTTAAAGTGTGAATGTGAATACCTGCTTTCATCGGTGGTTCTGGGAGGCTCTAGGGTGGTGGTGCTGTAAAATACATAGCATGATTTGAAAAGGGAATTGCTTTCTTTAAATTAAATACATTTGTTAACTCAGGTTCAGGAGCATGGCCACGCCTCAACCCCATCGCTAAGTCTATTTATATACGGCCAAACATCCGGCCATCGCTTGTCTCCATTCTCTCAACCCAACCTCGCTCTCCCTCCCACTCATGCACTTCTACCTCATCCTTAGCCCAACCCCCTTAATCCCTCCAACCATCGACCCCTTCATCCCGACATTCCTTATCCTCTCCTCCCTACATCCATACATCCCTACATCCCTATATCCCTTCATCCCGACTGCTCTTAGTACTTTCATCCCTTAATCCCTTATCCCTCCATCCCATATCCCTTCATCCTGACATCCTTTCCGATCTACATCCCTAGATCCCTTCATCCCAACATACCTTATCCCTCCATCCCTTATCCCTCCATCCTTATCCCTACTTCCCCTCATCTAAAGCACGTCATCCCAGACCAGACCAACAGACGTCATTCACCATCATCACTTAATCACCCCCTCCATATCAATTAATTGTTAGTCCTTCATTAAACCTACAAACATTCTACTGTTGTGGCGTGGTCCTTGCTAGTGCAATTTAAAATAAGATGTTCATAGCCCACACATGACTGCAAGTGTAACAGTTGTGTGTACATTTGAATACCTGCTCTCATCTGTGGTTCTGGGAGTCTCAAGGGTGGTGGTGCTGTAAAATGCATAGTATTAGTAAAAGCAGATTGCTTTCTTTAAATGAAATTGATTTGTTAACTCAGGTTCAGGAGCATTAAGATAAGATTGTATGTAATGTGTGGGAGTAATAGTGAATACCTGTGATCTGTGGTTCTAGGGGGTTTAAGGGTGGTGGTGCTGTAAAATGCATAGTATTATTTGAAAGACATGTACACATCTACTTGCTTTGTTCAATTGTTGTTTTAAAATAAATATAAATGTCTTACTTAACATGAACATAGAAACACATATATATATTTTATTTGTTGATTATCCTCAAGTGAATCAAGCTATTTTACCACTTACAAAGTATTACAGTTTACAAATTACTTAAAGTGTGAATGTGAATACCTGCTTTCATCCGTGGTTCTGGGAGGCTCTAGGGTGGTGGTGCTGTAAAATGCAGAGTATTATTTTTAAAGACATGTACAAATCTACTTGCTTTCTTCAATTGTTGTTTTAAAAGAAAAATACCTTTTTTGCTTAACATGAACATAGAAACACATATATATTTTATTTGTTGATTATCCTCAAGTGCATCAAGCTATTTTACCACTTACAAACGTATTACAGTTTACAAATTACTTAAAGTGTAAATGTGAATACCTGCTTTCATCGGTGGTTCTGGGAGGCTCTAGGGTGGTGGTGCTGTAAAATGCAGAGCATGATTTGAAAAGCGAATTGCTTTCTTTAAATGAAATACATTTGTTAACTCAGGTTCAGGAGCATGGCCACGCCTCAGCCCCATCGCTAATCAAGGCTAAATCTATTTATTTCTGGCCAAACATCCGTCCATCGCTTGTCTCCATTCTCTCAACCCACCCTCACTCTCCCACCCACTCATGCATTCCTATTTCCACCTCATCCTTAGCCAAACCCCCTTTATCACTCCAACCATCAACGCCTTCATCCCGGCTTCCCTTATCTCTCCATCCTTTATCCCTTCATCCTGACATTCAGACATCCCTTCATCCCTTAATCCCATAATCCCTTCATCCCTCCATCCCTTATCCTTTCCTCCCTTCATCGCTTCATCCCAATATCTCTTCATCCCTTAATCCTGACATCCCTTCATCCCGACATCCCTTATCCTTCCTTCCCTACATCCCTTCATCCCGACATCTCTTATCCTTTCATCCCTACATCCCTTCATCCCTTCCCTTATCCCTACATTCACTCATCCTCTCCACCTGTCTCTATTCATATTCAACTCGTGCATATTTAGTGGAAACATGCCGGGGACTGAACCCCCACTCTGAGTCTCCGTCTGCCTCGACCAAAGCACGTCCTCCCAGACCAGACCAACAGACGTCATTTGCCCTCATTACTTAATCACCCCCTCCATATCAATGAATTGTTACTCCTTCATTAAACCTACAAACATTATACTGTTGTGGTGAAGTCCTTGCTAGTGAAATCTAAGATAAGATCTTCAAAGCCCACAAATGACTGCAAGTGCAATGTGTGCGAGTAATAGTGAATACCTGTGATCCGTGGTTCTAAGGGGTTTAAGGGTGGTGGTGCTGTAAAATGCAGAGTATTATTTTTAAAGACATGTACAAATCTACTTGCTTTGTTCAATTGTTGTTTTAAATTAAATATACCTTTTTGCTTAACATGAAAATAGAAACACATATATATTTAATTTGTTGATTATCCTCAAGGGCATCAAGCTATTTTAGAACTTACAAATTACTTCAAATGTAACAGGGGAGTCAGTGTGAAAGAATTGTATGATTTGAAAGACATCTTAAAATACAATCTATTTCATTATGTTGTGTTTAAAATGAGAATTGGTTTCAGTTTTGACAATTCAACTTTGTTTGCTAAGACAATGTCTTACCGTGATGAGCAGGGGCCTCCATTCAGATCTTTCGGAGGATATTTGATCTCCACTGGTCCCACTTGAGGAATTGGCAGGGAACTTCCAGTGACTAGCGGGGTAATATCTAGAAAATAATAACCATTTAGCTGTAATGTGCAGAAAAACTTTGAAACAAATATTCAAAAGAGTTTGTATTAGAATTACAAATAGAACAGTCAAGTTTAGCAGAAATACAAATATTTTCTCAGCCTGCCTTGGAAGCTGAAAAGAAAAGCGACACTTCCTCCTTTGAGGAACTCTCTGGTTGTCATATCCTTCTGTTTGGCAAAATACGATCTGCCAAGCCGAGTTCCAGCGAATGCATTCTCATTATTCTCATCTACGTATGGAGTTCCAACTTTACGAGGATTGCCCCACAGATAGCTGCCTGCATATAGAAAGCATATACATCATCAAAGCTAAGTAACCAACAAGAACATTATTATCTCATTCCAGAGAAAATATATATTTTTAAGTATACTTTTTAATGTACATTTAGACTTACCACCGGAGGATGTGCTTAGGTCACTGGTGATACTTAATTGCTTGGACATCTGCAGCTGGATGTTGGCATTCTGGTCCAGCATTTTGAAGGTCACCTGCCTTTGTGGGCAAGGCCACTCCAGCCGGTCATCATTTTCACCAGACAAGAGTTGCACAAACAATCCAAAATATGTTTTATTAAGCCTAACCCCAACCCTGTAAGCATAGCCCCCGCTGGAGTATTGCAGAGGGCTGTAAATAGTGGTGCCATATTTGCTAGAGCTCAAGGTTTGCTCAAAGTCATCAAGCTGCAGGGTTACATGTGGACATTCGGTCTCTGACAGATTTATGTCATCGATTGAGAAGCCGCCTGTAGAGCATCCTGCTCCTTTACGAACCTCAAACTCCACCTGGAAGTGCTTGGTGGCATTCAGGGACACATGATGGAGCTTCCAGTGTTTTGTTGGCTCACCTAGAGGAAGAGTGTAGCTTTCAAAGATTAGGTTCTAATAACATGTACAAAAGATGACACCAGATCCATATATATTAAATTACCAGTGATCTGTCCCATGAGGCGTAAGGTTCCCTTGAGGTCCAATTTATCCTGAAACTCTCTGATCCAGATGTTGAGGTGGTCTGACATTTTCCCACTGTGGTAATGGTAGAACTGGAGACACTGGACATGATGCTCCCTATTGAGACTCATCCTGTGGGTCTCCAGCCAGGCCGAGTCTCCCTCCTCACCTGATGCCATGTTAACATGCATGAAGTAACCCGCATCTTCACCTAGAATGTGTATTGTCCACAAATATTGTGTTATGATGGACCTTCAAACATAATATCCACACAAAAGGTACATATCATTTAAATTGTTTCACGTATCAGGGAGATTCACGTTGCCCCGCATAAATCTGTCTTAAGATTGTGATAACGTTTTGTGTGTTTCATTTGTACTTTATAAAAGAATAAATGTGTGGGGGTATATGTACTTATTAGATACTTGAAAGTTCAAAGGTAACAAGATATACAAACAGAGAATATTGTAGTTCATGGTCAGGGCCATATTTTTAGTAGTACACAACTGAAAATGTTTGATTTATAAATCTTACCTTGTTCACCACTGCCACTAGGTAAACTGGTGTGGTCAGACACAGGACCCCCTTTAACCTTAGTTACCATTTCCCAGCCAAGCCCACTCTGTGAACAGCTAGTCATTTGACACATGGTCTCATCGGGGAAGCTACATTGCATTTGAAATGCAATGGTTGACTCTGTAGAGTAAAATAAAGAACACAGGATTGAAGACGTATTAAGTTATTCATTTGAATCTTTATCAGTTAGATATGGAGCATAGGGAAACCCTAAACTTGATTTGATTTTGATTCGATTAAATTAATAAAAGCTTTAGTTCCTGGTTGTGTTGTAATTGATGATACATCTGAAAACTGATTACTCTTAAACACAATTAAAGTAACTAAGTAACACAAAATGTACATTGAAATGGTTGCTTGCCTGGATCTGACTTTAATGACATATTATGTTCACAGTAAATGGACTGATTTTAGTCACTGGAACAATCACTTACTGCATTTGTAGAGGAGGTTCAGCTCCAGAACATCTTTGGGACTCACTTCCAGTCTTTGACCAATCACATCCTGGAACTTTGGGTCTTTGGTTAGAATTGTTGACCCGTTGCCATTGCTGAAACTATTTTCGCCATAGTGCATCACTGACCAGAAGTCGTACGGGACTCCCTGGGTGGTGGTGCTTTTATTGCTCCCTTTTTGAAAATTACGCTCGAAACCTAGAAGACACAGCATAATGTATATTTTTATTAAACCTTGAGGGCTGAATAAATGGTTAAAGGTATCTTATTATACTATTTTTCATCAACATATTATAGTTCTCAGTTATATACAAAACATGTCTCTGAAGTGTTTTGCTCCAAATACCAAACAGATCATTGCAGCATCCCATAATCCCCTCTGTTTCAGCCTTGTTTCAAAAGTGATGATTCTCTGTCTGTTACTTTAGATGAAAATAAGGAGCCTCTCTCCACGCCCCTCTGAGAGATATTTGGTTAAAAAGAACACCAGAGCCGCGTTCACACCGGAGTACTTTTCCCACAATAGTTCACCAGAACTACGATATATTTGCGTTCACACCAAAAAGCCCCAGGAACTAAATTAGTTCATGAGAACCTTTTTACCCCCTTTTCAGTCCCTGCTAGAGAGCAGGTATTTTCGTGAGAGAAAAAGGTTCCTATGTCTGATTGGCTGGGCGGATTGCAAACCACGCCCCATAAAACTCCCAAAAGGTTTTGTGAAGCTGCCATTTTATTATCCTCGCATTGCATTATTAGCATTAGCATTAGCCCAGCGCAGAAAGAAGAAGTGACGTCAGCGGCTTCATTTGCCTAATCCTTCCCCAGGGACTTATTCCGGTGTGAACGCGATCTGTACTTAGTTCATCAGAACTAAAGAGTTCTGATGAACTAAAGTGGGAAAAGTACTGTGGTGTGAACGCGCCTAATGGTGGAGATTCAGGGGATAAGGTGTGTGGGGGGGGGGGGGGGGGTATTTACCTTGGTTGCTGATTGGCTAATGGTTACACAAGCCACACAAATTATTATGACATCTTAAAGTGACCAAAATCTGATCAGCTCATTTTCATATAAATGGATCGGGACAAAAAGTGAGGGGGTCTTTCTTCCTGAAACTTTCAGAATCTCTTTACACAGAGGGGACACATGTTTGTGTATAAAAGACACAAAAAAGATTTTGTGTAATAGATGACCTTTAAAGCACAACTAACATATTATTGATCTAGACAGCTAAATATTTTCATAACCAAACTATTAAAAACGGTCACAAGTGTCACATGTTCATATTGATCTCTTTAGTCTTAAATGATAAATGATAAAAATGTACAATTAAAAAAAGTTCTTAAACACATAAAATATTACAATGAAAGTCTTAAACACACCTTCTTGGATGTTCTCGTTAACAATGGTCACATAATCATCTCTGTCATATCTGGACTGTTCATGGTAGAAGCCCAAAGCATGGAGGAACTCATGTTCAACCGTTGAGATGGAATCACAGTAAGACCCGATAGAGAGGTCCTGTCCGTTGGATCTTACTTTCCCAATATATGAATAACATCTAAAATGAGAAAAAGCAGTCATCAGCTCATCAATTTATGAAAAGCACATTTTCAAACCTTTATTTAATCAGATTGGTCCCATTGAGATCATAGATCTCTTTTTCAAGGGAGACCTGCAGCATATAGGTTCAACATGAAACATAAAACAATAAAGGACATACATTATATTTACAGGGTACATTTACATAGTTATAGACATTTACAAGTGCCCATAGTATCAACGAGCATTTCATTTAGCCTAGCTTTAAAAACATGCAGAGGAATGAGATTGCTCAGTTTCAATTCTTGCTGAAGATTGTTCCAAGCAAGTGGAGCTGCACACATAAAAGCTGTCTTACCTAAGACAGTCCTTGCTCTTGGCACATCTAACAATACTACATCATGCGATCTCAGACAATAGCTGCTTGCAACTCTCTGTGTTATCAGAGAGCAGATATAGACCAAGACCGCCTACTACTCCTCCCTCATCACCTCACAACAAAATCACCCCAGATCCTTATTCTCCACCATCAACCGACTGCTCCGCCCCCTCCCTGCCACGCACACTGCTGAAGCTCCTGACCTCTGCTCCAAATTCCTCAACTTTTTTCAGGCTAAGGTGATCTCCATTCATCAACAACTCCTGGTGCCCGCCCCCTCCCCCTCTCTGCACTGGCCCCTGACACAGAAATGCACACTCCCGGCTCAACCCCTCAATCCCCAATGCTCTCTCTCCTCCTTCTCCCCAGTGGATGTTCCACTGGTCTCGAAGCTGGTGACCAATGCTAAGGCCTCCACCTGCTCCCTTGACCCCATGCCCACGGTGCTGGTCAAGGCCTGCCTTCCCACCCTCTGCCCCATCATAACAGACATCATCAACTCCTCTCTGTCATCTGGTATAGTTCCCTCCTGCTTCAAAACCGCCTCCATCACTCCCATCCTCAAGAAGCCTGGTTTGGACCCTGAGCAGCTGAACAACTACCGACCGATCTCCAACCTTCCTTTCCTTAGCAAAACCTTGGAAAGAGCAGTCGCCGCCCAGCTTCATCAACATCTGTCCAACCATGAGCTCTACGAACCCCTACAGTCAGCCTACAGAGCACATCACAGCACAGAGACCGCCCTCCTCAAGATCACTAATGACCTCCTTCTCGCTGCTGACTCCGGAAAAATCAGTATTCTCATCCTCCTCGACCTCTCTGCTGCTTTTGACACTGTTTCTCATACAGTCCTCCTGAAATGCCTCTCTAACAACCTTGGCATCACTGGCACAGCTCTGTCATGGTTTCAGTCCTATCTATCAACCAGGTCTCAGTTTGTTAGCATCAGCGGCTCATCCTCCCCCTCGGCCCCAGTCAACCATGGTGTCCCCCAAGGCTCCGTGCTTGGTCCCCTACTTTTCACCATTTACATGCTCCCCCTTGGCCAGATCATACGTCAATTCGGTCTCAATTTCCACTGCTACGCTGACGACACTCAGCTCTATCTCAGCACCTCACCATCCGCCCAGCTCCCTCCACAGTCTTTGGTCAACTGTCTCCACGCCATAAAAACCTGGATGACAGCAAATCTACTCAAACTCAACAGTAAGAAGACTGAGCTCATGGTTGTGGCCCCCAAAGCACTGCTCCGGAAGGTTGGGGATCTCCTCCTCCACATTGACGGCTGTTCCATCTCCCCGTCTCCCGAAGTCCGTAACCTGGGTGTCATCCTTGACTCCACTCTCTCATTTCAGTCACACATCAAATCCGTCACTAAGTCTGCCTTCTATCACCTCAGTAACATCTCCCGTCTACGACCATCACTCTCTGATTCCGTGGCCGAGACCCTCATTCATGCATTCGTCTCCTCCCGGTTGGATTACTGCAACGGAGTCCTGTTCGGGGTTCCCAGTAAAGCCCTGGACAGGCTCCAGTATGTGCAGAACTCGGCTGCCAGGGTGCTCACTCACACCAAGCCCTGGCAGCACATCACCCCCACCCTGATCCACCTACACTGGCTCCCAGTCAAGCACCGTATCACCTATAAACTCCTTCTTCTGACTTACAAATCCCTCCATGCCCTCGCCCCCCAATACCTGTCTGACCTTCTCCGCTACCACACTCCATCCCGGAAGCTAAGATCATCTGGACAGGATCTCCTCTCCACCCCCCGCACCAGGTTGCGGACTTTTGGTGACAGAGCCTTCAGTGTGGCATCCCCCACCCTCTGGAACTCTCTCCCCCCCGAAATCCGCAGCGCCCCAACCCTGGACATTTTCAAAAAGCCCTCAAAACGCACCTTTTTACCAAGGCTTTCGCCACTGTATAGTTAGTTTAATAGGTTTATTTTTCCGCTACTTCCCCCCCCCCCCACCCCCTTAACCTGTCTGCCTTTTTTCCCCTACTCCCCCCCCCCCCTACCCGACTTGTAAAGCGACCTTGGGTTTCCTGAAAGGCGCTATAAAAATATTATTTATTATTATTATTATTATTATATAATACGGGAGTTTACCCAACAAAGCTTTATAAATAAACGTGTACCAATGACAGTAAGTGATGGCAAACCTGCCTTGGCATACAGGGTACAGTGATGTGTAAGTGCTTTACAATTTGTGACAAATCTCAGTGCGCTGTGATCGGCGGCATCTAACTTGTTAAGGCAATAGGCAAGTGCATTCATATACAACAAATCACCATAGTCCAGCACAGGTAAAAAGGTCACAGTGACTAGCCTTTTCCTGGCTTCAAATGAGAAACAGGACTTGTTTCTGAAAAAGAAACCTAGTCTAACCCTCAGCTTTTTAAGCAGAGCATATAGAGCATTTTGAAAAATGTGCAAAGGAACTGTAGATACAAATATTAAAATGTATATTTATCAAAGGTACACAAAGAACAATACATTTCACAAGCAAATTTACAAACAATATCAAAAAATTATCAAAAAAGGGGCTTTTTGTGGATAAACGTAGCGAGCAAAAAATAAATGGATATGTTTTCGATTGAATTTTTTAATATTTTGAAAACGTACCCGCTTAACTTTTTGACGTTGATGTAATACTCCTCAGAGTCCCTTGGTTTGAAGTCAATACATGACTTCAACCTGAACTGGTCAAAGGCTTTCAGGATGACTCCTTTAGCATTCATCTCTGCCATTGTGCATGGGCATTTTTCAAAAAGGAAGAACAAAGAAATGGCATTGTAAGTGACAAGAGCAGGTGAGGTATTCTCGTTTGTATACATTGTTGGTATGAATTTCACAAATGTGTTTTCACAACAGGATGCCATTAAACTTGCTCTTCTCCTCCAGGTAACTGATGCATATTGAACTTATGTCTGTTCAATGATGTAACTAACTCCTTAACATGTTGCATAGGCCTCCCTAACTAAAACAAATATTCTGGTTAATGCAGGAAAACTAATATTCACCAAGGTCTTCATTCAAAACATATGGGACTGGGGATGTCCACAGTCTTTTCTCATTAGTAATGGCACTCCTGTCTGTGTTTGGTGGGTCCTGAGAAGATTTATAAGAAACGGTATCATGTGACACGCACACACACACACACACACACACACACACACACACACACACACACACACACACACACACACACACACACACACACACACACACATGTTTATCATTTGAATATTTGCCTAAAAATGCTAAACCCACCTTCAGGATATCATCCTGAAAAGAATCTAAGATAACACATAAAAGGAGATGTTTTTTTAACAGAATATCAATAACGACACAATGAAGTCACAATAAAGCTACTTGGCTATAAATTATCTTAACAGAACAATATTACCAAAAGGTCTATTTAATGGTATGAAAATGTTTAACTTTACCTTTGTTTGCCTCTTGAATGCTCTTGCTTGCACCAATGTCTACAAAACAGATAAGAGGTTGCCTTATGAAGTAACATTGAGAATGTAATTATTATATATTTTATGAAACAAAAGATAAAATATGAAATGCCACAACTTACCCACTATCTCCATTCTGACCTGTGAACAATTACATTTGCGGAGATAAATAAGAGTAAAACTATAATATATAACATACAACATAATATACTATAACATGTCCGCATTCCATCTATTTTTAGTTTTTTACGGATGCAGTTAAATATGATTGAGTCTCAACTTTTATTTAAAAAAGTACTTCATTAATTCCTGTATGAAATGTTAGCAAATCGACAGCAAGCAAATATATTATAAATTAAGGAAAGGTACAACAATAAAGTAACTCTTACTGTTCTTTTGGAGAATGATGATGACACGGTCAAAATCACAACAAGGAAAATGTAGCCTTTCATCCTTGTGTCTTGAAACAAACTGGAAATATAAACAAGATCAATATTAATAAGCATGATAAATTCAAAAATATGGTAATATATCTGTATAATATGAACAAATATAATCGTAAACCTCTCAAAACACGATAAAGTTACTATACATTATTGTGTCCTATTCACTAATCTGAAAATGCAGTATTTAAAGAAGACAGAAAATGCTCATCTGCGTTTACCTTCTGCCAGCTCGATTTTCTGTTCTAAACGTGAAGGGTTTGGCTATACAGTATGAGTTTATATATGTATGTAAATCATCATGTCCATCTGTGAAAACAAAGTAGAACAGGTTTTAGCTTCAGACAATTATTTTACATTCTTTCCGAATACTTAACAATTGATGCTGTGGTTGCAATGATGTGAAGAGAGAAAAAAAAGTACAGACAAAGGACCTTGAGAATTCCATTCGAGAGCAAAGCAAACTCTTAAACTGTTGCATTATATCTCAGCTGTCAATCTATTCATTGAGGATCCGGTTTAAACGCAGTGGAGCATTATCGTTTGCACTTTAGTTTAATATATCTACTGCAGCATAACTTAACTCCAAACCGATATCAGATATTACAACTATGCAAAAAATAACAAAACGTACATTTATTCTGATTTAATTCTAGAGCTTTTTCAATTTTATAAGAATATTTTAGGGAAATTCAGCGTATAGAAAACTCTCATTTCAATCCAATAGCTCCAATGATATGATATATTACTACACTACACAGAGAAGACCCGGCTATTTTTGATCTATGAGTGTTTATTGATTCTTCCAATAGTTTCACTGTCATGTAATCCAGGGATTCAAAATCAAGCATTGTATAACTGCACTGGACGAATAATACACACCTTTATGGTTTGGATTCTGGGGCTTCTTCTATTATATATGAACAATGTTATGAACATGCATGATTATTTAGTTTTATCCATTCATCCACCCATCCTCCCCCCCACGTGACTGAAGCACTTCTCCCCCTGCTCCGATTCTCTGGTTCATCTCATGCTCCATTGTCACCTCACACAAGATCAAGACTCCCAGATATACCTAAACTCCTTAACTTGGGGTAAGGACTCGTTCCCTACTCTGAGTTAACCGACCATTGTTTTTTCTGCTGAGAACCATTGCCTCACATTTAGAGTTCAAACCGGAGAGATGTGATGTAAGAATTACATATTTATTGTTTACACGTCATATGAATGAAATGATTGCCATGATAATACAACAGGAGAATGTAATGGTGTTTGGCGATTAGGCCCCGGTTTGCAGGATAGTCATTCAGGAGGGAAAGAACCGCTCCGATGAAATCCCCGGAGTCTAGACACTGGTGGTGGTGATGAGTAGGTGAGACCGGTCTGAAGGAGGAAGGTTTAGCTTTGTCCTGAAGGAGACAGGAGGCGAGAGGGGTGGAGGCGGGTTGCGTGTGATCATCTGCAATGACAACTGACAGGGAGGAAGAGCAGGCATTTAAGGAATTTAGCAAGTGCAGCGATTGGCTGCTGAGGGGTGACGCCCTCGTATTTAATGAGGGGGGAAGGGAGCCATAGAGTGACGTGTAAGTGACTCGTGTTAGGTCTTCCTTATTGAACTTGCGCTAAAGCTTTCATTTCAAACCGGAGAGACGTGATGTAAGAATTACATATTTATTGTTTACACGTCATATGAATGAAATGATTGCCATGATAATACAACAGGAGAATGTAATGGTGTTTGGCGATTAGGCCCCGGTTTACAGGATAATCATTCAGGAGGGAAAGAACTGCTCCGATGAAATCCCCAAAACCAGTGAAGTATGAAATACTGAGATGAACTGAGTTGCTTACCTTGTGGGGTGACTGTGGTGATCTGGCAATGAAAGATAATAGATTAACATATGTAAGCGGCATTGGGCCGGAATCACTGCCGGAGCTTACGGGTCATGCTGAGACTCTGACTGCCGAAATCAGTGCCGGTCTTATCTGAAAACGACCTGCGGGTCGCCTGCCTGGCTTAGGGCTTGACTACGCCGCCCGAAGGTCGAACGGTTTTGTTTTGTAACTGACACCGAAGTGTACGGTGGCCCAACGTCCACGACACCGAAGTGTACGGTAGCCCGAAGCTACGACACCGAAGTGTACGGTGGCCTTCCGCCACGCCTGACTTCGCAGGCTATATATATTATTTTCTTCTTTACTCTTTTTCTCTTTCTTTCTTTCTTTTTCTTTTTCTTTGTTTTGTAACTGACACCGAAGTGTACGGTGGCCTTCAGCCACGCCTGACTTCGCAGGATATATCTTTATCTTTTCCTTCTTTACTCTTTTCCTCTTTCTTTATTTCTTTTGTTTTGTAACTGACACCAAAGTGTACGGTGGCCCGGAGCCACGACACCGAAGTGTACGGTGGCCCGAGTCCACGCCTGACTTCGCAGGATATATATTTTTATTTTCCTTCTTTACTCTTTTCCTCTTTCTTTATTTTCTTTGTTTTGTAACTGACACCGAAGTGTGCGGTGACCCGAGTCCACACCTGACTTTGCAGGATATACATTTTACACTGACACATTTGAGCAAGGGCCTGGGATTTGGATACCTGTGTCCAGGAGATGAAGCCCGTTACGTGTAGGTGCGCGTGAGACGAGACGTTATTCCCTGTGGGCGGGGCCCGCGGACTAGGACGGGAATGCAGTTTGGATATCAGGTACCTTAGTGAGACATGTATACTTATGAATGTGTTTATGAGCCACCACCAGTTATATGCATAAATACCATAATTAGGGTCCGAGAGATCTTTGGGAAGCCAGTACGGTGCTGATGTCCGGGCGAATGTAGGTTGCGAAGGCGGAGGAGGACCACCGTCCTAGTTGTTGAAGGGATGAGGTGGAGAGACCTTGATTAGCAGCTGAGGTGGCTGCACCTATCCTAAAGGAATGTCCTAAGTAGGATGTAGGTGATAGGCCGGACTTAGTGAGGACTTGCTTGAGGTAGAAAGTGAACAGGCGCAGCGTTAGGGGCGCATTTCCTTTGATGAGAAAAAGTGGTGAGGACGGATTGGTGGGGGGTCTGCAGCGCAGGAATTTAATCATGGAATTAAAAGGGCAGAACGGGGAATCGATGCGAGCTGCGATGACTGAGCAGGCTCCTCCGCATTTGGAGTGTTTGAGGCTGAGACTAAAGTGGTTGGTGTTGAAGACTAGGTCGGAGAGGCAGACGTCTTGACTGGGGTCGAACATGAGGGAAGCTGTGGTGAATTCGCCAGGTCGGAGGAGCGCATAGAAGGCTAGTAGGAATACGGCATCAAGCAGCGCGTCGAGATAGGGGGAGAATCATCCTTTCCTGAGTGTGGACAGCATGAGACGCAGGACAGGGAGCGTGATAGGGAGCCTCGGGTCTGCAGCGGGGGGAAACGTCTTATACAGCCCTTTAAGGATGAGTTTAACAGTAGGGTTTGAGAATAGGCTGGGAAAGCTAGCATCGGAGCATCGAACGTTAAATTGAATTCCTGCTAGGAGGCTCCGGATATACTGGGGTTTGAGGTGTCAATCAGTGGTGCAGTAGCCCATAAAGGCGCACACGGTGGAGATGAGGACAGGTTTGAGGGGGACATCTACTGAGCGGCAGAAAAAAGCGAACGTTCTCCATGCGAAATCATAAGATCTGAGGGAGGAAGCGGCTAAGCCCTTTCTCATGAAGAATCTGGCCGACTCGAGGTGCCGAGCTAGGGGACTCTCGGTTAGTGCAGAGAGAGGAGATGAAGTGAAGGGATTCCGACTGGTTGCGAGCTGGCTTCCGGGCAGAGGCTCCGGAATGTCTGGAAATGAAAGCGAGAGAGGGAGTCAGCGATGACATTGATGTGACCGGGAATGTGACGAGCTGTGATGATGAAGTTGTGGATAATGGAGGACCGCGTAATGCTTCTCATGAATGGCATGATGTCGCTGTACTGGGAGCGCGCCTTATTGATGATCTCAACCACTGATTGGTTATCGCACAGCACCGAGATGCGTTTACGGAACCACTGGTGACCCCATACGTGGCATGCAACGGCGATCGGAAATATCTCGTGCAGAGCGGAGGATGAGGCATGATTAGGGAATGACGGGGGCCAAGACCCTGCGAACCACTCGCCCTGAAAGAAGCCCCCAAAACCCACGGATGGGGTGGCATCCGTGAAAAACCTCATTGAATCGGAGGAACACACAAGGTCGTCATAGAAGAATGTGACTCCGTTCCAGTGGGCGAGCAGAAGAGACCAGAAACGTAGGTCTGAGCGGCAGCCTTCGTCTAAGAGAACGCAGTCATGGAGATTGTCGACCGCTGATGCTGTGTCCAGGAGGCGGGAGATGAACGAGCGCCCCTGGGGGATGACTCGCATGGTGAAGTTGAGGTGTCCGAGAAGGGAGAGCAACTGTTGTTTTGTAATGATTTGTTGCTCGCAGTATGATTTGGTGATGTCCCAGATGCGCTGCAATTTGTCGGAGGGGAGAGACGCCTTCATGTCTATAGAGTCGAGGGTGATGCCTAAGAACACTAAGCATGTGTTGGGACCTAACGTTTTCTCATTGGAGAGGGGGACGCCTAACTCCTGGAAGCAGTGTTTCAGTTTGCCCAGTGAGGTCCCTGAGCTGTCCTGTGGCGGGTCTATGAGGAGGAAGTCGTCCAGTAGGTGAAGGACAGAGGGGATTCTGGCGATGTTCAGCAGGATCCAGCAGAGCGCTTCCGAGAAGGAGTTGAAGATGCAGGGGCTGCTTCTGCACCCGAAGGTCAGGCGAACGGCGAAATAGAGTTTGGACTCCCACTTAATGCCGAACAGGTTCCACTGGGACGGGTGAATGGGATTGATTTTGAAGGCATCGGTAATGTCCGCTTTGGAGAGCCACGCTCCGTGCCCTGTGAACTTAATCAATTTAATTGCATTGTCCACTGAGGCATAGTGAAGGGAAAACTGCTCTGGAGGGATGATACTATTGACGCTGCAAAATGGGCCGGAACGGGGAGCGGACAGATCGAAAATCAGCCTTTTTTTTCCAGAGTATTTGCGTGTGGCTATTCCGATGGGATTTGAACGGAACACTGGGAAGGGGGAGGAGCTAAAGGGACCGATTATGTATCCTTTGTGGAGTTCTTTGTCGATGAGCTGGGAAACTATGGTGGGTTCTTTAGCGGCTGACTGTAGGTTTTTTGCTACGAAAGTAACTGTGGGAGATGAGAGGACCCCTACCCTGAAGCCTTGGGAGAGCCCTGACAGGAGATAGTCCACGAAAACGGAATCTGGGTGGGTGGATAGCGCAGCTGCTAGCTGAGGGATGTTAATGGGAGTGGAGGGGTGATGTTTCAGAATGTTTTTCCACCACGAGGTTTCTGGCGCAGAGCTACTGAAAGGTTTTGGCTGCGCCTGGGGCACACGGACTTCGGGTGTGCATCCCTGCAGAAACTGCAGATATGGAGAAATGAACAATAAGGGTGAGTACAAACATTTTCGTTGAATCTAGCGCAGATGTTATCTTCGTGTCTCATTTGCACCTGACGGTTTGGTCTATCAATTCTAGTATACTGCATGTGGGAGGCTCTGGGCGCGGAGAAAGGCACTGAGGGGCAGAGGGCAGCGATGTGGCCCTGCGCTCCGCAGCTGTTGCAAGAAATAGCGGTTTGCCCGCCGGTAGCCATCACGAGCAGCTCGATGTCCATCACTGACCAGTCGAGGCGGATGTTGTTATGCGCTAGGTGAAGCGCTGCTTTACTAGAAAAGCTTTTATGGTACTGATAAAAGATGGATCTCCCGTATCTAAGGTTGATATCTCTGATAATGGCCATGTACGCATCTAATTCTACTCTTCTCTCAGGGTAGACGGAGCAGATGACGTCACGGAAGATGCCGAAAGCTACCATGAATTGCCCTACGCTGATGTCTTTGATAAGCCTGGGGTCTGCGGTCTTAAAGACGGCGGTGATGTCTCCTCCTGAGGCGATGGCTTTATCGCACTCCGGGGAGGGCAGGATAAGGCTAAGCAAGTTAACATCCTTCCCTTCAAGAACTTTCGACCTAAGCCGTGAGGAGATGTTAGCGGCTTGGGAAATAAAAGGCCTACCTGCAGGGGGGGCTGGGAGGGCCGAAGCCAGAGAATAAGGAGGAGCTGCCGCTGGGATGCGTGGAAAACCCTGACCTGGCAACCCCAGCGGGACTGAGGCAGCGAGCGCTGCTCTGAGTGCGACAGAAGTTGACGCTCCTGTGCCGGAGTCTTCCAGGGCCTGGAGGCGAGCATCAATGGCTCTTATGGAGCTATCCAGGGATTGCAGGGCGCCGGCCACGCTACTCTCCCCACTCCCGGCCTGGCGAGCCTGAGAAAGGGTGGATTTGGGAGGCGGACGGGGTCCTGGAGGGCTCGATTTCCTGCCATTTTTTCCTCCGCGGCTGCGGCCGCGTCCTCGCCCTGGTCTCTCTGGGGAGCTGCTTGGGGCTGCTGCCCCGGGCTGGGGAGCTGTGCTGGAGACCTGATCCGAGAGCTCTCGAAGCTGCGAGAGAGTGAGGCCTGGGGCTGTGGGGATGCCCTGCTGCAGGAGTCGGGCGATGAGGAAGTCTGCCTCTGATGATAGGCCGCTGTGGGGAGCCGAACCGGGATCAAAGATTTCCATACCAGGTTCGTCTGAATTGTCCGAGTTGGACATCTTGAGCTAGGTTTTTTTTTTTTTTTCTCACGAGGAGGAGTAAAGAAGTACTGCTACTGCGTGTGATCATCTGCAATGACAACTGACAGGGAGGAAGAGCAGGCATTTAAGGAATTTAGCATGTGCAGCGATTGGCTGCTGAGGGGTGACGCCCTCGTATTTAATGAGGGGGGAAGGGAGCCATAGAGTGACGTGTAAGTGACTCGTGTTAGGTCTTCCTTATTGAACTTGCGCTAAAGCTTTCATTTGTTGATCCTTATACCTGCCTCTTCACTACAAAGACTCAGAATGTTGCCAAGTATATTTGTCTAATATCTAGTCAACATATCGAATAAAAAACCCACAGTTTAAAGGGAAAAAATGGGAGAAACCTCAGGGAGAGCAACAGAGGAGGGATCCCTCTCCCAGGACGGACAGACGTGCAATAGATGCTGTGTGTAAATTGAAGAGATAATACATTTTACAGCATATAGACCGAATGTTAGGAAATGCATGTGTCTGTAATAAGAAGATGAATCCACGAGGATGTCAGCTACAATCCTGTGGAAGCCATCAGGGAAGCAGCATGACGAGACCCAAGGCAGGACCGCAGAGACAGGTTCAGCCACGACCCGAAGTCCACGACTTAATCCAGAACTCAGGATAGAGGATCCAAGACACAGGACTACAGCAAGAGGATCAGCCTCGACTCCGGTTCCCGGCGTAGATATAGATACAAAACAAGAAAAAAGATTTGTCTGGGTTAATCGGAACAAGAGAATACACAGACACAGACAGAGAGGGAAAAGGTCATTGGATAAAAGTTATTCTTGATAACCCTCTAAAAAGATCTCATGAACTTCCTCACTCAATCTATCAAGACCCGAGCAGTTATATTAGATATAGGATCAGAAACAGAGATAGGGAGCACAACAACCTATCTCTTCGTCAGATGCACTCCCCCGCTTATCTAAGCGACTCTGTACCCCGTTACCCTCTACAAGGCCATTGCATAGAAGCCAATTGGGAACTAATGTGTACTTTTCTTTTGCTGACAACTAAAACAAGTCATATATCAGGTTTTTAAGCAATTACAATACACTTAGATCAGGGGTGTTAAACTAAATGTCATCGCGGGCCACATTAGCATTATGGTTACACTCAAAGGGCCGGTTGCAACTATATATACAGTACCAGTCAAACGTTTGGACACACCTTCTCATTCGAAGGTTTTTATTTATTTTAATAATTTCTACATTGTAGATTAATACTGAAGGGATCAAAACTATATAAAAAAAAACACATGTAATTATCTAGTAAACAAAAAAGTGTTACAAAATCCAGAATATGATTTATATTTTAGATTCTTCAAATTAGCCCCCTTTTGCCTTGATGACAGCTTTGCACACTCTTGGCTTCTCTATATAAATATACAACCCAGTCTCACGGCATTTCGTGTTCACCAACACTATTTTTAATCTATTTAATCAACACGATTTGCCCCTTTTTTTCGTGTTGCACAGCACGATTTTAAAAGCAATGTATTTCTACTGCCTGCAGCACGTCTTTTTCTCCGGTCGGGTCGAGGAAGACCGGAAGCTGTGTGGTTCATAAAAACATGTTCTTACTCAATATCAAGCCACAGTTATTGCTTTTATTTGAAATCGTATAATTTCGGACTTTTGTTGCCGTCTGTGAGGAAAATAAATGGGGCTCAGAGCCTCAGGATACTGAAATCTGTATTTTTAAAATCTTTTTTTCCTTCTAATTTGTTATTCTTTTCAAAATAACACACTGTTATTTACTCACCAATAACACACAATTATCCTTGATTTTATTTATTGGTTTAATTCCATAATCTTGGGCTTTTTTGGCGTCCGTCAGGAACTGAATTTCAAAATAACCGGAAACAGACGTAGGCATTTCGAGCGATTACCCAAGATCCTCAGTTATGGTTTTAAGCTCGCTTATTGGATGTTTTAGCCGCAATGCATGCTGGGATTTGGTGTTTATATGATATAAAATCCGGAAAACATTTTAAAAGAATAAAATAATACTTAATTCCGAGCGCTCTTGCTTTTCTCTTTGAAAGTCATCACATAACGGCATTGTAATACACGGTTCGGCTGCATTGTATATTACAGATCTGCCGTAGTTCTTTATTTATAAAGCCCTGATTAGAAGACCTTTGGAAAAAACTGAGAAAATGCCGCCGAAACTGAATACTTGACGTGGATCATAAATATATTCAACAATTAAACAAAATCTTCAATTTCTCTTCACACAATACGTCTCCTTGCAGTATCAACACTAATTCGGCTGACTTTTACATTTGATATAATTCACAGATAGGTTATATTTACACAGTGGTGGTTCTAGAACATTTTACATGGGGGGGCAAAGGGGAGGCAAGAGGTCATGCCAGGGTGGCATAGGAGGGCGGACAGTACGTGGTATTTTAACCTATTTATTGTTAATTCATGCCCTAACACAAGTGTTCTTTAATGCACAAGAGAAACAAGGTGTTCAGACAAACAATCGGGTGCCCTTTGAGTCCCCCAAGCTTACCTCAACCATTTTAAATGAAAGGAAACTACAAAATGTATTTTAAAGCAATGAATTAATGGAACAGGTTGTTTTGCATTACAATGTAAAATTAAATATATATTTTGTTTTAGACAGACACAACAATTGGTTGTCTTAGACAGACATATTTGCATGTCCTCACTAAGCATTATTACATATTAATTTAATATTAAACAAATCAAAATGGCCAATTATCCCAAAATGTTGCTGCAAATATAATCATATGCTTGTCAACTTTAACTGATCAAAAATCAATTCTGAAAAAATACTTGAATTATCTATGAAATTGCAATATTGTCCCTCAGTTTGTTTCAACCCCGTCACGCCATACCATTTACCCTCCTATTAAAATAATGGATCAGTCCATGTGTGATCTGCATTGAGGGAATTACATCACAAAAGTGTCAGTTTCTTCTCTTACCTATATTTCAGTTTTTGTATTTTCAGATTAAGATTGACAAGCTCAACATTTCAACTCTGTTGTATGAATTAATAATAGTAAATAATTGTTTATTACACAAATAAACAATAGTTTTGCAAAATATTACAATTTTGTAATGTCCTTGACTTCCATGTGGTGCCATATCTTAGCTAAACAAGGTTCTCATGCCTACTTTTTGTCAAAAACTTCAACCATGTTACATTTTTTCAAGGAAATTCCTAGTAATTATTTATATTTTGTGCCTGAGGTGGGAAAATGTAAGTAGTCTACTACCAGATGTTATGACCAAACATTTTGGTTTCATTTTTCAAAGATATAAAGACCCAAAAGGCACCCGATTCAGAGAATACTCAGAATTCTGCATACTGTAAGTACTTAATTATAATTAAGTACACAAATGACATCACCCATCTCTTCAGAGAGCTACAGGTGACCTGTGCAGCAACACATTTCAATCAATATTTGTCAATACTAAGAGCTGCTAGATTGTGCTGCTGTAATGGAATATGTAAGGAGAATAAGAACATACCATGTGGTCCAGCTGGAGTTTCATCTGCCTCCTGATCCCTGCCTCTGGCCCTCTTTCTGATACTTCATCTTTATTCCTCACATATATTTCTTCTTCTTCACTAATGTCTTCATCTCCTCCTCTTCCTCCTGGTCTCTTCATCTCCTCCTCTTCCTCCTGCTCTGACCCTCCTGGTCCTTTCATCTCTCTTTTCCTTTTCCTCTTTCTGTTTGTCCTGATCACTTCTCATATGTCTTTTTGTTGTTGTTGAATCACTCCTATACTCTGGCCTGCAAGAGTCTACTTGTGAAAAGCACTGGTACAAATGCTTGTATAACTTTACAAGTTAGGGCCATGTAGCCTAGCTAATATGTAGCATATCATAAATATAACATCAGAAAGTATTGATCAAGCGCACACAGGCAGCTGTGTTTGGATCCAGTTTTTACGGTAAAGGATGTATCCTGGTTTCATTGATCTGGCCTCATGGCTGTGATGTGTAGTTTACGTGGATTTAATAGTAGGCTACCGCGTAGTTTAGCAAAGTGATCGATCTGCCAGCTAACGCTGTCTGCGTAGTATTTTGTAACGTAACGCCCCAAACAGCGCCCGTCTGTTAAACGCTATCGATTCAAACTAAAGCGTTTTATTAATATTTAGTTTCAAGCTCTCGTCCTTAGTAAAAACAAAACTAGTGGAAAGGGAAATGCTCCAAGGGGAAGCTGATCCATAGGTGCTGGGACAGCTCGCTCCCTCTCTGCAGCGGTGTGAGCCGCGGTCTGTGTGAACGCCACTCCGCAGTTTAATGCAGGGCCGTAGCTGCGTTTTTAACGGGCCTAAAATGATATTTAAAATGATTCACTTTTAACTAATGTAATGCTTGTTTTGTTGCTTGAGAAGCTTTTGGAAATAGTGTAGGTTTGTTTTAGTACAGTTTTAGGGAAACAAAAGTTAGGGGGGCAGCTGGGGGGGCAAGGCTCTACAGTGGGGGGGCAGCTGATTTTCTTTGAATGTAAGAATGTAAATACTGAGTCTGAAATAGTATAGCAATATGCTGTAAAATTATGTGAAAGCATGCTTAAAACTACACATTTTCAGATGTTGTACGAAAACAAAAGTGTCCTACACTAATAATACAAAGTTATTATGGCTGTGTGTACCTTGTGTGCAAAAAAAACGTTGGGGGTATCTATCTACAGATAAATATTAAGCTTGACAAAGTACTTAACGTCTAATATATTGCTTTCCTGCAATGTTAACTATGTTGAAGCACTTATTTTAACTGATATTATACATATGAATTATACTCTTATGTATGTAGATAGAATAAGAAATGTGCAGAATATGACAGTTTAATGGTGGAGGTACACACATATTGATAGATGTCTTGTAATGCACTGTTGAGAAACCTGTGACCCAAGTGTTTCATTCATTGCATAATTACACCGTAGTTGTGTATATGATATGTCAATACACCTTTGAAAATCTTGAGAGGGATGTGCAAAATAGCCATAATATACAGTCTTTAATTAACTATTAGTAGAGAATAACGAGTAATGAATATACTTTATTACTCGTTTCCATTCATGTCAATTGCAGATACATGTTTAGTCTTCTCAAGCACCAACTATCAAATATCTCTCCTGATTGTTGGCACTTGACAATCACCTTACCTGAATTTTACTCAGGTGTAACTAAAGTCTGATTTAAGGGTTGTTTATATTTCACATAATTAATCAGAATCTGCAAAGTAACTCAAATAAATGCAGTGGAGTAAAAATACCAGGTTAACCTCTGAATTGTAGTGGAGTAGAATTACAAAGTAACAATGAGCTGTCATGTGGGTATTAATGCTGCGCATTATGGACACAAGCGATTTTCACCCATTTATTAATTATATGTTTTACATTTGATAACACCAATGTGTTTAATACTGGCAACTTCTAATTGTGGGAAAAACGAAAACGTTCAGTAGAGACGTCCCATAGAACATTTTGCGAAACACAATAGCCAGCATGTGTAGTTCTGGGGGGGCGTTCGATTCCAGTTTTGGATAGTCTGGCGTGGTTTCATTCCATTTCACACAGCTGTTTGACGCTCTGCGTAACCTTACGGGGACTGTAGTCCTAAACGATAGCTGGGGATTATGGGTAGTGTAGTGTCTTCGGCCATCCTAAACTCAGAAATGTTGACAATCGCAATGATGCTCGAAATGTCCCTTATAGGCCTACGTCTGTTTCCGGTTATTTTTATTTTGAAATTCAGTTCCTGACGGACGCCAAAAAAGCCAGAGATTATGGAATTAAACCAATAAATAAAAGCAAGGATAATTGTGTGTTATTGGTGAGTAAATAACAGTGTGTTATTGTGAAAAGAATATCGAATTAGAAGGAAACAAATATTTCAAAATACAGATTTCCGTATTCTGAGGCTCTGAGCCCCATTTATTTTCCTCACAAACGGCAACAAAAGTCCGAAATTATACGATTTCAAATAAAAGCAATAACTGTGGCTTGATATTGAGTAAGAACATGGTTTTATGAACCACACAGCTTCCGGTCTTCCTCGACCCGACCGGAGAAAAAGACGTGCCGCAGGCAGTAGAAATACATTGCTTTTAAAATCGTGCCGTGCAACACGAAAAAAAGGGGCAAATCGTGTTGGTGAACACGAATCAATAGATTAAAAATCGTGTTGGTGAACACGAAATGCCGTGAGACTGGGTTGAAATATACATATATAAATATATAATATATATTAAATAATGTATTATATTTAGCGTTAATAACGCGTTAACGCAATAAAAAATTAACGCCACTAATTATTTTAACGCGATTAACGCATGTGTATTTTTTGTCCTCGGCCGCCCCGTAGTTTCAGAGCGCATCAAGTTTAAAATACCATCTACAAGCTGATGCTGACAGCCCCGCTCCTGCTGCCCGCTTGTGGCAGACCACACTTCCACGCTCACCGGCAGGCACCGACTGGCTGTTGGGAGGACCGGGAGGGTGTTTGTATGTGTGGCCCGAGCGAGCGAGAGAGAGACCTTACGTGCATTGTTGTTGTTAGCATCTGGTGCTAGCTAGCTGCGCTAACGGATATGGAGCTGTTTAAATGAAAACAGAGGAGCGACATTTCGCCACAACTGCGCCGAGCACTTGACTTTATGCAGGGAGCCAGACAGTGGGACATTGTACGAAAAGTCAGCACACTCAGCACGGATAGTGCGCAACATGATTGCAGCGTCCAGACAGCTCCCGTTCGAGCATATGCCTTGAGTTGCATATAGCTCCAACGATCCATCACACACACACACACACACACACACACACACACACACACACACACACACACACACACACACACACACACACACACACACACACACACACACACACACACACACACACACACACACACACACACACACACACACACACCATTTGTATTGTATTATTGTATGAGAGGTTCCAGGTTGAATTGAGGCGAATATTTGTAATGTTCAGAGGTTGTTGTGTTTAATATTCATGAGAATATTTGTCATTGTTCAAATGATAATAAACATTAGCATAAAGCATATTTGTCCACTCATATGTTGATAAGAGTATTACAAACTTGAAAAATATTCCTCTAAGGTACATTTAGAACAGATCAAAAATGTGCGATTAATTTGCGATTAATCGCGATTAACTATTTTAATCGACTGACAGCCCTAATTATATTACATTATTGGCTCTGCATTGGATTATTATTAGTTCTGGTAATAACTTCATAAATAACTACGTCTCAAAGAAGAAGTCTAGGGCAAACAATTGAAAGCAAATATTCAACAATTACACCAATTGTATATTATAGTCTTTGTGAGCTCTTAAAAATGAGGTCGCGGGCCGGATTTGGTCCACGGGCCTGACTTAGATAATGTCATTAAGTATCACACTGATAAAACAATGAACACATAAACCGAAAACCCCTTCAGCCATATTAACCCGAGTAAGCTTTTCCGTGCTGCTGTAGGGACAACACAGAGAAGGACTGAAACAATCAAATATAAGTTACAAAGAATATAGTTTTCCGGGTCAGATTCAGCTCTTGGGGATCATTCTTTGTAAATACTAGTTCATTTTTCTTCCGTATATTAGACAAAATCTAATTTGGAAATGCAAATTACTGGAAGGATATGGAAATGTTAGTGCGAAGTGGCCATTACAATATTTAACGGTAGAGAGGTATTACGTTTTATGAAATACAACTTAAGTTTTGTACTTTTAGAAATGAAATGTTTGCGTTGTAAACATGTTGTCTGACAGGAACGTGAAAATATTCTGTCAGAAGAGGTAAGGGGCGTTTTGTCATACGGGCGTTTCCAAATGCTTTGTCATACGGTCTTATGTGACTCAGTAAATCTTTCAACATGTTCTTTTTTTACTTTGTGCTTTTCATCTAAATGTCCATCTGTCAGCTGCATCTCTTACAGTTGGTTTAGGCATGGCTATCTGTCTGCATGTAATTGATTAAGTCAGACCAGGGACGGATCTACGGGGGGGCAAGGGGGGGCAGCTGCCCCCCCCCACTGTAGAGCCTTGCCCCCCCAGCTGCCCCCCTAAATTTTCTTTCTCTAAAACTGTACTAAAACAAACCTACACTATTTCCACAAGCTTCTCAAGCAACAAAACAAGCATTACATTAGTTACAATTGAATCATTTTAAATATCATTTTAGGCCCGTTAAAAACGCAGCTACGGCCCTGCATTAAACTGCGGAGCGGCGTTCACACAGACCGCGGCTCACACCGCTGCAGAGAGGGAGCGAGCTGTCCCAGCACCTATGGATCAGCTTCCCCTGGGAGCATTTCCGTTTCCACTAGTTTTGTTTTTACTAAGGACGAGATCTTGAAACTAAATATTAATAAAACGCTTTAGTTTGAATCGATAGCGTTTAACAGACGGGCGCTGTTTGGGGCGTTACGTTACAAAATACTACGCAGACAGCGTTAGCTGGGAGATCGATCACTTTGCTAAACTACGCGGTAGCCTACTATTAAATCCACGTAAACTACACATCACAGCCATGAGGCCAGATCAATGAAACCAGGATACATCCTTTACCGTAAAAACTGGATCCAAACACAGCTGACTGTGTGCGCTTGATCAATGCTTTCTGATGTTATATTTATGATATGCTACATATTAGCTAGGCTACATGGCCCTAACGTGTAAAGTTATACAAGCATTTGTACCAGTGCTTTTCACAAGTAGACTCTTGCAGGCCAGAGTATAGTGATTCAACAACAACAAAAATACATATGAGAACAGAAAGAGGAAAAGGAAAAGAGAGATGAAGAGAGCAGGAGGAAGAGGAGGAGATGAAGAGACCAGGAGGGTCAGAGCAGGAGGAAGAGGAGGAGATGAAGAGACCAGGAGGGTCAGAGCAGGAGGAAGAGGAGGAGATGAAGACATTAGTGAAGAAGAAGAAATGTATGTGAGGAATAAAGATGAAGTATCAGAAAGAGGGCCAGAGGCAGGGATCAGGAGGCAGATGAAACTCCAGCTGGACCACATGGTATGTTCTTATTCTCCTTACATATTCCATCACAGCAGCACAATCTAGCAGCTCTTAGTATTGACAAATATTGATTGAAATGTGTTGCTGCACAGGTCACCTGTAGCTCTCTGAAGAGATGGGTGATGTCATTTGTGTACTTAATTATAATTAAGTACTTACAGTATGCAGAATTCTGAGTATTCTCTGAATCAGGTGCCTTTTGGGTCTTTATATCTTTGAAAAATGAAACCAAAATGTTTGGTCATAACATCTGGTATTGGACTACTTACATTTTCCCACCTCAGGCACAAAATATAAATAATTACTAGGAATTTCCTTGAAAAAATGTAACAGGGTTGAAGTTTTTGACAAAAAGTAGGCATGAGACCTTGTTTAGCTAAGATATGGCACCACATGGAAGTCAAGGACATTACAAAATTGTAATATTTTGCAAAACTATTGTTTATTTTTGTAATAAACAATTATTTACTATTATTAATTCATACAACAGAGTTGAAATGTTGCGCTTGTCAATCTTAATCTGAAAATACAAAAACTGAAATATAGGTAAGAGAAGAAACTGACACTTTTGTGATGTAATTCCCTCAATGCAGATCACACATGGACTGATCCATTATTTTAATAGGAGGGTAAATGGTATGGAGTGACAGGGTTGAAACAAACTGAGGGACAATATTGCAATTTCATAGATAATTCAAGTTTTTTTTCAGAATTGATTTTTGATCAGTTAAAGTTGACAAGCATGTGATTATATTAGCAGCAACATTTTGGGATAATTGGCCATTTTGATTTGTTTAATATTAAATTAATATGTAATAATGCTTAGTGAGGACATGCAAATATGTCTGTCTAAGACAACCAATTTTTTTTAAAACTAAATATATATTTAATTTTACATTGTAATGCAAAACAACCTGTTCCATTAATTAATTGCTTTAAAATACATTTTGTAGTTTCCTTTCATTTAAAATGGTTGAGGTAAGCTTGGGGGACTCAAAGGGCACCCGATTGTTTGTCTGAACACCTTGTTTCTCTTGTGCATTAAGAACACTTGTGTTAGGGCATGAATTAACAATAAATAGGTTATATACAGTATAAAATACCACGTACTGTCCGCCCTCCTATGCCACCCTGGCATGACCTCTTGCCTCCCCTTTGCCCCCCCATGTCAAATGTTCTAGAACCGCCACTGAGTCAGACACATTACAGCCTTGGTCAGGTGTCTCAGTTAAAGACTTGAGACATCTAGAAATAAGTGTAAATTAAATTCATTATTTAAATGTGACTGCCTTAGTTAATGAAGTCATACATAATGTTACATTCACAAAAGATAGGATCAGTAAATGGAAATTACATAAACCTCTTTTTGTTTGCTTGACATTTGCACTTTTCCAGGAGCCTGGTTTGACAAGCAGAAATATACAAGTAGTAGTATTTCTAAGTAGTAGACTTGAGTTAGGTACTATTTGTGTTTAAGACAGGAAGTCTGACATGCACGTAGTAATTGAAGACTGTCAGAAGAGTGAGAATTTGTTTTGTAAATCAGGCCGTTCCACATTCTTTGACATGCAGTCACAGATGGACACAGTATCTCTAAAACGTTCAACATATATTCTTTTGTGTCTGTTTTTTCCTCTCAATACATGTCAGCTGTATCACTTACAGTTGGTTTCAGAGAAGTTCTCTTATCATCTATTATTATCAGAGTCACATGGCTGATGTTTGGCAACACCTGATGCAGGTCTCAGCCGTTCAGTGGGAGATTTGATAAATCTATAAATAAAAATATTAATATGTGTGTTGAATATGAATGTTATAATAACTAATAGTTCTAGGGATTATGTCAGGAAGAATTAAACATTGAAATCAAATGTTATTTGTGAAGATTATATCACATAGAAATGAATTTGAAAGCTAAGTTTTAGGGACTTAAAAACAGTCCATTTGATGTAATACTACAGTCCTAAAAACACCATGGGTTAGAATACAAGCAGATACATCAAATATCCAGTGTATCTACAGTTTGATTGTAGACAACTTAAATAAAGTATTAGTAAATCCAAATAAACGTATCACACATATCCTGCATAGAAGCCAATTGGGAACTAATGTGTACTTTTCTTTTGCTGACAACTAAAACAAGTCATATATCAGGTTTTTGAGCAAAATACACTTAGATCAGGGGTGTTAAACTAAATGTCATCGCGGGCCACATTAGCATTATGGTTACATTCAAAGGGCCGGTTGCAACTATATATACATATACAGTACCAGTCAAACGTTTGGACACACCTTCTCATTCGAAGGTTTTTATTTATTTTAATAATTTCTATATTGTAGATTAATACTGAAGGGATCAAAACTATATAAAAAAAACACATATGTAATTATCTAGTAAACAAAAAAGTGTTACAAAATCCAGAATATGATTTATATTTTAGATTCTTCAAATGATCCCCCTTTTGCCTTGATGACAGCTTTGCACACTCTTGGCTTCTCTATATAGATATACATATATAAATATATAATATATATTAAACAATGTATTATATTACATTATTGGCTCTGCATTGGATTATTATCAGTTCTGGTAATAACTTCATGAATAACTACGTCTGAAAGAAGAAGTCTAGGGCAAATAATTGAAAGCAAATATTCAACAATTACACCAATGGTATTGTATATTATATTCTTTGTGAGCTCTTAAAAATGAGGTCGCGAGCCGGATTTGGTCCACGGGCCTTGAGTTTGACACTCCTGGCTTAGATAATGTCATTATCAGCTGCAGCCACACTAGCATATGGGGTCCCACAAGGCTCTATCCTAGGCCCCATTTTGTTCAGTCTGTATTTACTACCTCTGGGGTCAATTTTTAAAAAGCACAACATTTCTTACCATTGCTTTGCAGATGATCTGCAGGTATACCTGCCTATAAAAGCAAATAAGGAATCTAGGATTGCCTTGCTTAACTGTCTGAAAGACATAAAATCATGGATGGAAATCAACTTCTTGACTCTTAACGAAAACAAGACAGAGATTATAATATTTGGACAGTCTGAACTCCTGGATGGCTTTAATAGTGTACTCGGCCCCTTAGCCTCCTACAGCCGTCCCTCTGTCAGAAATATTGGAGTCATCTTTGACAACTGTTTTAAATTTGATAAACAGATAAGCTCAGTTGTCAAGACAAGCTTCTTCCAGCTGTGGCTTCTGGGGAAGGTAAAAGCCTATCTTCCTAGTAAGGAATTTGAACAGCTAATCCACTTATTTATAACGTCTCGTTTAAACTTTAGACTATTGTAACTCCCTCTATATTGGTGTTGACAAGTGATTGATCCGTCGCCTGCAGCTGGTCCAAAATGCGGCTGCACGCCTTCTTACTGGGAAGAGACGTTATGACCACATCACACCCGTTTTGGCAGACCTTCATTGGCTTCCTGTCAGTTACAGGATCCAGTTCAAGTACTTACTTGTTGTTTTTAAATCATTGCATGGACTGGCACCACATTACCTAAGTTACAAAGAATATAGTTATCCGGTTCTGATTCAGCTCTTGGGGATCATTCTTTGTAAATACTAGTTCATTTTTCTTCCGTATGTTAGACAAAATCTAATTTGGAAATGCAAATTACTGGAAGGGTATGGAAATGTGTGTGCGAAGTGGAAATTACAATATTTAACGGTAGAGAGGTATTACGTTTTATGAAATACAATTTAAGTTTTGTACTTTTAGAAATGAAATGTTTGCGTTGTAAACATGTTGTCTGACAGGAACTTGATAATTGAGGGATTTTTTTATTTTTTACTGTTTTCTATTCTGTCAGAAGAGGTAAGGGGCGTTTTGTCATATAGGCTTTTCCAAATGCTTTGTCATACGGTCTTATGTGACTCAGTAAATCTTTCAACACGTTCTTTTTTTACTTTGTGCTTTTCATCTAAATGTCCATCTGTCAGCTGCATCTCTTACAGTTGGTTTAGGCATGGCTATCTGTCTGCATGTAATTGATTAAGTCAGACACATTACAGCCTTGGTCAGGTGTCTCAGTTAAAGACTTGAGACATCTAGAAATAAGTGTCAAATAAATTCATTATTTAAATTTGACTGCCTTAGTTAATGAAGTCATACATCTGTTATGCACAATCTATTCACATGTTGTCATTTCCAACTGAGATGTGAAGAAAAAAGATAGGATCGGTAAATGGAAATTACATAAACCTCTTTTTGTTTGCTTTACATTTGCACTTTGACAAGAGCCCGGTTTGACAGGCGTGAGAATGTGAATGCTAATTAGACTTAACGTGTTAGACATATGTTATCACACGCGTCTTTTGTTAATTTAATCTTACTTACATATCCGCCTTTGAGACTATTGTTTTGTCTTTTGCAAACTGTTGTGCCATTGTTGCAGAAACCTCAAACTGAGAAATGTGTTGTGATTCAATCACCTTCATTTCTTGAAAATAGGAAACACTATAAGATCAACTTGTCTCCTTGGAGATATAGTAACGTCCTTGCAGTCACACATTCCTATTGCTTATTTCTTATTTATTCAGAGAGTTTAATGGACAGAATTCAACATAACTCCTCCAGCAGTTTGATCAGATTTGATTTCCTGTGGTTACACAAGCAAACAACCCTGATGACCTCAATCCTGTTAAAGGAACACACACACACACACACACACACACACACACACACACACACACACACACACACACACACACACACACACACACACACACACACACGCATGCAAACTCACACACACACACACACACACACACACACACACACACACACACACACACACACACACACACACATACACACAGGTTTAGACACACAGGGAATAAGCTTTGGTGTATAATGGTGCATTCATAAATACAGTAAGATACATTAAAATGAGAGAGCAAATAATATGAAAATACATACATTTCTATGTAAATGTTGTTGTAATTTTGGGCACAAATGTGCACAATGATTGGAGAAATGTACAAAGGTTCAAAGTAAAACATGACAAAGCTCATAAAGATGGTCTATAACAAGATAAAAACAGTAAAACATTTGAAATTATGATGACATGTATTTGACTGTTTTTTTTCTAAATCAAAGGTATGCAATAAGTGAGCTGAAATGCTGAATACATAATTAAATGTACTATTCTTTATATTTGATCGCACTAGTTTAAGGCTCATTTATCAATTTTCCTTGGTATCAAGATACAAGTGAAATGCTGTAAAACTAAAATATTTTTGACAAATACATTATGATTCCATATTTATCTTTTGGGATGTTTCTTCAGTACAATATCAATAAAGTACCATATAACATAGTTTCAACAAGGTGGCCAAGTGGCTATAGTGAGCTTGAAGAGTCAAAATATAGAACATGTTATTGCACAAACTATCACGTGACTTGTTGAAGTGGATGAACAGTTAAACTGACCCTGTTTACCCACTCGATGTGTCTACAGTTGAGTTCCCTGAATCCCTCACACACACATTAGGCTCAGTTTCACCACTTGGTGGTAGTGTAGACTTTTCTATTGGCAAAAAAGTGACTATGACACCCCTGAGTTGCATGATGCATCACTGAGTGGTGGTGGTTGAAAAAAAACAAGTCATTTACTTAAATTAAACTAGTGAAAGCTTACGATAAAAATACTAATAGTACTGAATTCAAGTTTTCACTTAAAATCCAGTAAAAAGCATTCTGTACTCAAAATGATATTAAAAACGAATCATTGGTCAGAAGGGCCCGTCACTATTTCCTCATTATATCATTGACGCATTAGTATGCAAAAAGTACTTTAATGTCATACTGTATGCTTTAAATCAGTGGTTCCCAAACTTTTTCAGTCGGGACCCCCTTGGGTATTGGAAATATTTTCGGGACCCCCCCCAACCCGGTTCCCATCTATATTGGTAGGATTAATTGTATATTGTTGTAAAAACATTACATGTTCTTTGCTAATAATAAGAAGATACAAAGATCCAACTATCATTTTATATTTTATTATGGATTACACATTAAAAGTGAAAAATAGATTTTTAAATTCAAATTTCTTTAAGGAAAATATATGAATGAACACTGAACTACTATTTCTACTGCAGGTTGCAAACGATCACATCACTATACAATTCCTATTCCACAGCCTATCAATGACTTAGGTGTGCTTGCTTTCCCTCGCAGATCTTCTCAAACCGTGGCTGTTGTTTTGAGACTGCCACTCTCATTTCTGTCTCAATGTTCAGCTTTGATCTGTATTTGGTTTTGATGGCAGCAACAGCAGAAAAGCCTGTCTCACACAAGTAGGATGTTGCAAAAGGCAGCAGTATGCTCAAAGCTCTCTGACCAATGAGAGGGTACTCCTTCTCCACTCCAACCCAAAACCCAGCCATGGTCTTGGATTTGAACAGCAGCCTCATGGTTGAATCTGAAGTCATTTCAATGTACTGTTCCTCTTCTGCAGTGCTGAACGTGGTGGTGTTGCAACACATGGATCTCTAATCCAGTCGTATTTGGCATAGTCATCCACAGAGAAGTATTTCTGGAAGCTGACTTTCAGGGCTGAGATGTGATCTCTCATACGCTGTGCTCTGCAGCTCATTGGTCTCGATGAATGCCTTGAGATTCTCAAATGAGTCGATATCCCCACGTTCTAGTCTCCTGCCCCACATGTCCAGTTTCCGTGTGAAGGATTGTATCTTGTCTGCCAGGTGTGAAAGGTGTGTATTGTTGCCCTGCAACTGCAGATTCAATTCATTTAGCTTCACAAACATGTCTCTTAGGTAGGCCAGTTTCATGAGGAAGTGTTCATCATTAAACTTGCTGGCAAGATCGTTCCCCTCCTCTTCCAAGAAGATTCTGATCTCATCTTTAAGCGCCAGCACCCTGGACAGCACTTTTCTGCGAGAGAGCCATCGGGACTCGCTGTGAAAAAGAACAGCTACTGTGTACAGTGTACTCGGAGCCCATCCCCTCGCACAATGCGGAAAAAAGGCGAGCTTTCAGTGGTCTTGTTTTGATGTAATTGACGGTGGTTATAACATCGGATAAAACGGCATTAAGCTCCGGACTCAGCTGCTTTGACGCGAGTGCCTCTCTGTGTATTATACAATGCGTCCAATGCTCTCGGTGCAACGCGCTTGATGAGCGCCTGTAGCCCTCCCCGTGTTCCTGCCCGGGCACCGTATGTGCAGATCCCCACACAGTCCTCCCATTTCATTTCGGCTTCACTCTGACAGGTGTCGATTATTTTTGAACAGTTCATCAGCTGTTGCTCTCTTTCAGACATAGTTGCAAAATAGCAAATCCTCGCTCAGCTCATCTGTATCCACTTATCTGACATGTACGCAATTAACATACTGTCTGTAGCCTCGTCTACCTGGAGCGCAAAGTGTTCGTCTTTTACTTTCTCAACAAGCTGCTCTTTCATGTCTTCTGAGATGTCATCAATGCGTCTAGCAATAGTGTTGTCGGACAAGGGGATGGCTTTGAGTTTTTGGGCAGTTGCCTCGTCAATTAAAGTTGAAACCATATCTATAGCGCAAGGGAGTATGAGCTTCTCAGCGATGGTGTGTGGTTTTTTAGACTGGGCGATACGATAGGCCACTTTATACGAGGCAAGTTGAGCATTAGATGTGACAGATGCTGTTTTAACAAAGCAGATCTGCTGACCACGATATTCTTGTAGTTTTCGCTGAAATAAATCGAGGGGCTTGTTCACATCATTGGGGTGTGTGGTCTCCAAGTGACGTTTCATCTTGTTTGGTTTCATGCTCGCTACTGCTAAGGTTTTGAGACAGAGGACATACACTGTTCGTTCCTCCCCACCTACCACGTTAGATGTGAAGCCAAGGGAGATCTATGACTCATCATACTTTCTTGCTTTGGGCTTAGTTGCTGCAAGGCTTGTCGTAGGCTCATCCACTTTTCTTTTAACTGACGGCCGTGTTAAAAACTTCTCCATTTTGTAGATTTATTTTCGAGCAGTGTTTGTTTACAATTTCTTCCCGCGCCCCCCCTGCAGTACCTCCGCGACCCATCAGGGGTCGCGCCCCACAGTTTGAAAACCACTGCTTTAAATACTTTGAAGCAGTTAAGTCGATAACACAACATCCTCTTCACTATATTGGTGACTATGAGTAGAATCTAAAGTAACATAAAATAAAACTAACTATTTTATTGACGACAAATTATCAAAGGCTTCTATCTCTAGGTCTACAACCAATTTCTTTACTTTAAAAAGTAAAATTAGCTAATTAGCTGTGCTAATATTACTCGCTAAACCATTTACCTAAGTTGTAAAATTGGAAGTATTTGCTATACATTATTATAAATATATAACAACGCATTATTAGTATTTGTGTTATAAAGGGATTATACAAAATAAAGGTATTTAATCTTCAAGGGTGATGTTTGTAATTAATGATTATGCCTTATATATCTAGATAACTCAATAACACACTTTTCCACCTTATTCACCTGGGAACACATGTGCATTGCTTGTGTGTCATGTGTGCATGAGTGTAAAGTTAGTATTGTATTTGGACTCTGGACCTCCACGTTGGATGCAGGCAGCGTCACTAGAGGTGGATAAGGCTTTGTTTTGGATGTTTACAACTATAAGACATTGCACAACTCTTCCACCCTAGAAGTATTTTTGTTGTTTCCAAAGTAGCATTAAAAGTACCTTGGTCATCCATGTTTTTGAAAACATTTCTCAATTTTAGTATTGAAAACAGGAAGGTGCAGTTTCATGGCAAGCATTGACAAGTATCTGAATAGGAACATAATTCTGCCTCTGGATAAAGATTGAGACGAAACTGTGACAGGAGCCAGGACATGTTAAGACATGGAAGAAATACAAGTTACCTCCTATGAAAAGCAGCACATGCCCCACCGTGACCACAGCAGTCTCTCTTTATGTTCATGTAGTAACCATTTGTTTGTTTTAGAGATGTTTTGATAATTCACTGTATGCTCTAAAACAGCGTAAGTACAAAACATATATTTAATGTTTTTTTTAGGATTAGATTTATTGTAGATTTACATCATCTGTAATCGACTAGAAATACAAAAGTATTGTTTGCAGATGCAAGTATTTATTTTTGATAACTTAACAGAGATTACAAAAAAGTCACAGTTTCCAACTTCAAAACACAAATATTTACAATTTCGACAAGTGCAGAGCTTTGCAACTTGTAATAAATATTAGTTTAATTTGGTTTACAGTATTTGACATGCTTCCAACAGAGGTCAGCATCCTGATGAACGATGGCGGAGGTGGACTTAGTTGCCCTTGATAAAGGACTCGCAGAGGGAAGTGAGCTGGGCCTGGAGGTCCTGGGCGTACAGGTCCAACTTTTCCTTCAGGTCCTCAGCGTAGGTGGACACCATCTGTTTCACCAGGTTGGCTCTCTGCATCAGCTCCACCTGGACCTTCTCCGTCACAGGGGCCACGCGCTCCTGGAAGTCCTGCAGGTGCTTGTCCACCTTCAGCTTCAGGTCGTCTGTGTAGGGCCCGAGCTGAGCAAGCAGGTCCTTCACACTCTGCTTCAGCTCCTCGCTCTTCTGCTCCAGGGTGGCTCTCAAGGCCTCGGTGTCAAGGGACTCAGCGTAGGAGGCCAGCTCCTGTTTAAGCTGCTCCACTCTCTGCTGGATCTGGACCTTCATGTCGTCGGTGTAGGGCTCCAGCTTGCCCCTGACAGTGCTCAGCTCCTTGGTCAGAACATTTTTCAGCACATCAGCCTCTGCGGTGATCTTGGTCATCAGGTCTTGGGCAGCAGGGGGGAGCTGCTCCTGCAGGGAGACGGCATACTGGCTGGCAATGTCAGTGCTGTCGGCCAGGCGGGCACTGGAAGACACGCAGGGTGAAGGTTAGACAATCGGACGTTTTTGTGTAATACCATGCCAACCACACATTCCACTAATAGTCACCATGGTTCCTGTGTGTCACACTACTTACTTGACTTCCTGTCCAAACTCTGATTTCCTGATCATCTGGAGGGTGTCATCAGCTGTTTGGGTGGCCTTCCCAATATATTCCCAGAAAGCATCAGTCAGTACTTCAAGCTGTGGCTTGGGTGCATCAGCATAAAAGATGTTGGCATTGCAGCCTGTTGGACGGACACAGAAGCAGCTTTATAAATGCAGTTCATATTAATAGCTGTTAGTTGGGTAAACCATACTGAGTGATGTAGAAAAGACACTTGAGAAAGCAAAAACAACTTACCAGACAGTACGGCAATGGTGAGTACAAGGAATACCTTCATGGTTGCTGAAAAACAGTTATAAGATTGTTAGCTTTCAGACTTCATTATTGTGTCATGTGATGTATTGAAATCTAGTGTAATTCTCACCTGCTGTTGGCTTGTGCGTCTCTCAGAGTTAAGCGTGTTTGTGAATGACAGACTGGTGCTTCCATGTATATATATATATATATATTAGTGCTGTCAAAATTATCGCGTTAACGACGGTAATTAATTTTTTGAATTAATTGCGTTAAAATATTTAACGCATTTAACGCATGTGCAGAATGGCCCGCCCCATACGTGCCACCAGTGCCAGGGTATGGCTGGGGTAGGCTACACCCATACCAATAAATGGCTTAGCCCCACCATGAAAAATGATGTTAAAGTAAGCAAAACAAAGTCTGCCAACTCGCGCGGAGTAAATTGCACAGACAGCAGTTAGTAAGATTGATTTCAGTAGCCACGGTTTGGAAACTTTTGTCACGTAGTGATCATCTTCTCAATAGAACATCTTTGATCACGACGTGGTGTTGTTGCAGGAAGTCCCGGCAGAGAATACTTTTGCTGTAGTACAGGGGTGCACATAACTGGTACGCAGGTTATGTGCGTAATGTGTCACAAAGCGCATTTGCGTACCGACGTACTTGTGAAGCTTTTCCAGACAGAGTCGGTCTCCGTGTGCACAGACAGGGCTGCTGTTAACGTCGGTCTGTACAACGGAATTGTGCCAAAACTACGCCAACCGGCTGCGGAGGGAGACTCCCCCCCCTTCACTGGAGAACTGCGCTAAAACAGCTGATCACAACGTTCACACTCTGTGGTCACGAAGTACTCCACTAGCCGCCGCCGCCCCCCCCCCCCTCTGTCGACTTTCCGGAAGTACTCCCCCGTTGATAGAAATCAACACGTAATGAATTAAGACCCCACGGTTTGATGATTGATAGGTGTGTGGGTTGTCTTTCATTTTGACACGCATAAAAATGTTATAATAAACATAGATACTGTATGTTAAATGGATATATCCGCCTTCTTTCATTTATCTTTCCATTCCCACAACAATATACATAAATAAATGGCATATTTTGGACATAGTTCGAATGGTGATTAATCATGATTAATTAATTTTTAAGCTGTGATTAATCTGATTACATTTTTTAATCGTTTGACAGCCCTAATATATATATATATATATATATATATATATATATACTGAAGCACAGAAAAGTTGTAGTCAAGAGCTCAAAGTCCAGAAGTCAAGTTCCATGTTGTCACAATGACTCTCCTCCTGACTCCTCTGCTTCCGCACTACTATCACATGAGCTGTTGAGCCTCCAACACATGCGCACTGACACAACCTTTACAGTTTTCACAGGCAATATGGCTTTTTGGAACAATAAAACCAATGTACCTGACCATGAATATTGCAATAGTTCTTGTTTGACCCCTTTTTAGAAAGCATCTAGGACATAGTAACCGTCCACGTTGTCCAGTGGTAAAAGTGTCCTCAGATAACTCCAGATAACCTCAATATGCTTGGACTGGTGGACTTTGTGTTAGGGGCAAGAAACGTGAATTAAATATGCGTAGTGAGAAGCCAAAAGCCAAAGTGTTGGAATCAATTTTCCTTGGTAATGCGGTTGAGGTAATTTAAGTTAGCTTTAAATCAAATTGTGGCCTTTTAAAAAATGCTTTAAACTGACCGAGGGGAATAATTGGAGTAAGTAGTTTGTAATAAATGTACCAAACTGCCTCTTAAAATGCGTTGTAAATATAAAGCAAGGGATCTGTATGTTGGTATTCCTTCCCATTCCTTGAGAACAGTTTATCTGACCTTCTTCACACTTTACAGATGTAATGCTTCGGAATGTAAAGTGCCGAAGAGGGTCAAATAGGACATGTCCAATATTATAGAAAACAAACAAATGAACAGGACTCTGGGCCGGAGCAGGTCAGGAGTTCAGGGCTCTGAATACTGAGTTGATCATGTCACCATGTCTGCAGCAGGCTATTACCCACTTAGTTCAGTCACAATTGCTGTTGGGTATACAAAAATTACAACCCAACTTCACACGTTTGCTGTTCTGACCTATTAGACTAGGAACTTTGTTTTTTGACAAAGATATATGCCATCAACGGGAATGTGTTTCAAATAGGTGCAGCAGACCTTGAGACAATTGACTTAAACTAAGAGCATTTCTAAAGGCAAAATGTTCAAGCTAATTAAATCCTTGATTTACCTTATAACCGGTTATCTCAAAGCCAGTGTCTATCTCATTTTGGAACCCGATACATACATTGAGAAATGAAAAAAAACAAACTTGTCATAAGGACTAAAAAAGAAGGCAGTGTTGAGGGTTAAGTTGTTTCTACGAGTTGTTCAAGCAGCAATTCTATAGACTAAGGCCGGTTTTGCATGGGCACTATACAAAATAAGTAGAAGATATATACATATCAAGTTTAGCCCACTTGTTCAAAAGTCTTAGAATACTATCATGGTAAAATGAGAATAATCGTTTCTATAAAATGTTACATGTTCAAGTCTAAGACATTGTGAGTTGGACACTGTCTATAGAAAAAATGGAAGAAACAAAAATGTTGATACTATGATTTGCCTTGTGTGATACTGAGGCTACTTTGTCCTCTGAAAGCTGACGGTGTTAGTGTCTGCTGACCTTTGGCCAAACTGACCTATAGGACTCATAGCATGACACAGACTAGAACCACAAGCTACAGTGAAGTTGGTTGGCAACACGGCAAGCTAATAGTGACAATAAATCAACCACTGTAAATCTAATCAAAGCTGGACATCAGAGACATAAGGAGAGGGATTTTGCCAATCCTGGCAAAGCGTTATCTCTGGCGATGCAGAGCTGGCATAAAAGTGATTACAGACATACCTTTGAGGACAGTAGGGCTTTTGAGGACAAGGTCCATTTAAGGATACACTTGAGGATTTAGTAACACTCTAACACCAAGGAATCGCACATATTTAGGCCAAATCATGATAAAAAGGCACATACTGTAACTAAATCAATAGTGTTTGGTAGATGATAACTGACATATGAAACTGTTTAAAATAAATGATTTGCTTGGTGTGTCTGTGCATTGGTGCAACAATATGGGGTTGTGCATGATTGTTGCGTGGTGTCTGGCACTGGGTGTCAGTGAGGATAGCAGGGTGAGGCAAGGTGACAGCAAGACACTAGCCAATGTACTTTGGGATCATTAGAGTCCGTATTGCTTTATAAGCTGCAGAACCTTACCGGCTCAACACAAGCAGTGCCAAGTGGATTTGCCGATACAACAGCAAACTCAGGTGAGATGATGAAGGATTGTGTCACACTCCTAAGTTCATGTCACTTTTGTAGGTTTGGGTGTTTTTGCTGTTCTCCCTGTCATGTTTTCCTCTTGGTATATTGTCTGGTCCTTTTCCCTGTGTTTTTCCTCCTGTCGTTAGTTTCCCTGGTGTGTCTAGTTGTCTGATTGTGTTCACCTGTGGCCCTTGTGTTTCTCCTCCCCTGCCCGGCTGTTTCTCGTCTTGTGATTACCCCTCCCTGTATTTAGTCTTGTCTCCTCCTGTGTTCAGGGTTGGTGCTTCTTTTGTATGTGACCCAGTTAACCGAAGAGTGTTTTGTTTGTCCAAGTTTATTTAAAGTCCTTGAAATAAAGGTATCGCCAAGTGTAATCTGCGTTTGGGTCCTACCTGCTTCACTCCGCGTAACAGAAAGCACCAACCAATAAATGGGCCCAGCAGATCCGTTCGAGCTTGAGTTATTTAATTTTTCCTTTTTTTTGGCTAACTGCTCGGATCGATGGAAGAGAGCACCTGGAGTTCAGCAGCGAAAGGCTGTGTTATCAGAGGCGCGCCAGATGGCTAGAGAGAAACCAGGTTAGGTGAAATTCTTACCTGGCTGGATTTCAAAGATCCTCCCGGTGTGTGATTCCCGGCCTGCTAGCCCCAGGCATGCTAGCTCCCTGGCTCCCAATTCCCAACCTGGTACCATACGCCTCGTGGGTTCCGTCTGAAGTCAACCCATGCTTCTGCCCCAGTTCCTGCTCCTGGCCAGGAGTCGTATTCTGGACCTCGTCTGGCTTATGGAGGTCCACGGAGTATTTAGGCGGCTGCTAAGAGAAGGAGTCGCAAGGCCAGGCTAGCAGCCCGAGCCCCAGCAGCCAAGGCTCCATGCTCCAGTACCGGCCCACACAGCCATGGTTCCGTGCTCCAGTACCATCCCACACAGCCATGGATCCGTGTTCCGGTTCCGTGCCCAGCAGCCATGGTTCCGGCTACAGAACCGGCCCACACAGCCATGGTCCCGGCCCCAGTTCAGGCCCCAGCAGCCATGGTTCCAGCCCTGGTTCCGGCGCCAGCAGCCATGGTACGGGCTCCAGTACAGGCCCCAGCAGCCATGGTTCCGGCTACAGAACCGGCCCACACAGACATGGTTCCAGCCCCAGTCCTTACCCCAGTAGCCATGGTTCCGGCCCCAGCTCCGGTCCTAGCAACCATGGTTCCGGTTTCAGTACCGGCCCCAGTAGCCATGCTCCCGACTCCAGTTTCAGCTCCAGGACTGGCTTACCGGCCGACGCCAGCTCCCTGAGTCCTGTCGGCGTACCGGCAGACTCCAGCACCTCGTCTCCTGTTGGCTCTCCAGCCGACGCCAGCTCCCCGAGTCCTGTCGGCGTACCGGCCAACGCCAGCTCCCGAGGCCTGTCGGCGTACCGGCCGACACCAGCACCTCGTCTCCTGTTGGCTCTCCAGCCGACGCCAGCCTCCCCGTGTCCTGTCGGCGTACCGACCGACACGAGTCCCCTCTCAAGTCTCCTCTCCAGTTCCCTCTCAAGTCTCCTCTCGAGCTACCTCTCGAGTCTCCTCTCGAGCTACCTCTCGAGTCACCTCTCAAGTCACCTCTCAAGCCACCTCTCGAGTAACCTCTCAAGTCTCCTTACAAGTCAACTCTCAACTTCCTTCTCGAATCTCCTCTCCAGTCTCCTCTCAAGTCTCCTCACAAGTCTCCTCACGAGTCCCCTCTCGAGTCCCTCTCAAGTCCCCTTTCAAGACACTTCTCAAGTCCTCTCTCTCGAGTCCCCTCTCGAGTCCCCTCTCAAGTCTCCTCTCCAGTCCCCTCTCGAGTCCCCTCTCGAGTTTCCTCTCGCAGACTGCTCTTCTGCTTGGGGTCCTGCCAACCCCATGTCCTGTGCCGTTGGAGGTCCCGCAGACTACTCTTCTGCCGGGGGTCCTGCCAACTTCATGTCTTGTCACGTTGGAGGTCCCGCAGACTACTCTTCTGCCGGGGGTCCTGCCAACCCTATGTCCCGTGCCGTTGGAGGTTCCGCCGACTGCTCTCCTGCCGGGGGTCCTGCCGGCCCTGTGTCCTCTTCTGTGGGGGATCTTGCCGACACCGGCTCCTGCCCGGCCTCCGGAGCTGTCCGGTCTTTGCCCCCGGTCCGTCCGCCCGAGTTCCCCACCTTGGTCTCTGCCTTGCCCCCGGGCCGTCCGCCCTCCACCCGTCCTCCAGACCCCCTCCACCCACCCTGCTGGACTTTGTTTTTTGGGACGTCTGGGATCCGTCCCTTGAGGGGGGGGGGTTATGTCACACTCCTAAGTTCATGTCACTTTTGTAGGTTTGGGTGTTTTTGCTGTTCTCCATGTCATGTTTTCCTCTTGGTTATTGTCTGGTCCTTTTCCCTGTGTTTTTCCTCTTGTCATTAGTTTCCCTGGTGTGTCTAGTTATCTGATTGTGTTCACCTGTGGCCCTTGTGTTTTCTCCTCCCCTGCCCGGTTGTTTCTCGTCTTGTGATTACCCTCCCTGTATTTAGTCTGTCTCCTCCTGTGTTCAGTGTTGGTGCTTCTTTTGTATGTGACCCAGTTCACCGAAGAATGTTTTGTTTGTCCAAGTTTATTTAAAGTCCTTGAAATAAAGGTATCGTCAAGTGTAATCTGCGTTTGGGTCCTATCTGCTTCACTCCGCGTAACAGATTGGCTTGGAGTAGCTTCTGAATTTTTTTCTTTTTACACTAAATCTTAGTGAACATGCTTTGCGAACTATCTTTGCATCTCCTTGTTAAGATATAAGAGCCATGAAGGTCCTTGTTCTGCTCGTCCTTGCCATTGTCACTGGTGAGTATGGTGGAAAAATATCCCTATTTGTTTTGGCGCGTGACGCTCAAGTAAAAAGACTTCAAGGAAAAACATACAATTGCAATGAGATTTTTGGACCACTCAAATCACTTTTAAATAACACCCAGAAATTCCTTGAATGTGAAATTAACCGATCACACACACATTAATATACTGGTCTGTACTGATATGGAACCTTTATGGGTGACCATATAAGGAGCCAGACTGCTCATCATTTAATTTAATTTAATTTCAAACCTTTATTTATGCAGGTGAGTCCCATTGAGTTAATTGATCTCTTTTTCAAGGGTGACCTGATGCAAGTAGGTTCCACATGAATACATATAAACATAAAACAACAGAAAAACAAAAAGGACATCATACAGCATATTTACAGCGACTACAATTTACATAGCTAGTGACATTTACAGGTTCGAACAGTTTCCGATTGGATAGCATATATCCTTGCTTTAAAAACATTTAGTGGAACCAAATTGCTCAGCTTCCATTCCTTTTGCAGACTGTTCCAAGTTAGTGGAGCTGCACATCTAAAAGCTATCTTCCCTAAGACAGTCCTAGCAGTTGGCACATTTAATAAAACCACAGCATGCGATCTCAGGCAGTAGCCACATACAATTCGCCGTGAGATCAGGGAGCAGATGTAGGATGGAAGTTTCCCTAACATGGCTTTGTATATAAAAATGTACCAGTGACCGAGCCTCCGTACAGTTAGTGAAGGCAAAACTGCATACAGGGTACAGTGATGGGTTAATACTTTACAGTTTGTCACTAATCTCAGCGTACTGTGATACGCAGCATCTAACTTGTTTAGATAATTGGCAGGTGCATTCGTATAAATCAGATCACCATAGTCCAGTACAGGTAAAAAGGTCAAAGTGACCTGGCCTCAAGCGAGAAACAGGACTTGTTCCTGTAAAAGAAACCTAGCCTAACCCTCCGTTTTTGAAGCAGGTTATTGACATGAAGTTTAAAAGTGAGACAATCATCAAGCCAGATACCAAGGTATTTGTAACAGGTAACCACTTCAAGTTGTATTCCTTGCATAGTTACAATATCTAAAACAGGCTCTGGTGTCTTTTTAGAATTTGAAAAGAGCATTACCTTGGTTTTATCAACATTTAAAAGAAGCTTTAGTTTAGAGAGCTGAGTCTGAATAATGGTAAACACAGCTTGCAATTCAACAACAGCCTCCTTAATGGAGGGACCTGCACAGTACATCACGGTATAGTCCACATACAAATGTAAGGTTGCTCCATTGACATTTTCACCTAAACTATTGATATAGATGGATAATAATAGAGGACCTAAAACATTAGTAATGTTTAACCACTCAGAAGACAGCCCGTCAAACTGAACACATTGGGACCTTTCAGAGAGATAGTTCACAAACCAACCCACTGCATGGCTGGATATGCCAATACTGGCCAGCCTCTGCTTCAAGATGTGATGATCGACGGTATCAAACGCTTTGGACAGGTCAACAAATAGAGCTGAATAACTCTGCTTATTATCTAAAATACTCGCCATATCATTCACCACTTTCATTGTCGCAGTGATGGTGCTATGTTGTTTTCTGAAGCCTGACTGATGTTTAGACAGGATGTCATTTGTACATAAAAACTCCTTTAACTGTTCACTCACTAGGCATTCAAGACCCTTAGCCAGAACTGACAATTTAGAGATGGGCCTATAATTATTTAATAAGGTGGCCTCCCCTCCTTTTAGTAAAGGTAGGACATAAGCTGACTTCCATACTTTTGGAATTGTATTTGAGCTGAGGGAGAGGTTAAAAAGAGTGAGAGGTGGAGCAATAAAATCTGCAGCTATCTTTAAAAAGAAAGGTTCTACGTTGTCCGGGCCAGCCGGTTTCTTAGGATCTAACTTGGTTAAGGCTTCACGAACAACATCAACAGTAAAAGGAGTAAAACTAAAAGGGTTTTCCAAAATACGTTTTTCAGAGTCACAGACTGTGGTGTTCACAGAAGCAGAGTTAGTGACAGAATCAAACAGAGAGAGCCACAGGACACCAAATGCTCATTAAAACAATTTAACATAGTAGCCCTGTCCGATATTGTGCCAGATGCTGTGCTAAGGCACGGAGGTATAGCTCATTACGGATTTCACCGGTGGATATCGATTTTATGGCTTTCCAAAATTCTCCAGGATTATTCAGGTTGTTTGTGGTAACTGACAGATAATACTTCAAATTAGCACTTTTTATTTGTGATGTGAAGCTATTTCTTAGCTGCCTAAAGCGTAGCCATTCTACCTCTGAGCCTGATTTCCTAGCCTTTGCCCAGGCCTTGTTTCTCTCATGAAGAAGACTAGATAATTCAGCAGAAAATCAAGGATTGCCTCGTCCCTTCACTCTAAATTGACGCAGGGGTGCATGTCTATCTATAATTTCCATAAAACCAAGATAAAAACAAGACAATCATCTAATTCAGGGCTTCTCAAACTCCGGACCAAGATCCGGATCCAGACCAAGATCCGGATCCGGACCGAACTGCAAATCAATCCGGACCGAAACCTGTGTCCCATTATAAAAAATAAATAAATAAATTCTGACTCTGATGTAAATTAAAGTGGACCTATTATGCTATATTGGAAAAATATATTGTAGGGCCATACCTATACAAAACATGTCTGTGAAGTTTTTTGCTTAAAATACCAAACAGTTCACCCATTGTAGCCATGCCTCATACTGCTCATACCCCTCTTTTGCAGCCCTGTTAGAGAAACGCGGATTTTGGGTCCTTAGCTTGAAAAAACAAAAGAGGAGGCGGAGCTAATGCCTGATCAGAATTCTACCAGAGATAAAGTTAAATTCTGCTGTGATAAAACGCCACCCTGTTCTAAACCACATCAAAGATTATTTCTGAAACAGTATGGAGCTCAAATGCTTTTTCTCTTGCGGGTTTATCACAAGGTGAGTTCCTTTTTGTATTTCCTGATTTTTAAACACATGTGCTCTACAGTACAGGTTAGCTCTGAGTGTTAGCGAGGCTTGCTAATGTAAACAAAGACGAGATTACGTCCAAAACACGTCAGGCATTGTTTCTGATAGCAACTTTCTGTGGGTCCGCTGACGATTTGACGTCAAATCGGCAGCAAATCTGTATCCGCTTTTAAAAGATTTGGGTACTGAGGAAAAGAGAGAGGGTTTTATTTTCTGACGCTGCGTGAGTTCCCCGACGAACCGGGAACACATATTTATGTATAAAAGACATCACAAAGTGCATTTTGCATGATAGGTCCCCATTAATGTATATTTTCTTGTGTCTGACGCGTTGTGAGAATGAACGTGCATATATATATTTACTTGTGTGCGCGAGCGTGACACGCATTGCAGACCGCAAGTTAACCGCAAGTTTACCTTGACTTTCTAATGCTTCTAATGCCATTTTTGCCGAGGTTCAAGGCATTGGCTACAGACAAACAGTGCCATTTCTCCCACTAGTTCAAGCCATCATATATGTATGTATTGAATGTGTGTGTGTATACAGGGGCACCGTTTACCGACAGGCAAGTGCTTGGACCAGAAGGTCCAGACTTTACTGGCATTGATCCGGACCATTGACCTTGTATACAATTCACAAGTGGACCTTTCACAAAAAAGTTTGAGTACCCCTGATCTAATCTAATGCTCATTCACACACACTCACACATGCCTCTAGGATTTGGCAGTTCAGTATAGTGCCACTTTACCTCCTTCGGAATATTTTTTCGGTTAAAATACCTGAAAACTCTGAAATATTTTGAACCTTCCAACTGTTGTTCAAAATGTTTTTGTCTCTGTTCAACAGGCTGCAATGCCAACATTTTATATGCTGATGCACCCAAGCCACAGATTGAATTGCTGACTGAGGCCTTCTGGGACTATGTCGCAAAGGCAAAAGACACAGCTGATGACACCCTCCAGATGATCAGCAAATCACCGTTTGTCAAGCATGTCAAGTAAGTCTAGACAAGACCATTGTTACCATTGTCGACATTCTAATGATGCAAACAAAAAAAAGTATACTGCAAACTGATATGCAATTTCTCCTCACTGAATTCGAATTAAAGGTAACATCCCATTGTTCTCGCTCCTTTCTAGTGACCGTCTGGTAGACGGGTTCATGGCTGCCTTCTATTTTGCCTCCGCCGTGCAGGACCAGCTTCCCCCTGCAGCTAAGGACATGATCCACAAAGTCACCAGTGAGACCGGGTGTGTGGAAAGGGAGCTGGCCGCTGCCCTGAAGCCCTACACCGACAACATGGAGGTCCAGATCCAGCAGAGAGTGGAGCAGCTCAAACAGGAGCTGGCTTCCTACGCTGAGTCCCTTGACACCGAGGCCCTGAGAGCCACCCTGGAGCAGAAGAGCGAGGAGCTGAAGCAGAGTGTGAAGGACCTGCAGGCCCAGCTCGGGCCCTACACCGATGACCTGAAGCTGAAAGTGGACCAGCACCTGCAGGACTTCCAGGAGCGTGTGGCCCCCATGGCCGAGCGGGTTCAAGATCAGCTGATACAGAAAGCCATTCAGGTTCGAGATATGGCCGCCCCATACGTTGAGGATCTGAGAGTAAATCTGAACCCCTACTCCCAGGACCTCCAGGCCCGCCTCACCTCCCTCTACGAGGCCAACGCCAAATCCAAATAAGTCAACCTCCCCCTCACCTTAAAGGGAAAGAAACTGCATCAACAGAAACACAATAATCTGACCCCGGGACACAAAATGAACAAAACGACAACACAAGCTAACCAGTTATAGATGTTTTAAGAAAATAATGATTTGGAGGTTACAAACTGTGTTAGTAAATTAATGAAAAGGGAACATAGATTGGTAGATTCTGAAAATCTGAAAATCAGATGTTTTTTCTGCATTGTGAAATCAGACTGGGGAAAGTGGACATGAAAAACAAAAAAGACAAATTGAAGCAGAAAACACATTATGAGCTGCACTGAAGCTCATGAGTTTACTTTGCATCACCTATAATTACTCGTGAAAGCAAGACAGGTGAAAACATTTGGTAACTAAAGTGTACTGAATAAATGTTGTGTAATATACATTCTTAAGTAAGAAACTAATGATGGTATTTATAGAAAATAAAGTTATTTTGAAAAGAAGAACATACTAAAGGAGACTGGCATGTTTTTCATAAATTAGTCACTCTGTATCTCCTGTCTGTAAGAGAATATTTTCATCTGATCTGTTTATAGAGTTTCTTATTGTTTTATAGAATCTGTGATACTGCAAACATCTGCTTGTAGTCAGTCAGAGACTCTTCTGTAGGTTGAGGTCACAGGTCAAACGCTTCTCCTATGTCCGTGGGGGGTTGACCTGGCAGCATCTCTTTGAGACAAGCAGACCATTGTCTCGCATCGGCTATTGATTATACGCGGGCTTTCTGGGAGCCCGCCTCTCCTCGTGTTGGTTAGATGTTTTGTGTCTTTTGGTTCAGAGATTACCTTGGTGGAGCACAAGGACAGTGTGAAACTAGGATGATCTCCCGGCCGTATGCAATTGTCTGTCTCTCAATAAATATCAGTGTATTGACAGGCGAATCCAGTTTCACTCATTTGATGATGCGCTCAACATTGCTGCAAAGAAGTTTTTACTTCACAATTGGCGTCGCGAACGGTTACCAACAAATCGTCGAGCTGGTGAGTGTAATTTCAAATCTATATTTTGACATTGCCTCGCCAGACTCTGTGATTGACGGTATAAAATTACCTGTGGAACAGATAGATGCAATATTTTTGGTTTCCTCTGTGTGTGTGCACGGCAAATATTCGGAGAGACCTTAAAGAGGGCATCACTAATGTGGAACTTCGGTTTAAAAGCAATGTAAAGATTTGTACTGAAACGAATCGCCGAATTCTGGAGATTTCAACGGTTTAACTAGTTAAATCAACTCGCCTCGAAATCACCCTGTTGCTGCTGCAGGAAGAGGGTGTGGGTAATTCCCCTCCCCCCCCCCCCCTGTGGGGAGCAGCACACGAAACAAAGCACAGTGTCGTATTCTACTTAAATCGCACCATTATGAGTTTTGGAAATAAACATAACTCTTATTATGATGTTACTAAATATTACGTCACGCTGTGTTTCATAAACTGAGGGGTTGTTGAATTTGGCTGTTGTTCAAATAAAGGGTACTGAATTCATTAAAAGTCTCTGCTCTCCGGATCGGGGAGGGCAGAGCACCACTAAATTAGCATAGTGGTTGTTGATTGAGAATAATGTGGTTATTACTCTTCAGCAGATTCCGTTCTTAGAATTAATTAAATTAATTAATATCTCTGCTCTCGGTCGGTTGAGCAGTTTTACCACTACATTTGCATAGTGGTTTTGATTGAGAATAAGGTAGTTTATTGCTCATCAACTGAATTAATGTTTAACAACACAGACTTGTATTTTCTGTTAATCACACCATAAGCTCAAGAACTAAATTGAGCTATTAAATGGGAAGGGTGGTGGCAGAATATTACATTCACACTGTGTTTAATACATTTACGGATTATTGAATTGGATTTTGTTTAAAAAAAAAAAAAATTTTTTAAATTAAAAAAAAAACAATAAGTAAAAATAAGTACTGATATTTCCCTACCCCCGCTGAAGTTTCCCTAATTCGGATTAAAATTAAACTGGATGAGTTTAGCTGTCACCTGATATTTGTTGCGGGTTCATGTTTGTTTGTATAATTGTTTCGTGTTTGTTTGTATACCTGCCGTCTTGTGCATGTTTTTGTAACAACTAATAAATGAATCAGTCCACAGCCAAGGTAAAATGAATCTAAATTTCCGCAAAAGGAAAATAAATAGCAAAAAAGCCTCTGTTTTACACCCGGGAACCTCAGAGGCATAACTGCGGGTCATCTGTCTGCTCAAATAGGTCAATGTTGTATTATTTGTTTCATTTATTCTTAATCTATGTATTGTATGGTAATAATGAAAATAAAATAACCTAATGTATTGAACACATTCCGAAACAAAGCAGATAAGACAAGACTTAGACACAATGGTGATTGAACCTTTTTGCACGATTGATGCAAAATGAAAACTTTGTCATTATCTGTTTCCAACTGGCCACTGGAATCAGATAATGGATATGAGTTGAAGTTCAATTACAGTTTTAAATATAGTTCAACATTCTTTATTTAACTGTTTGAAATTATTTCTAGTCAAAATCCCCTCCTTTTCTTTACTCTGCTTGGTGCTGCAGAAGAAGAAAATAAAATAAAACGCAAGACACGAGGTCAGAGACAGGCGTGACCTCTGGAAGGAGAAGATAATCTGAAGCAGACCACGGCGCGACCCATTGGGGGTTTTATGACCACAGCACAAAGAGGAACATCTAATTGCAGCAGTCAGTTTATAATTTTGCCAGTACTGTTGATACTGGTACTTTATTTGAGTATCTAAAATGTTTTGCTGCTTTATTTTTCTACTCCACTACAGTTCAGTGGTAAATGGTGTACTTTTACTCCACTACATGTATTTAATACCTTTAGTTACTTTCAGATGTGGATGAATGATGTGAAATCTAATCAAGTGTTTAATCAGACTTTAGTTCCACCTGGAGTGAATCCACCAGCTACCGTATGCAGTATACAAAGTCATTCAAACTAGCTTCTCCTTTACCAGCTTTGAGAACACTTTCATGATCAATCATTATAAAACATATCATATATATTATTCTGGAATAAACCAATCTGCACAACGACTACTTTTACTGTCGCTATTTTCACTATATTTTGATGACAATACTTTTATACTTTTACTTGAGTAACATTTTGAATGCAGTACTTTTACTGTAACTTAGTATTCCTACACTCTGGTACTTCTACTTGTACTCAAGAACAAGATATGAGTACCTAAGCTAACGTTAGCCAGAAACCTTCCATTTTGACACAAAGAACAATGGGGTAATTTCAAAGTAATTCGAAGTAATTCACACAGCCTCTTCCCTATGGGAGGAGCAGCAGTTTCAGCTTCATTTAAATATGTCGCGTGGTTATAGATGGATTTATTTTTTCCTCTAAAAGAGAGAATGTGTATTTTATGTTAGTATTTCAAAAATCTCCTGGGGGAGAATCCCCCCAGACCCCCTGCGGGGGTTGGGTTTTCAGCATGTGAACTCTTTCACTTGTGAGGAAATGGTAGGATTGGCTCCAGGTCGCCTTTTTATTTACTACAAGACAAATGTTTTTATTTTTATTTTTATTTCATACAGTTCAATTTGGATTGAGACAGGGAAATATTCTAAACCTCACGCGTGGCGTTTCACTGACAAGGGGGCGATATAGCGTGTATGTAATTACATTTCAAATACTGATTTGAGCCCCACCACTGTATGGGTTAGCCCTACCATAGATTATCTAACACAAATACTCGGGAGCCGATAAGTCAATAATTTGCTTATCGCGACAGGCACACAATAAAACAGTGGAAACAAACATGTGTTTGACTTTCATTATTTAATGAAACTGTGTGCCCTTTATAGTCTGTGTCCAATATTGTGTATTTGTATATATATATTATATATATATATCCTAAATATATGCTAAGGTCCCGCTACGGACACGATAGCAGTCGCTTCGTGCGCATGTGTGTAATTAAACCCATGATATCAAAATCTCACTCCAGCCAGGTACCCAAAGTTAGCAACCCTGTCCATACCCCAATAATATTTTATTGATGACAAGTTTGCATCCCTGCCTGTTATCGTTTTCATCACGGAGCTGAAAAAAAAAATGGTGTATTGATTACTGATCTGTGCAAGTCAAATTTGTTAACTGACTTTGGTTCTAATGTTAATGTTAATTTGATTTCAACCCATAAGTAATTATTTAAATTAACTCAACATTCCACATGATGGATTAGTGTTCCACATTTTTCCCACTAATTTGTTTATGATTAGGCCAATGGTAAAGAGAGACATTGATGACCCTGTGTCCTTTTGTTAGCACGTGGTTCCATTTTGTCTAATGGCGTTGGACAGCTTCACTAAGAGTCACCCAGTTCTACCCTGCTACAGTCCGGCTGAGTGCAGTCACAGAGATGCTATGGCTGCTCTACATGACATTAATGGTTTGGTCCGAGAATGGACACCATTTCCTGCTCCCAGAGAGAATGACGCTCCTCACACTGAACAATACAGCCATTGACACTGTCTCACGTGGGTCTGCTCCCCCCCGCCGAAGCTGGAATTCTGCTCTGAACACTTGGAACTGTCACACCAGCACCAACCCTTGGGTCAGTTAGATGAGACTAACGGCTTCACTTAGGGCATATGGGTCAGAAATATGACTCTCGTTACCACGGAGTGGGTTGTTTGTTTTTTAAGGCTATTCATACTGCTATGCAGAGTGAAGAGCCCCTACTATTTTAACAAATAGACCTGATGTCAGGGGCCTCTTACTGTCTACTTCTGCATGTATTCACATTATATGGACCATGTTTACACCTGTTGAAACTAGGGCTGCACGGAACTCAGGCTACAATACAACCATTTTGTTCTGCTCTAACGATTCAATTTATAAATTCTACATCAAAATAGTTCGTTTTTATTGTTTCCAATGATAACGTCACCTTAAGTGGAGGAATGCAAACCTGTTTTAAAATGTAAGGTTTGAATTTCTTTGACATTTCTCAGTAATGACACCCTCAGACGCCCACTATCATGTATGCCAGTGGTTCCCAAAGGACAAGTAAAAAAAAATCTCAAGGAAGCTGCATTGTCCATGGTCCGGAACTACAAATTATAAATGTATTACTTTAAAAAATGTAATATATTACACTACTTCGTTACTATCTACATAAAGTAACTCGGTACTTTACTCGTTACTTTCCTCGCCGAGCACGTACAAACTGCGCATGCGTGAGTGGCAATAACTTTCCTTACCAGCAGGCAGCGGTAGTCAAGCCCCCAGGTAGTGCGCCGGACTCAGATGAAAATATTCGTGCTGGCCAAACGGCGGTACTACACTTCCGGTTTGGTTGCCAGGCCCGGAAACACTTTTCCCATTGACTTACATGGGGAAAGAGTGGTCTGTAACTCGTTGGATAATTGTTTTAACTAAATAAACTACCCAGTATGAACACTTGTATAGACCTTATTAAAAAACATTCGTTCCTCAAGTTGTAAAACATTTGCTAATAACGTTATTCTGAGAGTTATTTCCCTCTGCATTATGAACGCGCATCTAATCCACGGGACCGCGCAGCCCGGCACGTTCATGTTACGTGTCCCGACCAATCAGAGCACACTGTGCTCACAGGGAGGGTGCTGGAGCCAGGCTCTGGCTGGAGCTTTTGGAGCTACAACGAGCGTTAAAGGCAGAGAGTGAAATTCAGTGAATACACGTAGTTTACAGAGATGCTGTATGAGGAACCAATGTGAGTTGCGTTTATCTTTACCCATGGATGCACAATGGGAACGGATCCATATCGTCTTACTGCCATCCCACGGAGCTGTAATAATGGATATATTGCACATGTTTGCTGTAATTCATTGTCATACTACATGGGCTGTATGATTGAATCTTGTACCGTAAATGTTGTATTAAATGGAGTTAATATTACCGATATCACTAGATCATTACTAGCTAGCCGCTAGCTGCTAACTGCCGCCTCGTTCATATCAAATCCATGGCGGTAGTGTGTATTTGTCATTTAATACAGGCAACAACCGGAAGACAGAGAAGAAGAATAGACTGCGTGATATAAAAATAATGGGCATACCTCCACCCAGGGGCGTTGCCTGGACCTGGAAACATTCGGGGCTTAGCCCACAGTGGCGGCGCTAGTCAAATTTTCTACTGCAAGACTCCCCACACGCACATACACAATTGCGCCATCTGGTGTCACAAACGTGTGTCTGCATTAGCTTTGTTACGGCAATGGATTGTGGGAGATTCTCATAGCACGTGAGGATTTCTTGAGGGTAAGGTGCCTGTATTATCTCGGTGGACAAAATGTATGTTTTTATTTTATAAGGACAATAACGTACTGTTGTGTTTGTTTAGTTTAATGTTAATTGTTTAATGCTCACAGTCACAGCAACATGTTTTTGTGTGATTGGTTTTATATGATTTATCAACGTGATCATCAATAGCTAATCTGAGCACCAGAACTCAGCTCACGTGTCCTTTTATGCTGTCCATTGAAATGCAGGAAAGTAATCACCAGCTCTGAGTGATCTGTTGCCGAGGGGACACTACACCGGAGTTACATAAGCAGAGATAAAGTGCTATTTTGAGGGAACTCACCTCCTCTGGGGTCCAGGGGGAAGAATTTTTTAAAATGTTGAAGTTAAAAGCATCAATCTTGTGCACTTTGAGGCAACATTAAGAGATATGGATACATCTCTCAACACCCATATGTCAACAAAAATCAAAGAATCAGAATCAGAAACGGGTTTATTATTTAAAAACACTTTATTTTCCAATTAAATCATAAACTATGTCAAATTATTAGAAGTTGTTAGTAATCAGATTAAACAGAAAAAAGGGATGGAAGGAGGAAATAATAATCCCTCATCACTTGCTGTTTGCGGTTGAAATGATCTATTTTGCTGGCCAAACATGCTGGATGGAAAGCAGTGATGTCTCACTTGCCTTGGCCCTGTATCTGCAGTCCCTAAATCAGTCATGTTACCCATTGACTCTTGTCTGTTCTGGTGTTCCTGTTCATTGTTGTCTCCATTGTCGTTCTTGTCTGTTGTTTCTCCTTCTTGTGTGTCCCTTTCTCCTGTTCTCCTTTCTTCATCCTCTACTCTGTTTGGCTCATCTGTGATGACTGTGTAGGTAAACACAAACAAGTATGTAAGTCAATCAGTTTCCAGCTCTGTCAAATAAATGAATTTCAAGATACACAAATTTGTCTTAAAATGAGTGTCACCACACTGTCACAAAATGTAATACTAACCAATTAAAAATAGTTAAATGTACATCTCTTGTAGATATCACTGTTAGAGTAGTTATCTGCCAATAGGACATAATCATTCCTATACAAATGCAGTTTGAGTAATTCACTTAATATATTCACTTCATACTTTAATATAGTCATTTTCACTTGATACTCTAATATAGTCATCTTTCTGCATTCAACACTAAGGAAAGCTGTACAATTTGACATGATAATGAGGAAAAAAGGCCTCCGACAATGCAGATCATTTTGTGATCATATCAATTTAAAGATGGGGGTCAAGGCTTAATATTTCGGAGCATAGTGTCCCTTGCCCCCTTTCAGGAGCCCCACTGGATTAGCTTTGATCTGAAAGCTTGTTATCTGGCTGTCCATCTCATAATGTACACATAGAAACTAGCTGTCAATAGGAATATCAATCAGAAGAATTATAATTTCATGCAAAAATCTGTCACAAAAAGAGGTTGCACATTTAAATTCAGGTGTTGTTATGGCAACGTCAGTGGCCAAACAGCCACATTTACTGCTGCAAATACGTTCAAACATGCTGTTGACACGTAAAGCAGTGGCAACTATGCCACCATTTCAGCTGACTTTTCCTCAGAAATACCGTCACATAACATCCATATATTTCAGTGCTAGGTTGATGCTTAGCTAAGCTAACTATGAAACACTTTAACTGACAGGACTCCGGATCAACTGTGTAATGTAAGGTAGCTTCTAGCTTCATGTCGAACACTGACAGTAAGTCAACATTTCCCAGAGAGCTTTCTTTGAAATCACCAGGTAACGCTAAAAAACACAACATTTAGATTTTATGACAAAGTGTTTATTTAATATATCTGGCTAGCTATAGCTACTTGCTAACGGTTTAGCTTACCCCCGCGAGTCAACGTAGCTATAATTTATGCTTTGCTTACATGTTGACATAACTTGTAAGTTTACTGACATTTACATACCTTGTTCACCTGGCTCAGGTGGTGGCTCTGGGGTTGTTGTGTGAGCCACCATTTGAGAATTGCCGTATTTTTTATTTAAAAAATGTCTAATGTCCATCTTCAGAAACTCCGCGTCCGCGGCTGAAAGTTTAAAGTTTAAACACTGTCACAGAGGAGAGGTCAGCCAATAAAACACGTTTATTTCCATGCAACTCTCGGATTGGTCTGGTGGTTGCCTCTGTTGCATTCACTGAACACGGGAAATTACAATTCTGCCATCCTCTAGGTAAAGTACGGTTAATGTATTATATTATTGAGGGAGAATTTGTCCGGGGCTAAAGAAAAAACATCCGGGGCTAAAGCCCCGGATGCCTACCCCAGGCGACGCCCATGCCTCCACCCCTCGATAGTTATCGCTGACTCAGCCATGTTTATGCAGCACTGCACGTGGAGATGTGGACGCGCAAGTCGCGCAGATTACGTACATAAACCTACAAAGTACTGATATAGTAAATTGAAAAATAAATGATTATTTTTGTGTAGTTGTATATTGAAAAAATAATGTATGGTTGTCACAAAATCCCACGGCACACCCGGACTTGCCTCACGGCACACCGTTTGGTAACGGTGGTAACTCAGATGCTTACATGGACTTGTATGTTTTTCCTTCATATCTAACAGAAATAAGAGAGAAAGAGATGGGAAAGTGAGTAAAGAGGGATAGGAAGGAGGAGAGATATTTGCGAGTTGCATACTCACTCTGAGTTTTCTCGATTAATAGCTTATATAGACAATACCATGCTTAAATAGACTCCTAAGTTATTATTTCATATGTGACAATATGTAAGAAAAGGGAGGGAAGAGTCAAATTATATTGAGAAATTGAGCAATTGATTTCATATTGGAACATTCATTTCTCAAACCTATGTTTTATGGAAGAGGAAATGTACTCCTGATAAACTAATCCTTGATCAAACGGTAAATGGTGAATTAATATAACATCTAGAATCATTGAGAAAGGGTTATTCCACAGGGACTAGCTCACATTTAACTTAAAATAACATTTATCTACTTTGGACTGATGAGTATATGATTCTTGCATGTTAAATGACTAACACAAACCTTACATTTATAATGTGCATGTCTCAGGAAGGCTCCCAAATCATTCTGAGGGGGCCTATCTTATTTTTGTAATTGAATGATAATGTGCTAATCCATTACCTTGAGTTGTCTGCACTCAGGAAAACATCCCTATCAAGTGTTAACCCAATAACTAGGACAGCTCTGAAGGCCAAGGGTCAGAGAGAGAGGATCACACTCTGCGGCTGCAGAGAGCAACTTATCCACGGGCAAGGAGGTCGTTCGAGATGAGAGGATTCTAATCTTCAACTTTCTGATGAGATGGGATGCTTCTTCATTTTCGCTCGCAGGACGAGCGATGGCTTCAGAGGCTTCATACAAGGTTTCCATGTTTCATTGGAGGAGCAGATGTTTTCATAACCTCTCCCATCACGGGGGAGGCATCTGGATGTGCCACTTGGAATAGGCAGGTGCACTGCTCTCAAGCAGATAGCAGAAGGAATGCAGGCAGATGAGCCTCTGTTTCACTGGGAGATCATACAGCGCTCACTGAATTGAGCCACAAAAGCAGAGCAATTGGGGGGGATTGAGATATGGCGCTCTGATGAAGAAGAGTTTTGAGCCAATCAGCACCTCAGTGCTAATCTACAGATAATTGAGTTATGGCGCTCTGATGAAGAAGAGTTTTGAGCCAATCAGCACCTCAGTGCTAATCTACAGTATCAGGATGCCTTTACACACCAGACATTCTGTGTCATAAAGAGAGGAGGAAAACATGTCTTCTAGCTCTCGTACAAAGATAACATTTGAATTGAATGACCAGATGATTACAGATGTACAATTAATGATTGTTTTTGTATTCCCAATGAACAGATATGTGTTAAATAGTGGTGATAAATATATTTTATCAGATTACACTTTCACACTAAACTAATTAATTAATTGATATTTTCAGATTTATAAGGTATTGGACAATAAGATATTTCTAATATTATAACAGACAATGTTACTATCCTTAATCATTACCAGGTAAGAACAGATGTTTTGATATTGATTACAGTTGATGCTCTGAATAAAGAACAGATGTTTTGATTTTTTCCTTTTCAGGTCGTTATACAATAAAATGTTTGATTCTTCAGATTGTTAAACATTTTGAGAATTGTTCAGTTTTCCCTTCAGATTTTGAGATGACATAATGATTGATAGTTGAAGTCTGATTTATACCTCAATTGGATTTATTATAAATCCTAAATTCTAATTGTGTTTTAATAAGTAATTGCCTTAAAGTAAATCTTTGAGATGTAAGATGATTTAGAATTTGTGTTTGATGAATGAGATTAACTGAGTGATAAATGATAAAATATCTTATTTTTGAAACATATATTTTGCTATAATATTGTTGTATTTCATGTGTTTATTATTGTGCCTTTTGACAAAAGATGCCAAGCACTGAAGAGAGATGATTTTTATTATGATTGACTGTGTTCAATCAGGGTGATTGAAATGTTTTCAATCTTGTTCTATTTTTAATGTAATGAATGTATCTGAGCCCACCCAACTCTGAAGACGCTTATTGATTTTAAGTATTGACTGAAATATTCTTAGACTAATGTTAATTGGTTATCAATAGATTGATAAAAAGAGTGAATCTGTAAGAGAATATTTTCATCTGATCTGTTTATAGAGTTTCTTATTGTTTTATAGAATCTGTGATACTGCAAACATCTGCTTGTAGTCAGTCAGAGACTCTTCTGTAGGTTGAGGTCACAGGTCAAACGCTTCTCCTATGTCCGTGGGGGGTTGACCTGGCAGCATCTCTTTGAGACAAGCAGACCATTGTCTCGCATCGGCTATTGATTATACGCGGGCTTTCTGGGAGCCCGCCTCTCCTCGTGTTGGTTAGATGTTTTGTGTCTTTTGGTTCAGAGATTACCTTGGTGGAGCACAAGGACAGTGTGAAACTAGGATGATCTCCCGGCCGTATGCAATTGTCTGTCTCTCAATAAATATCAGTGTATTGACAGGCGAATCCAGTTTCACTCATTTGATGATGCGCTCAACATTGCTGCAAAGAAGTTTTTACTTCACACTGTCCACAAGTGAAACCAACACGTACTCAACACGTTGGATCAAGATTGTGTAAATAAACAAGTTGTACAAATATTAAGTTGTGTTTACTACAGAGGGCTACAAAGGGTTTTGTCTGAGAATTAATTAGCAAGGTTTAGAGGTTCTGGTAGGTATTGTTTTTTAAAGTCTTGACGGAGCCAGGATAGTTCTTATCCCTGATTTCAGACTTTGTACTGTAGCATCATTTTAAAACCCAGGCATGATGAGAGTGGTATTAATCTTCTTATTTATATATGCAAGCTGGACTATGGTGATTTGTTGTATATGAATGCACTTGCCTATTGCCTGAACAAGTTAGATGCCGCCGATCACAGCGCACTGAGATTTGTCACAAATTGTAAAGCACTTACACATCACTGTACCCTGTATGCCAAGGCAGGTTTGCCATCACTTACTGTCATTGGTACACGTTTATTTATAAAGCTTTGTTGGGTAAACTTCTGTATTATATCTGCTCTCTGATAACACAGAGAGTTGCAAGTAGCTATTGTCTGATATCGCATGATGTAGTATTGTTAGATGTGCCAAGAGCAAGGACTGTCTTAGGTAAGACAGCTTGTATGTGCGCAGCTCCACTTGCTTGGAACAATCTTCAGCAATAATTGAAATTGAGCAATCTCATTCCTCTGCATGTTTTTAAAGCTAGGCTAAATGAAATGCTCGTTGATACTATGGGCACTTGTAAATGTCTATAACTATGTAAATGTATCCTGTAAATATAATGTATGTCCTTTATTGTTTTATGTTTCATGTTGAACCTATATGCTGCAGGTCTCCCTTGAAAAAGAGATCTATGATCTCAATGGGACCAATCTGATTAAATAAAGGTTTGAAAATGTGCTTTTCATAAATTGATGAGCTGATGACTGCTTTTTCTCATTTTAGATGTTATTCATATATTGGGAAAGTAAGATCCAACGGACAGGACCTCTCTATCGGGTCTTACTGTGATTCCATCTCAACGGTTGAACATGAGTTCCTCCATGCTTTGGGCTTCTACCATGAACAGTCCAGATATGACAGAGATGATTATGTGACCATTGTTAACGAGAACATCCAAGAAGGTTTGTTTAAGACTTTCATTGTAATATTTTATGTGTTTAAGAACTTTTTTTAATTGTACATTTTTATCATTTATCATTTAAGACTAAAGAGATCAATATGAACATGTGACACTTGTGACCGTTTTTAATAGTTTGGTTATGAAAATATTTAGCTGTCTAGATCAATAATATGTTAGTTGTGCTTTAAAGGTCATCTATTACACAAAATCTTTTTTGTGTCTTTTATACACAAACATGTGTCCCCTCTGTGTAAAGAGATTCTGAAAGTTTCAGGAAGAAAGACCCCCTCACTTTTTGTCCCGATCCATTTATATGAAAATGAGCTGATCAGATTTTGGTCACTTTAAGATGTCATAATAATTTTTGTGGCTTGTGTAACCATTAGCCAATCAGCAACCAAGGTAACCCCCCCCCCCCCACACACACACCTTATCCCCTGAATCTCCACCATTAGGCGCGTTCACACCACAGTACTTTTCCCACTTTAGTTCATCAGAACTCTTTAGTTCTGATGAACTAAGTACAGATCGCGTTCACACCGGAATAAGTCCCTGGGGAAGGATTAGGCAAATGAAGCCGCTGACGTCACTTCTTCTTCTGCTTTGGGTTTACTGGCAGGCCGCAAACAACTTCACGGCGTATACTGCCGCACAAAGTCCCCGGCCGGAAGTCCCCGGAGTTAGGGACTGGTTTCAGCAGCTTCTACTGAAGCCTTCCGAGTAAATCGCCAGAACGCCGACACCTCCTCATCTCCACCGCTCCCATGTTTTATTTTGTGTTGCCATAAGTTAGTCTCTCTGCGTTTCTGCGCTGGGCTAATGCTAATGCTAATAATGCAATGCAAGGATATTAAAATGGCGGCTTCACAAAACCTTTTGGGAGTTTTATGGGGCGTGGTTTGCAATCCGCCCAGCCAATCAGACATAGGAACCTTTTTCTCTCACGAAAATACCTGCTCTCTAGCAGGGACTGAAAAGGGGGTAAAAAGGTTCTCATGAACTAATTTAGTTCCTGGGGCTTTTTGGTGTGAACGCAAATATATCGTAGTTCTGGTGAACTATTGTGGGAAAAGTACTCCGGTGTGAACGCGGCTCTGGTGTTCTTTTTAACCAAATATCTCTCAGAGGGGCGTGGAGAGAGGCTCCTTATTTTCATCTAAAGTAACAGACAGAGAATCATCACTTTTGAAACAAGGCTGAAACAGAGGGGATTATGGGATGCTGCAATGATCTGTTTGGTATTTGGAGCAAAACACTTCAGAGACATGTTTTGTATATAACTGAGAACTATAATATGTTGATGAAAAATAGTATAATAAGATACCTTTAACCATTTATTCAGCCCTCAAGGTTTAATAAAAATATACATTATGCTGTGTCTTCTAGGTTTCAAGCGTAATTTTCAAAAAGGGAGCAATAAAAGCACCACCACCCAGGGAGTCCCGTACGACTTCTGGTCAGTGATGCACTATGGCGAAAATAGTTTCAGCAATGGCAACGGGTCAACAATTCTAACCAAAGACCCAAAGTTCCAGGATGTGATTGGTCAAAGACTGGAAGTCAATCAATCAATCAATGTTTATTTATATAGCCCAATATCACAAATGTTACATTTGTCTCAGTGGACTTTACAGTTTGTACAAAATATCAGTATGACAATATGACACCCTCTGTCCTTAGACCCTCACATCGTACAAGGAAAAACTTCCAAAGAAAACCCACAGTTTAAAGGGAAAAATGGGAGAAACCTCAGGGAGAGCAACAGAGGAGGGATCCCTCTCCCAGGACGGACAGACGTGCAATAGATGCCGTGTGTAAATTGAAAAGATAATACATTTGCAACATAGGTAGTCCAAATGTTTGGAAATGCATGTGTGTATAATAGGAAGATGAATCCACGAGGATGTCCATCCAGGACCTATGATCCAGGACCACAGCCACGACTCAAGATCCAGGGCTCGCGATCCAGGACAGAGGAGCGCAGGATCATCCATGACTCCGGATCCCGGCGTATATAGACACCAAAAAGAAAGACATTTGGGGAAGCTGGGTTAATCGGAACATGAGAGTACACAGGTATAGACAGAGAGAAGGAAGAAGTAAGATGTCCCCCGACAAACTAAGCCTATATCAGCAAAACTAGGGGCTGAATCTAATCAGCCCTAACTATAAGCTTTATCAAAAAGGAAGGTCTTAAGCGCACTCTTAAAAACGGATAGGGTGTCTGCCGCCCGAACACAAACTGGAAGCTGATTCCACAAATGTGGAGCTTGATAAGAAAAAGCTCTGGCTCCCATTGTACTTTTAGAGACTCTAGGAACAACCAACAACCCTGCATTCTTGGAACGCAATGCCCTAGTAGGACAGTAGGGTATAATGAGTTCTTTGAGGTAAGATGGCGCCTGCCCATTAAGGGCTTTGTAGGCGAGAAGAAGAATTTTAAATTCTATCCTGTGTTCTATAGGGAGCCAGTATAAGGCAGCCAGAACAGGAGTAATGTGGTCCCTTTTCCTAACTCTGGTTAGTACACGAGCTGCAGCATTTTGAATCAGCTGAAGCGACTTGACTGACTTCTTGGTACACCCTGATAATAAAGAGTTACAATAATCCAGCCTTGAGTGGGAAGCAGTGCTTGAATTGGAATGAAAAAGGTGCCAGTACTCTAAAATCAGCAACTTTTTCAAGTCAATTTTATATATACAGCCCACAAACAAGAATTTGGCTACTATAATGCTGGTGGGTTTGTCTCTTTACTACTGTATATTTTAGAAAGGTTCACTGTACTTAACATTTTTTATGATAGGCAGCGGATATGGCTAAAGCTCAGTAAGGTCAATATTAACTGAAAATATAGCAATCAAAGTCTAGATCTTCTGCTGAAGACACATGAAGCAGAGACCTTTCAGGTGAGAGCCCCTCTGGTGGTGTTCAACATTAATGACAAGGAAACAAAGCTCTGGTCAGAAGCATTTTTTATAAAAAGCTTTAACAAAATTAAGTATTTCTGTACATTTTGAATGTAATCTAACTTTCCAACTCAGAAAACGAAAAACGAAAAAGTGCCAAAAGTCTTCTCACATGGCTGAGCTGCTTTGCAATATACTTCACCACTGAAGAATACAAATATGTATAAAGTAAACTATGATGCAATCTAACTTTCCAACTCAGAAAAATGATAAAGAGCATGAACAAAGAACATGTAAAAACAAATGCAAAATTTGCACAATCTAAAATGATAAACTGTAACTGCAAGTAACAAAGTCTGAGCCATGGTAAAGAGTTACATTGAACACCAAGCTGATCAGATAACTCCCTGGTTGGTCTGAAGTCCTTCTATCTCCAGGATCTGTACAAATCGGCACATTATGCCAAAAGTCTTCTCACTGGGTGAGCTGCTTTGCAATATACTTCACATTGTTAGAAAAGGCTCCAGAAGGCCTTGGGGACATCAGTATCAGGGGCTGGAGCTGGACAGGCTCTTTCATCAGCACTTCTCCTTCCCTTTGACAGCCAGGACCTCACATACTGTTCCGGATTGAACTGTCCTAGTGATGGTCCATTACATTTAATGAAAACCAGGCTGGACAGTCGGCTGACAGAGAGAGCATTCCTTTTTGCAGTAAGGATATCGTTCATGCAGCTGAATGCCCGCTCACACTCACTAGTGGAGACAGCGATGGTTCGGGACTGCTTTCAGTAGAGGCTCCATGGCAGCAGGTGTACGGGATGCCCTGGTTTCCTTGCATTCGCGAAAGCCCTGAACAGTCTCTCTTCTGTCCACTTTCAGCACTTCCACAAACGTAGCACCTCTACGTCCCCATACTGTACGTCTAACTCCTCTTCAGGCCAACTTCCAGGATGGATAACTTTCATGTCCTGGATTAGCTGATTGTCCCGGGCCTCCCGGCCATGTAATGGGATTTCTCTTGTGCTGACATGAGAGGAGGTTGTGGAAGTCATTCTGTGTCTCAGATTCTCTACCATACTGCGGAAAAACTGACCTGCATGAATCTGTACAAGCCTGCCATTCTCACGCAGGGCAACACCCTTGAAGGACTTCTCAGCTAGAGCTGTATGAACTGTAGTCATGTGTGGGCCAGGCATGGTGACCATGGATTCAAAAACTCGTATTTCTCGAGTTAAGAGCCTATCTGCTGTAGGCAGTGTCATCTCTCTTTTTTGGAGTTGCCGAGAGAGGTCGCTGAGCTCTGTGAGCGCATCGTACATCAGTCCCAGATTGCTGACAAACGTTGCAGATGTGAGCACATCATCCAGGCCCTTGTACTTTGCTCTGTCTCTGGAATCCCTGCTCGTGTCGTTTGCAGCATTTGTGAAGTGATCATGAAGCACTCGGTAGTTTTCCCAGACTGCTCTGATGCTCCTTTCACTTGAAGCCACCCAGCGGATGGACAAAACACGCCCTATCACCAGGAGACGCTGTCCGACTGCTTGCGCACACTGCGCTAACTGCCTCTGATTTTTGGGGGAGGCATGGAACAAGGAATAGAGTTTGTCAAAAAAGATCTGGAAATGATTGAGCCCTGAGACCTCCTTGACCACATCCCCAACTGCCAGCTCTAGACGATGATTGGAGCAGTGCCACACAAACAGGCTTGGGGATTTACTACACAACTGGGTAGCAACGCCTGTTCTCTTCCCTAGCATGACTGAAGCCCCATCACATGCAAAAGAAACGAAACACTGACCTAAAAAGTCCTCGTTAAAATCTCTTCCAAGACACTCCATTAACGCCTTTGTGATGTCATCAGCCGTTGTTCCATCCAACTCGATCAGCTCCCAAAAAAAACGTTTCGGGCTCAGCATCAGCTAATGCTGAGCGTAGACACACAACAAGCACCGTTTTACCACTAATAGTGGTAGATTCATCGACCAAAACACAGAGTTTTCTTTGGTTTTCTGTAATGTCTTTTGCCATTTTTTTCTTCAGCTCATGAGCTATGTGGTCGATGATTTCGCCACAGGTTTTATTGGAGTGCAAAACCCTGCCCACGTTCAGCCCATTCAGTTTCTGTACATTCAAATCAATTGGCATGTCTGTGCAACACATCCTCACTCCCAGGTCGGCCTATGTTGACGTTATGTCAAGTCCCCTGTCGGCTTTTTCCAACGCAAGGGGGGGGGGCCTTAGCGTCCATTTTCAACGCAAGGGGGGGGGGCCTTAGCGTCCATTTTCAGCTTTCCGGGATGTCCATATGCTTCTATGGACGCTCATGGAAGCACGGCGTTCGTTTGTGTCGACTGCCCTTAAAGGCAATGTGAGCGTCCATTCTCATTGGATAACGGAGAATTGTACACCCGGAAGTAAGTATTCCCCTTACTGTCGATTGATTTTACAGTGATATCTGCACTACTCATCGACTAAAAACACCAGATTATCCTTGTTAATTACACAACATTGATTGGTTTAAATTGTGTGCAATGCTTTTGTATTTTTCCCCTTCGATTCGGAGAAACAAATGTTTTTTCGGAGTAAAGGATGGCAGAAGACACTACACTACCCAGAATCCCCAGCTATCGTTTGGACTACACCATGTGCTCTGTTTGACAAACCCTGTGATAGTCCTCAAGCTCTGTGATTGGAGAGTGTGCTCCGAGGGTTACGCCGAGCCTCGAACAGCACTTGAAATGGGATGGAATCACGGCAGACTGTCCAAAACTGGATTTGAACGGGTCCACCGCGTCCCCCCTCCCCCACCCCGTCCCCAGAACTACAAATGCTGGCTATTCTGTTTCGCAACATGTTCTGTATCTATGGCACGTCTCTACTGGGAGTTGTAGTTTTAAAAGACGTTTTCGTATTTCCCATAATAAGAAGTTGCCAGTATTAAACTGTGTACATCCCTGGAGGTTTAGGGGATAGGAAACACTCACATTTAAAACATATAATTAATAAATGGGTGAAAATTGCTTGTGCCCATAATGGGCAGCATTAATATATATATACACACATGCCAGCTAAGGTCAGAAGAGCTTTATTTAACAGCTGGTCTTATGTTTGTGACCCCTGTTGTTAATTGATAACATTACATTACATTACATTAATTGATAAGCCTGAAACATGCACTTGTTAAAGTTCAGAGGCACATTTTGCAAATATGGCAGTAGCCATCGATCAGCTTAAGATAAGATATACTTTATTGATCTCAAGTTGGAACATTTGCATTACATCAGCATGTGTAACAGTTAAATATGCAGTGGTGTTTATTTGTAAATCATTTAGTATAATCACACAAATTCTGTGTTTTATATTCAACAATTCTGTGTTCTTTATTTATTGATTGTTCAATACCTGACAAGGTCGGAGATGAAATATCTACATACATCTTATAAGAGTATAATACATTATGTATAATATCAGTTAAAATAAGTGCTTCAACATAGTTAACATTGCTGGAGGTATGCACAAATATTGATAGATGTCTTGTAATGCACTATTGAGGAACCTGCGACCCAAGTTTTTCATTCAATGCATAACTACACCATAGTTGTGTAGGCCTATATGATATGTCAATAAACCTTAGAAAATCTTGAAATCTTGAAAGGGATGTGCAAAATAGTCATTATATACAGTCTTTAATTAACTATTAGTAGAGAATAACGAGTAATTAATATACTTTATAGGGATCCTATTAATATCTAATAATAAAAATAATGAAATTCAATAACATGCTTTAACCACTAGGTGTCCCTTTATATCAGCTGTGCACCTTTATGGTGTAAATACAGCCTATCTACCAATTGGATCAAATATAAAAGTCAGCCGAATTAGTGTTGATACTGCAAGGAGACGTATTGTGTGAAAAGAAATGTAAGATGTTGTTTAATGGCTGATATATTTATGATCCACGTCACGTTTTCAGTTCCTCATGTTTGTCTAGAAGTCTTCTCATCAGGGCTATATCAATACAGAACTACGGCAGATATGTAATATTTAATGCAGCCGAACCGTGTATTACCATGCCGTTATGTGATGACTTCCAAAGAGAAAAGCAAGCACACTCGGAATAAAGTATTATTGTATTTTTTTTTAAATGTTTTCGGTCTGTTTCCGTTATTTGTTAATGACCATGTGCTGTGAGATGTGAGACT